>NW_016690217.1:969608-1130080 GCF_001604755.1 Lepidothrix coronata
GTCCTGGGACCCTCACTGCCACTGTCCAAGCTTGCTCGGCCCCGGCAGATGAACCTCAGGATTAAAGGGTGGGCTCAGTTCAGCGCACGCTGGGTCTCACCTAAAAAATCCACTGCGCAGGCTCGAAGGGTTAATGACCTTTCCCAAATCTTCGCTCAGGAAGACTGGCCATACATACTATGCAGTGTCACAGAATATCTGCACTCAGTCAACTGTAGGAATATATCTCTCATCAGAATTATCTGAGATATCAGATAAGACACTGACAGAAAAGATTATCTTGGCTGAAGTGTGCAAATAAGTTCTTTAGAAATATCCAGAGATATCTCAGTGTTATCTGTGCAACACTTTATTGCTGCACTGAAGCAGTCTCAGAAGGAAGCGGGGTAGTTTACCAAAGGTAATTCTAGCCAAATAGACTGTTGTTTGCCATTTGCCTGGTTGAAGTATTTGTTGGTTTCTCAGGAAGTTAATATCTTTTGGCATTGTGCTGTTCCAGATCTCAAGCAACGTATATACTGTGTACCAAGTGCTTTCTTTAAAGGGTTAGATTGTGTGCAGACATTCAAGCAAGTTCGTTATCTTAAGTGTTGTCTTAGTTCTATCAGCTTTTGTATTATCCACTCAATTGCTGAATTGCTTATTTATTTATTGACTTGATTTTTAACAGACAAAATGATGCTTATATAGGGATTTGTAGACAAATTTTTGTAGTGTACAGAAATTACTCACAGACAAGCACTGTTGAAAGCCTCCTTTGTATCCATCCACTGCATTTTATACACACACATGCATGCCAGCAAATAAGACTGCACGTTATGCTATACCAGCCCACATATTTTCCATAAATTGTATATGAAAATTAATTTGACATCATCCAGGCATGACATCATTGTAAAAGACTCGAGGGATGAAGCAAGTGTGAAGAATATTTCTCTTTGCTTTTTCTGAATACAATAGCAGTGAGAGTGAGCAGATTGATGTTGTATTCCCTCCAGCTGTGATGAAATTGTGATCCTTTTTCTGTCCTTACCTACACACTGGAGAAATGAGAAACTGCACATCTTTTGCAACAGTTTCCTGTGATTTTTGGATGGATGCATTATCCTTTGTCCTGATTGCTGTCAGAAGGGAGGGTGATATCTGAAATTCAGGATGATATGCACACCAGCTATCATCCCTTACGCAGAGCAGCAACGGACTAGCATTGTGGCTGTGGAGAGCTGTGTGGTGGGGCTTTAGGGGGAACAAACCCTGGAAGAGCTGCCATGGGAGCTCAGAAACACTGCAGTGTTGTTTCTGTCCCTCATCCTGAAGCCTCCTTTTTACAACAGCCCACAGTGGGCTTTGTGTCCAGCTGCTCCCAGTCTTCTGGATGGGGGCTTGCTGCTAAATGCTGTGGGGGAGAGGGAGGGTTCTAACCCCTATGTGTGCTAGCTGAGACAGGTTCCTCACTAAGCTCCCCTCGACTTCTTAAAAAAAAAGAAACAAAAATTAAAAGAGCAGCTTGCTAGCAATTCACCAGAGGAGCCAACTTGGCTGCAGGCAGTCAGCCAGGACTGAAGTAAAAGCAGCCTGAGTATCCCTGGCAACAGCCCAGACTGCCTTCCTTAGTTTGGACTGCACTCCCCTAAAATATATGTGCATAGCTGTGGGTCTTTAAGGGCCAAAATCTGTGACTATGCAGTGAGTATGAAGTCAAGCTTAACATAACAATAGACTTCCAGCATTTTTCTGCTCAGGTTTCAGCAAGAGAGCTAAGTTCTCTTTCCTTTGCAACCAAAAACTGAGGTGAGGTCTTTGTGCTCCAATATTTGAAGCCTGTGTAGACTTTGAAAGCTGTCCTTACTCCAACAACAGCTGTTTTACATTTAATCCAGAAAAGCTGTGCAATTGCTGTCTTTGGATGCTGAGGAAACTTGCAACATGACTTCAGTACAGAATTACCTATTTTTCACATTGTCTATCCTCATAATTTTTCTGTCAATATCTACTTCAGTGAGATATCCTTAGGCTCAGTAAAGCAGGTAGGTACTGAGTGCTTTTATCTTCACTGTAAATGGAAATGGATGAAAACAAAAGCAAAGACCAATTTACAGTTGTGGCAACTGTGACATGCACCTCTTATCCCTCAGAAAAGGAAGGAATAATGTGAAATTGACAGAGAACTGTAGTCAAGAGCTGTAATGCGATATTTCATGAGGGGGAGGGATTTTGAGAAATCTTTTTAGACCTGCCAATTCTCCATCTTCTCCAAGGCTGTGCTTGGAATTTGTGGGAAGATTGGCAATTATTTGAAGCACTTTAAAAACAACGTAGCTTTAGCTGAAGTAGAACCAGAAGAGTTGATAGGCTTCCCCTTTTTCACATTCACAGTATTTTAGGACAACATTCTGGATCTCACAGCGTGTGGTGGGTGGGACTTTTTTTCTTAGTACAAAAATGTTGAACAGCAGTGCAATTTGATACAGAAAGTGATTTATTCCCCTGCTGATAACTGAGATCATCTAGCATTCCAGACAGGCACAGTTAATGGATGACTTATCCCTCACCCAGCAGCTGATTACAGGACCTCAGGAGACAGCAGGCAGCTTTGAGTGAAACAACACGGCATTTTATTTTCCTTTTAGTGTTATTGCAGCTATATTCAGCCCTGGAATGCTACAGCTGTATCAGTCTCGGCCCCCTGCAGAACTGGCATGCAGTGGGCAGCACTGAGCCACCACTGCTCTAATTCTTAGCACCATTATCCTCTTTTTCTGCAATCTGTGTAAACATCTGTGGGGCAGAGTAATGGGCAGACATTTTTTTGGTGCCTGTAGATAGGAGAAGATTCACCAAGTCTTTTATTATGACTTTTTCTTAAAATTCCTGCTAACCTGTGGGTTGACTTTAAAATCCTCCAGCCCTGAAGGAATGCCAGTATACTGAGGAGTACACCTTAAAATGAGCTGAAAGATGCTATCTCCTGGTATCTGCCAGTGGAGTTTTGCTCAGGTTGATTCCTGAAAGTATCCATTAAAATATCTGAGGTGATAACTGGCCATCAGCAGAGATAAATCGGGTCTAGGCTGATTCTTTTTTCTTAGCAGATGCTTCTTCCCAAAAAAGATGAAGACTCATTATCAGAGCAGCAGAAAGAAGCTTGGTTATTGCTAAGAAATCTTAAGAAGCTTTTTGCTCTTTTTTTTCTTAATTTAAAAAAAGGATTTTTCCAGAAGACACCATTTCAGAAAAAGCAATTCGGTTACACATCACTAAATATCTGGCTTTGCGGAGAAGTTGTCGCATGATTCGATTTTCTCATAGAGCTTAGAGAATTAATTTCTTTTCTGAATTTGTCACACCCTTCTGCATCTTCTGAACATTGCAACGTCCAGTCCATGCTACATGTGTCCTTTCTGTGAACTTTTAAGTAAGACTCAGTTGTGTTGGTAAAGTATCAGGAGAGTGTTTGATGTAAAAATTGAGATTTTGTTCCAAATATTGTTTTTTCTAATACCATTCTTTCTCTTTCCAGTACCACCAGCTCAACTGCAAGCAGCTGTGATACGGAATTTACAAAGGAGGATGAGCAGCGGCTGAAGGATTACATCCAGCAGTTGAAAAATGACAGGGCAGCAGTGAAACTGACAATGCTGGAGCTGGAAAGCATCCACATTGATCCCCTTAGTTATGACGTTAAGCCACGCGGAGACAGCCAGAGGCTAGACCTGGAAAATGCAGTCCTGATGCAGGAACTTATGGCAATGAAGGTATTTTATTTATAACCAGGAGGTTAAAAATTGCTGACAATGCCCCTGTGCTCCAGAACATGCTCAGTCATGCATGGGAGGCTTGGGTAGAGATCACTGGGTAATAAAGGATAACTTTGTTGAAACACATAATCTGGACTGCAAATCCAGTAGTCACAAGGTGACAGAAGGCAGTGCATTAACATTGAAGAGCTATGTGTGTTTTGAATTAGGCAGGAACAACTTCTGTGGATCTAAACTTGAAATGCTCTCCTTGACAAACCAGGTGCTCTGTTTGAGAGATATGGCAGCTGAGTTGCTCAAGGGTGACCAAAAACATGATATGGCACTTCCCAAGAGACAGTTCATTACTTCACTTACAAGCTTGCAAATGTGCATCATGAATATTTGTGACCTGAAGCAGAACAAATTCACCTCCTTTTAATATAGCTGTGGGAGGAAGAATGGTCTGTCAGAAGGTGTCACCCCTAATACTCTCTGTAAGTCCTGATCTGTTCTAGGCACTGTGTTGCAATCTGTAGCTCAGTTCAGAGTCTGAGCAAAGAGTAGGATGTGTAATGACTTCAGTTACAGGGTTTTGGAGAAAATTCTGGTTTATATGTCCAATTCTAAAGATGTGATACAGAAAACCTGACTTTTGTTGACCAGGTATAGAGCTTATATCATTTTAAGTCTATCTTCTGTATTGACTTTGAGAGGTGGACTAAAACATAGGAACATAACAAAGGCAATACAAGTAGGCAATTCTGTATGTTTGCATTCAGAACTTGTCTGGTTTGGCTAAGTTAAAAAAGTTTAATTTCTGCATTTTAGCAAGTAGTATTTTAGTCAACTAATGGCAGATGTGTCAGCTGATTGGTATCAAGCGGGACAGCAAATCCTAATAGTTTCATAAACTTCTAAAGCTTTAGATTTTTATTCAGATGTGCTCCTTCTGGCTAACTGGTAGCTTAGTAATGATAATTATATTCTTAGTGGTGCTGCCTTTCCATGATAAAACATATAAGTTTGCAATAATACATTCATTATTTGCAGTTCAGAAGAAAGATTGCTTGCTACCTGTCAGAAGATTTAAAGTTATGTTACTTGTTTGAACATGTTGTGGCTACAGCAATATTTTCCCCATAACTAAAGCATGCAAGATGTACTGGAAGACATTTGTAGATAATTAGATGTGTATTTCAGATATCATGCTTCATTCTCCTCTTTTGTGTCCAGATCTTCCCTGAAATCTTTTGTACACCATTCTTACCTCTACATTTAAATTGATTGGTGAAGGCAAACTGCAGAGCTGCCTCTTGTGATTAGTGCCCTTGCATTCCCTGACTGGCAGAAACACCAGCAGTTGCATATCATAATTTCTGGTACAGTTTGGAGCGCTGGTAATCCTTTTGTTCACTCAGCAACCATCTAACTTGGTTTTGACATATGGCATCTGTTCATAACTTTTGGTTGGACCTATTACACTGGGTTTTCACTGCAGGAATTGCCCCTGGAAGAAGAAATCTTTCTTCTTCTTTGAGTTGTGTGGATTGCAAACAGAATAGATACATGTTAAACCTAGGTGGCTGAAGTCACCTTCAGTCCTTTCCAGTACAGAGAAACTGACAGTACTGTTATTCATTGTAATTTCTTGTACTTTGCTGGAATTCACAATGCGGGAAAACCTTAGGTTTCTGAAAGAGACATGGTGAAAACTCAAGTTTGTCAAAGCTTGGAACACATTTGTTGGTTCGTGATCTTCTGCTCAGAAATTGAAAACTCCTGCCTTTCTTCTATGCATATCATCATATCATGGCGAGGCTTCGCGAATGAAGATTTGGGAAGGCTCTATCCACATTTGTTACAGGCACGCTGGTGGCTAATGAGGCCAATACGAGATAAACAAGTCTGATTGCAAAAGGCACAGCAGAAAGACTCCTTAGGTGGTATATTCTGCAAGACACGGTTCTTTCTGCGTTGTCTTTTCTCCTCGAGAGTGATCCTGCGTGCGTTCTCAAAAGAAACAGCAGCGTTATAGATGGTGTGCCTCCAGACCTCCCGATTGGAGGCCAGAGTAGACCAGTTATGTTGATCAATATGGCCAAGGCTGAGATGTTGTTTCAGGGAGTCCTTGTATCTTTTTTTGGGGGCTCCTCTCATGTGGCAGCCAATAGCAAGTTCACTGTAAAGCAAGATCTTAGGGAGGCAGTGGTCCTTCATCCTTGAGATGTGTCCTGCCCAGCGCAGCTGTGTTCTCAGCAACTCTTCTATGCATGAAGCATTACAAAAGGCACAGCTACACTCCGCATGCTTTGGTTGCCAGAGAATGTATTACCTTTTTAGCATCCACGATTGTTGCTCAGGTCTACATTATACCTTGCTCATATGTTTAGCAAAATATAACATAGTTGAACCTCAAGTCAGGACTCATGGATGTATTGGCTTTCTGAGTATGTTTTTTGTGTCTTGTTATTTGAAACGTACCTCATACAGAATAGCATATGCATCTGCCTGCTTCTGAGACAAATGGAGGATTTAAATTTCCTTACGGTGTTTCATTTAACTTGAAGCAGATGGACTCATCTGTGCTGCAGAAGACTTCATTGTGTATCAGCTTTTAATTTTTTCCCTCCCTTGCACATTCTTAGCAAGGATGATAAAGCTGACTGAGCTACTCAATAATTTCCTGCACTACTGGGTCTTAAGATCTGTGCTGTCTTCCCAAAACTTGTGTCTGTATTGGAATCTCTGCTGCATCTTATGGCACCTTCCATTTATAACTCCCGGTAAAAACTGATCTCTACATCAATCTGAAAATGCCTTTACACCAGTAGTTCTTCATTATTGATTAAAAAGATGTTTTTAGGTGGTTTCTCTGTTGCCATGTTTATTATTTTTTTATTGGTCCAGAGTGTAAGACGCAGTGGTCTGCCAGTACTTCTGTAAAATCCAGTTCTTTGCTTCAAGCAATAATTAATCATGTTTCCAAATATATTCTTGGCTGTGGTTTGTCATCATTCAGCGGTCTTGCTTTGAGGTCAGTTGTTGTCATGCCCCAGTTAGCAAGGAGATTACTTCTGATGGCTGTAAATAATTCTTGGTTTACAGCATTTCTGCATTTCAAAGGACTTAATCTAGATAAGAAGTCTCAGCTTTCTACACTGGTAATTTTTCCTCCTTTGTGTACAGGTGGTGATAATGTTGCTCATAATGACTGAAGAGACTTCAGTCTCTTTGTGGAAAATGTTAAGGATCCCGTTGTTCACCTTTGTTACAGCAGTTCATGCCCTTATAGATTTATATAGTAAAATACAGTTAACTAGAGCTTGACATTTATCTGCTCTGATGTTTGTTTTACCTCTGATGGCTGGCAGATGCCACTTGGGTACTGTGATCCTCCTAGAGTCCTGACTTTTCATGATTTTTAGAACTTCTTGCCACATTAGAGTTCTTTGCTGTTTTGTTCTTCTGACATGACCACATCCGATACAAATGTTGATTTTGAAAGTTCCATGGTGTTTCTGATTATATTGAATCAAAAGTTTTTAATTTTCATTCAAGTTTTTGCCCAAATTCAGAATTACAGTATAGAATCATAGAATCATAGAATCAGCTGGGTTGGAAGGGACCTCAGAGATCATCAAGTCCAACCCTTGATCCACTACCGCTGCTAGACCATGGTTACTAGACCATGGCACTAAGTGCCACATCCAGTCTCTTTTTAAAAATCTCCAGGGACGGAGAATCCACTACTTCCCTGGGCAGCCCATTCCAATGTCTGACCACCCTCTCTGTAAAGAAATTCTTTCTAATGACTGCAAGTACAAAATATTCCTCAATATTCAATTAATTAGTCCTGAAATAACTACTATAATTGAAGCTTGTGAATTCGCATGTATTACGAAAGTGTTCTGCAATCATCTGGAAGAGTGACCACTTGCTACTTCAGGGTTTCATTTTGTAAATGCCACTCGTGCTTTAGACATACACTCAGATGTGTTAAACTGCAAGATGTTTCACAGCAACCTGTAATTAGAAGAAAAGGGGTATAGTAAATATACAAAGGTGGTGTTTTAATTTAAATTAAATTTAGATGCTGTCTTTAGAAAATGTATTTTCATGGGAAAAATCTGACTAAACCTGAATTCCTTGAAGTTTCCCTTATAACATGTAGCTGTTGCCACCCTGCCTCACAGATTGTATGTGTCCATACCGCTATCCTCAACTGTAGTTTTAATTTTTAGCTTCAACCTTTCCTTCCTGTTCCTTCCCTGAAAGCCTCTGTAAGACACTGGCTGAGAGCTCTTCCACTTTTCCCCTGCTTTTTCCCCTGCTTTGTCTTTTCTTCTTTACTTCAAAGTCACATTGTTTTGACATGAGAAAACTAAACATATGGGAAGTGCACGATATGTCTTCTTGGACAGGATGCAAACTGGTGAATTCATATATGATTATTTAAACTTACTGTCTTCATAAACAAAGGAGTTAACCGTTGATCCTTAAGTTTATTTTGAGCTTGAATATGTTAAAATTAAAATAACTTAAAATATAATTACAATAAGTTAAAAATTTTAGGTGGCGAGAAAAATCAGTTCCACAAATTCATTGTTGTAGTGGTTAAATTCACTTTTTTATTTTAGGAAGTAGATGTCCCTCATTTTTAGGCTGAATTTGCCTAGCTTCAGCTTCCAGCCAGGGAAGATCTGTCATAACCATCATACCACATAGATAGCCCTCTATCAAGAGTATCTTTTTTTCATATAGGTGTCAAAATACTCCATTCAAATTACTTCTCAGCCTTCACTAAGCAGGCTAAGTAGATTAATGGCTTTAGAAATAGAGGCTTAAGAAGCTAAATACATACACTTGAGTGTATCAGACCATCCAATTCAACTCCTATAACTAAATATCCCTATCATTATTTATCAGTATTATTTATGTATTTACTGTTGACAAAGGAAATTAATGGTAAGTTTGCCTAACAACTAAATTTGTGTAAACCACATTGAATGAAACTGGTTGTGCTTCTAGCCTTCAGTTCACAAACAAGCAGATGATTTTAAGGTATGGATTTCATTTTTGCATTGTTGGTGATTCTGAATAAGCTGATGATCACCTATGGTGGTTGTAACTGTGATACACCTGCATGCACTGGTTACACTTAATCCAGACAGCAAATTTTTGGTGGCAGTCATAGATTCTCTTCTACATGAAAAGTTAGTCGAAATTTGTGTTTAAAAAAAATTAAAAATAGTGACTTGTTCCTAGGCTGACCACAGAACAAGAAACTTCTGTTTTTGAGAAGTGTTTACATAGTGAACAAGTTTAGAACTGAATGGTAATACAGAAAATGTCTGCATTTAACTCAGTAGTCATCAATGAGGAAATCTAGCACAAGACAAGCTCAGCAGCGAGAACATGATTCTAGGTTGGAGTCTTTTTTTGGTTTTGGCAGTCTTCTGTTTGTTTGTTGGTGTTGTTTAGCACATAATGTAAATTACATTTTAGTTCTATCTCTTTAAAGGTTTTGTGGATACTGGGTTTTTCTGGGTTCAGAAAATAACTAGGCATTTTGTAGAAGAAACTTTTCTGAAGTGCTTTTAAACACAAAGATCCTTCTGGTTCGGGATATCCATCAGCTGCCTTACATGGGAGGCTGGGAGCATGTGCTGAAAGAAGGGTCATTGCACTCATGCCCTGCTCTTAAACTTCTGCCCAGCCACTGTCAGACAGATGTTAAAACAGAGATCTGTCCCCAAATATCAGTTGTTGTGTTACAGTAGGTGACAGCCCTGTCATAAACATCAGAGTGGCAGAAGAATTGCACACAAGAATGAGCTCTCAGAATTCAGCTTCTCTCTGTGAAGTCAATCCCCTGTGGATCATATTTATGGAAGAATATAATTGAGTGCAATTTTGTCAAACTTAAGTTGTGTATATTTGGGTATTCTGGTTTTCTAGAGAAGGGAAATTAAAAATGGACATCTGATGGTGCCATACCAAGTTGACCTTATTGGCTTAACTCATTCTACCACAGAGGCTGGTATTACAGAGTGGGAATATGTTACCTGTGTGTGTTGTCCTAGTCCCTCAAACCCCTCCATTCTAATGAGATAAATTCTTATGTATCAATAAGAAACTGAAATCTGGAATTTAGGGAGGTTTTTGACAGGAAAGTAATACGCTTCTTGTTTTAAGCAAGTGGTCTCTGAAGGGCAAAGTAGAACCAAAGAAATTTCAGCAGCTGTGGCTACTCTCTCAGATCCTTGATAGTCTAGTTTCAGCACCACACTAGTGGCTATGAGCTTATTTCTAAGGCTGATACTGAAGTGGCACAGCTCATCATATTCAGACTCAAGATGTACTAGTCTTCTGACGAATATGCTATGTGACTATATAAAGGCATGTGGGTGCTGATAGTCCTTTCTCCATGAAAAAGACACTTGGGTTTTAGGAGTGGATGAAAATCTTGTTTAACCTCTTCTTCCTTTAGGTATATAATCCCATGAGCAGCATGCTGATAATGTTTCTTCAACAGGAGGAGATGGCAGAGCTCAAGGCACAGCTTTACCTGCTAGAGAAGGAGAAGAAGGCATTGGAATTGAAACTGAGCACTCGAGAGGCCCAGGAGCAGGCCTACCTCGTCCACATTGAGCACTTGAAATCTGAAGTGGAAGAACAAAAAGAGCAGAGAATGAGGTCTCTCAGCTCAACCAGCAGTGGAAGCAAAGACAAACTGGGCAAGGTCAGGAGTCAAGCTAAGTTTCCAAAGCCGTAAACATGATTAATTATACCACTCCCCTCCCTGTATCAGTCTTTAGCATGTTAATAATTCTTCTCTTTTGTCTATATGTAGATCTTTTCTCTCTTCTCCAGTTGTTAGGCGATTCCTTCCATACTGTGACTTAGGAGGACTTTGCAGAATTATTGTTAAGCCTGCGCAAAAAGAAGGTTGTTTTGAGGACGATTACCACAAGCCCAGTCTTGCCAAACATACAAGTTGCTGTGGTCGAACGTGTGTCTTGACTGTTGCCACTCGCTGGAAACAGTGGAAGGGATGGAGTATAAGCAAAATGCCATCCTCCCCCAAACACAAAATTTGAAAAAATAAGCTCTCATTCCTTTGAAGCAGTTAGAGCATTGTAATGACAGTCTCTTTTTCCAAGTCAATTTGTAATAATTTGAGAATTAAGGCTTTTTCTCCTCTTATTATAATGCAAAATAAACAGATTTCTGCATTAACTCTATTAATTTCCATTAAGAAATAGATACCTGGAAAAGCTTAGGTCCTCTTATTTTAGTGCTGTGTCCCCAGATAAGCCTCAGTAATGTGTTCAAAAACAAAATCCAGAGCTAGTGTATAACTGTCTTTCTTACTTGTTTCTGGCAATGCATCATCTGAATTTTTTGATCCCAGCAGTTCTTTGTTTCAAGTGTAGTGTCAAAAGAAATATAGGGAAATCACCAGCAGTTTTGCACACTAGCAGAATTCTGCAAGTTGATGAGCTGTGGTGGTTTAGGAAACATTTAGGGGGATTTGTGAAGTGTTAATCCATTTAGTCTGTTTCTTGGTATGTTGATACACTGCCATGTTGCTGTAATATTGTGATGTTTATTTCACCTTCATTTTACAAGTAGCTGTTACCTAAGTGGTTTTCAGAATTTTCCAGTTAAGATGGTAAGTACTTTCAAACCAGATGGTGTTTCCTGGTTTCTCAGGAATGCAGTGATGGCACCGCAGCACCATTAACTCTTGCTGAGCTGAGACCATACACCGAGAGTGAACTGACTGCTGAGCTGACAAACGCACTCAGGAGGTAAGCAGCTTCCCTCACCAGGGATACCACTTGTCCTGTAGGCCTGGGGCAAGGCTTCGTTCTGAGCCTTTGCTCTTACCCTCAAGTGATTTTAAGAGTGATCACAGATTTGTCCCATGAGAAGGAAAATGATCGAAGGTCTTCTAATGTTCCCCTCTCTGCTGTTTTCTTTAGTCTGGTGAAAGTCTTCACATGGTGCTCAGCTCCATTCTCCTTGGGGTTCTCTAAAATTCAGTTGAATTTTAGAAATTAAACCCTCAAAATGGCTGTAGTCATTGTTTTCAGCAAAGAGTGTGAGACGCAAACATGATTTTTCTTGTGTGCGTACAGAAAACCTTTAGTGAAGATTTGTGGTGTGATCTTTGGTTAAGAAGGTTGGTCACAGGTTAGAACTTGGGCAGGAGTTACAGGAGTGGGAATTGCAGGCATTTTGATGACTCAGATGCTCCATTTTCTTTCTGAGTATGTAAGTGGAGCCATAGTTCAATTTCAAATGACATTGTGTGAAGCATTAGCTTTCCAACGGGAGAGAAAATTGATGTCTTGACAAACTGCTTTTGTCAACAGCCAGGTTTTAAGCCTAAGCTTTCAGTACAGTTATACATTAGCTAGATATTTGTTTGTGCAGCGGTTTTTGCTGCACCAGCTATGCGGTAAACTTCATGACAAAGACATTCACTGTTTTGATAGTTGTTTCAGTACTTGTTCCACCTTTTCCAAGAAATGGCTGTCTTAATATCTAATCTGGTTCTTATATTTAGAACCCCTCCAAAATACTACTAAGAATTTAAGCTGGGAAGAGTGTATTTTGCTTTCCTGGTGTTTGCACCCTCTTTAATGGTGGAATGTCCTTTCAGGCAGCTGTGGTGTTTTATTCCTGAGGTGCTTTTTTCATAGGTGCAATGTATAGAGTGCCTATGGTCACTTAAGCCTGGAAGGCATTATGTAAAAATGTAAGATCATTACCACTGCAGAATCAATACATTTCATACCGTTTGCTTAGCAGTCTGGCAGTTGCTGAGTACTTAGTTTTCATGATGCAGGAAACAAAATTCCACAGTTAAAATAATCCAAACTGTCATTTGTGTGTGGGTGGATAAAACCCATAAAAAAGTAATTTACATAAACATTGCATAGAAGCCATTGGCCTCCCCCCTGCCCCCAACATTGCAGCCCTGGTGTGAGCTGCTTCACCAGCATTTTTTGTCTTTACTCAAGATGGGGCTTTTTCCTGCTCTTGGTACTTGCTCCTGGATTTCAAGATGATGTCAATGACCTTAGTTAGCAGAGGCTTCAGTATAGTCATGAAATGTGGTTTGCTGACAACACAGAGAAAACAACTTTGCTTTATCTACTGGCCCTTAACTTGATTAGCATGGATTTCCAGCCAGAGGCCTCGTGAGTACACTTTGTCAGGCAGAAATGGGGAAGAAAAATAATCAGATTAAACTGTACATAAATTGTGAAGACTCTCAGTGTAATGGAAATATGACTGTACTAAATGTGATTGCTGCTACCAATGGGGCTCAAACACAGTTCCTGCAAGCTGTGTGGACAGGGTGTTTTTCTCCTTAATCAGTGTGTCAGCCCAGATCAGGCTGAATGCTTAGTCCTCCTTATCCTGAAGCTTTCTCTCAAAATCTGTGTAGCACCTGGAGAAAGCTTACTGCACCCTGTTTAGCCACAGCTGTCATAAAATATACCAGCAGTTCTTAACTGCTCTTCTGAGTAAATGGACCCTCAGATATCACAAGGAAATTTATACCATCATGGATCCACTAAAGAGTTCCAAAAAATAATCAAAGTTCATTTTCCTCTACAAGTGCTACAACAGTGCAGAATGGTCTGAGGTGGTTGTGATATCTTTAGGAATGAAGCAAACTTAACTCCGTGCATTTAGCATGTGCCAATCCCTCAATACTCTTCCTGCTTGTATGGGAAAACAAGTCCTGACATTATGTGTGAACCAGGAGAGATCCTCCTGGCTGCCCTGATTACCTTCCTCACCTGCCAAAGAAGTAGGATCAGAATACAAAATAAAAATATCTTGCCCAGTATCTGTGTTTGTCAGGGGACAGGAGGGAAATGTGAAAACAAGTGCCTATCGCCCTCTGTGGTCTAGAGGCAGTGTTGAAATGCCAATGTTCAGGAGTGTTTCAGTACTGGTTACAATGTGTGCACACACCCAGCGATTGGACCTACCTGTTGTCTCTCCAGGCAGTAGACACTGGTGTAGGGAACAACAGCTGCAAGGATAGGGGCGAAAATCCATTTGCTTTTGAGTCTTTCTGTTTGTCAGAACATGTGATATCAATCAGCAATCCTGTCCCCTTCTCATCCTTTACAGTTTTTACAGAGACTAAAGCCCTGGCAACTCTCCCCTCTACTGCTTTCCCATTCTGTTCTCTGTTGCTGCTAAATTGTCAGGTTCTTCTCAGTTAATTGAAGCAGAGTGAAACCCAAATAAAACAGCAGGACATAGTTAAGGTTTGAGTTTTGGTGTAGTTTGAAAACATTTATTTGTTCATAATCTGCAAATGGCCATGCAGCAGAACAGTCTCATCCACAGAGATAGGCTGGCTTCTCTCTGCAGAGAATCTGCAGAGAGAATCTTCTGGAATCCAGAAGTGTGTTGTGAAGCTTATCAAGTTTTCACTGGTAGTGCCCATCACCAGAAATTCAAGGCAGGAGCAGTTCTTCATCTACTGTTCCATTATGTATTTGTTCTAGTACAACTGAAGATTTCCTACAGTAGTGTTCAGCATTAAAACCTCTCTTACCAGTTTTTCACAGAAATCACTTTTCTTTGTCATGATAGCTATGCTAACTAGTAGAAATGCAAATTATCTGCAAGTTCTGAGCTGTAAAAGTTACATCTGGATTAATAAATTTCTGATATTGCAGTCTAAGCTCACTAATGTTCCAGCCAAACATAAATGCTTTCTGTCAGAATCTTTAACAGTATTATTTTCCCCTCTCTCTTTTCTTAATGGAATGATGAAGTGGTTCAATAGACATGAAGCCTCTTTTTTCTTGAGTTTGGCACATCCATAAACAAGCTTGTTGGCAGGAAATACTTTATTCTTGTGAGGGCAAAAAATGTGTTCCCAGCAGCCTCATGGCCTGGCACTGACAGCTTGATGATTGTGCCAGAAGCCAGTTTTATGAGAGGATCTGGTTGAATACCCCAAAATCAGACACATGACACAGTCTCTTAGGGAGACCTTAAAACAGTATTTTCCTTGCTGGTTTGTTCTGCTTTGCTATGGAAGGGCAGGGAGAGCTGTGTATGACTTGTGTGAGTTTGGTAACTTAGTAGGTACATACCAGTTTTGCACTACTGCAGGTGAATGCATTAGAGGTGGCAGAAAGGATTAGAGAGGCAGGAAGAATGCCATCTTGCTTTAGCAGGGCAGTGATAATGGTGATATAACTACTCTTTTCTTCCACTAATTTCTTTCATTCTGTGAAAAATGACCAAACAGGCAAGACTGAAACTTCTCTCTCTCCCTAGGCCTTGCTAGAAATGCTTTGTCTGTTGAAGTCCTCCTGCAGTCTCTCCTTGTATTTCCAATTGCTGATAGCTCTTCTGTCTCTGTAGGGTTGTATTTTGTTTATATATTTAGATGGTCATTTATAAGCATTAAAATGATTGGCCAGGAAGGATCTGGCAGTGCTAGGTAAGGGCCATGGCAGGCAAAACACTATAACTAGACTGACTGTTCAGACCTGGGCTGCATCATCATTTGGCACAAAATTACGATCTTTGATGGCTGTGCAGGGTTACATGAACTGTGTCAGTCTAGACGTGTTTCAGTATCTCCCTCACAAAAGAGTGACTTTCCATCTGGCAAGACAACAAAGAAGCTATGTATTTACCATGTCTGATGACTTTTAAACTGAGAGATAGCATACTGAGTGATGCTACTAATAGGGAAGTTGCCATGGAGAGGGGGAAGGAGTTGTAATTGGTAGGACTGGCAAACAGTTCTTTTGCTCTTAATAAAAAGTACATTTTGCACAGAGCTGTGATCCTGCCTCTCTGGAAGTGGAAGCTGCAGGTATTTCTAGTAGGACACAAAGAATTCATGCTATTGCAATAACTTCTATGTGTCTGTTGAGACACAGTAATGCTTATTGCAGTCTTAGGTCCTTATGCTTGTCTGAAGATCACAATTTTGTTTTATGCCAAGCTTCTTTTCAGAGAGGAACCCTTTCAACAGAAAGCTGTGCCAAGGCATGGCAGTGGCTATTTCCTGACACACTGTCAGTGAGAGATAGATCAAGCCACCTTCCTTTATTTTAAACTTCCACAAACTTCATGTGATGGCATCTCAGCTTGGTGTGTTTTCAAGGACCAACCTTCGTTTCATGATAGCAGGATCCAGAAGTCTGTGGAAGCATAGTTGAAATTCAGGCCTATCTTGACCATCAGTCAGGCTATGTCTCAGAAATGGAAGTAGAAATACCTAAAACACATCATATTGTAATGATCCAGATTTAAAATTACTCTTAAGACTTTTACTGATTCGTAAAATCCTCCTTTTCTTTAACCAAAGTACAGGACAAACATGGTGGATAAAAGAGGGGAGAGGGAGGCAGGGGTTGTTGTTGTGCAGCTACTGATGCATCCTCAGGGGTTTTTTTGTCAGTTACATTTGCTTATTTCTGTCCTTTAATTATCACATCCATTAAATGAAGAGATAAGCAACTCTGAGACATATGAAAGCCAGACACTGTCATGGATTGCAGCCATTGCAAGTTTCAGAGATATCCTTTTTGTGCCTGTGTTGTATTCTGCTGTGGTTTCCCTTGGCTGCCTGAGGAGTTCAGGAGTTATGACCTGTGTCTGGAAATCCCTCTGGAGAGTGCCACTGAGAAAAACCTTCTCACAAGAAGAGAAGTGACTCATGGTGATATAAGGTGCTTCCTCAGAAGCACCTCAAGTAGCTGTTTTTTTACATGCATCACAGACAGCCATAATTTTTCTTTTTCTCTACTTTTGACATGGAATAAGTAGTTCTCCTTACCACTGTGTGGTTATCTGAACTGCTAAGCTGCTGTGCACTTGGATATAATCATCACAGGGAGCTCCAAATAGCTCCAGGTCTGGAGAGCTCCCAGCCTGGGCTGGCAAAGCTGCATGGGAGGTTTGAGCAGTGAGCGTGGCAGGCATGCTGCTGTCTCCCTCCAGGGCCGTTCTCCCTTTCTGCTGCCAGTCTGTAGTTTCCAGGACCACACCTGGCCTGTCTCCCAACTGCAGGTGGTGTAACACATGCCCGTGGTACTGTCTGGTTTTTGAGATCTGCTCTAAGCATCTGACAGTTAGCAAAAAAAAACCAAAACAAAAAAAAGTACAATATTTTACACCAGCAGCAAAGTGTTTTCTTAAAGCACCCTCCATCTTCTCTGTGATCAGAAGAGGCTCCCTTTGCACAGGTAGCAGCCAGTACAGGTGTTCTCAAGCCTAGTGAATCCTGAGGAGATGAGCCAGGAAGACATGGCATTTGAAGAGGATAATTTTAATACCTTCTTGGCATTTGTGAGGCATTGCTTTGTTACCTCTTTAGTAAAGTTATTATATATTAGTTGTTTTCCTTAGCAGGCCAACTCAGACCAGTGAGGCAAGAATGCATTTGAATTGGCTTGGGGATTCTGCATGCCAGCCTGATGAAGAATGTTAGTTTAAACTGCTGATGAAAAGAGAATTTATCTGCATTCCTTTTAAATGTCCAGCTGTTATCTCCTGAGAGGAATGGAGTCAAATGCCTAGAAAAAACAGTCATGTGTCACCCTGTTCAACTGGAAAAGTCAGTGAGGGATCATGCCAGGCTCACAACAGGAAGGTATGAGGAAAGGGAGTAGGAGTGAAGTGTGGGATTGAAGGTGTGTGCCTGCCCTTCCAAGCAGGGACCATGAAGATGGCTTGGGACCACCACACAGGAGGTGCCTTTCCTACCTCCCTTCACCAAGCCCCAGGTGCCTAGGGTCTACCCCACCTGCATGGATACTCTTGGTTAGGAAGCCTCTGGCCTCTGTACCCTTGGACTGGCTGCCCAGCTGCTGCTGGTGCTGCTGCCTCAGGGATTTGTGTCTGCAGAGCTCAGGGGCAGGTGCTGAGCCAATGGTGCCCCTCCGATTGCTGAGCCAGGATTTGAAGAGATCTGCTTGTGGCAGGCAGTGCACCCTGATCAGTAAAATGATGGCCCCAGGGATGGCAGGACTTCTCTGCCTGGCTGTGGGAAACTTTCTCACCTCTTGATTTGGAGAGAGCTCATTGTTCCTCTTTTGCTTCAGATTTGGCAGGAGCTCTGGTGCTCCTGACACCAGAGCAGGGGGGTGGTAGCTGGTGCTTTCACAAGAAGGGGAGTTAGCTGGGTACACTCCAAGCCAGGGGCAGAAAAATCAACTTTTTGCATGCCAGAAGAGCAGCTTCCTGTTTGCAGCACTGGGGAATTTTCAATAAAATAAGTAAGGGCAGGAAAATCTGGGAAGACTTCTAGCATGTGAAACCTGAACATGTCTGGAAATGCCCAGACAGAAGGGAAAATATAAGGTATTCATGACCTTGCTTACATTACTATGTGCCAAACACAGTGTGCCAAACATGGTGTCACTGAGTGGAGGCCAAATTGACAGAAACTGCAGAAATGTGCCCGATGTTACATAGTTTCCTTTATGGCTCTGGCAGAATTCCCCACCCTTTGCGTTGGTAGCCTTGAAACCAGTGAACACCAGTTATCCCCTTCCTATTCAGCCATCCTGTAAGTCTGAAACAAAAAGCCCTTGAAAACCACTTAGCAACTGCCTACTGAGTGTTTTGATTGTGAAAATACAAAACAAAAGTCTTTATTACCAGCATATTAGGTGTTTCATTGAAAATACTGTTTTAGCGGATGTTGGCATAGGCTGTAAGCCTCTGAATACACTTATTCTGAGCTTTTCCCTGGAAAAGGAGCAGTCAGGGATTTCCCTAGCTGACTTCTCAAGTGCCCCACAGCAGAGAGCCCTTGTGCTTGGAAGTGAGCCATGCCCTCAGATCATAGGCTTGTTCCCTCTTCTGGGAATACTTGTGTATTTCCTCTGTGCACACAAGATGTCATGGCTGTATTTTCTGCAGCTCCAGCTGCAGTAGCCACTCGGAGGAGGAGCTGTTGGGAGCAAAAGCTGTGCTGACCTCTGCAGTCTGATAGACTTGAGAGTTTGGGGCTCACAGAAATTGTTTTCTCAGAAAAAAATACTTGCTTGTCATTCCCTCTTCCCATCAAAATACACATATAAATGCTTTCTTGGGATCCACAGAGGTCCATACTACAGCCCTGGGGCACAACTGCAGTGCAAATTTGGGGTGTAAGCTTCTATGTGATTTTGGATTCTGGACTCTGGAAGACTGGCAGCAGAAATCTGTGCCACAGCCATATGATGATCCCTGTTGTAGAATGCTCATATGGTTGTCACTTCAAATGCAGTTCCTTCTCTGCTTTGCAGCTTTGACATCTCATTGTGGAAAAGTACTGCATATGACTATGACTATTGTTTTAAAATATTCTGCCATAATAAGCCTGTAGTGGCTAATTTTTCATATCCTGCTGATTTAAAAGAGCAATGAGGACAGTGAAGTGGTGCTAGAAATTCCGTAAAGACAGCTAACCCTGTACTGTATTAAAGGAATACAAATAGCAGCTCAGGACTCATTATCACTCCAGTTCACTACCTAACCAAGCAATCAGTTTTGAAGAGAAATAAGGACAATTCTTCCTGACCAGACTGAGGTAGTTAGTGATAGAAATGGAGGGAAGTGGGAGGAGTTAGCATTGTGAGGCATGGAATTTTTAGGAAGGGGCAGAGAATTTGCTGGTCAGCCGGTATGGTACAGCTCTGAGGTCTGTTATCTGCTACTAAAAGAGAAGGTGCAGCACTATGGGGAAAACCTTACATACTTTTTGCATGTAATAGTCATTAACCAGGTGTGTGTGCATCTCCATTTCCAAGACTAAAACAAGATATTTACTATGTCTTTACTGTTGCTGCTGTGTCTGTCTCCTCAGGTGTTATTTGTTCTATGAAATGTCTCTTGAAGTAAAGATATTTAGATAGGCATTTTTAAAATCAGGAACAGAAGGTGTAAATGTAGATCCCTATGGGTTGGGGGTTTTGAAGATTTTTGGGATATTTCAGCATGTGCAATCAAAATACTAGTTGTTTTCCATGAGATTAAGTTTGAGTCGCTACTAACTAGTGCTGTTTTAACTGACTTCAAAGCCAAAGTTTTAGTGTAAATGTAAGTTTGGGTCATCTATAGATTTGAAGTATTAACAACTGTTACCTATTTAGCTAGATGGTTCAGATCTAGCATCTGAAAGTTAGGTAGCTTGTGGAGGTCCAGGGTGCTGGCTCTGTGTCTTTGACAAGCAGCAAGATTAAGGATGTTACAGACCAAAAGTAAAGAAATACAGCTTGATGTTTAGCTGGGTTTGGACTGAACAGGACTGGCTGAAAGGTGTGAGTGCAAAACAGACAAAAGGTGATATAGTTGTTTTGTCAGGTAACAGTCACCATAGCAAGCAAACTTTACCATGCATGACAGGCTCCTCAAAGTCTTTCCACTGTGTTTCTTTTCCACGCAGCTTTTGTTACAACAGGTGTATTAAGGACTTAAGCTGCAGTGAACTGTGGTTCTGCAGGGTTTTTTCCAAAGTGTGCAGTGTTTTCACAGCCATACCTTTTCGTGCACATAATGTTAAATCAGCCTCCTGTGATTTTTAGATTTTAGATTTCTCTGCCCACCCAAATGCATGTTTATTTTGTTGGACTTGCTGTTCATGCCAGGTCTCTGTGCTGAGCATGGTGTTACTGAGCCTTCCCAGAGCCTCTGGCTGTGGTGACCTCTGGAGCAGGCAAGAACCAAATTTACCCTACTCTGTTCTTCGTATCAGTAGTGCCATGCCACAAACACATTAGGTCTGGCCTCTGCCAAGTCTGATGTTTTCTTGTTTATATTCTGTTGCAAGTAAAAATGGATTTTTTTTTCCTCTTTCTTTGCAGAACACAGACTTTGACCGTAGACTGTGCTGAGTCTTTCTGGCTGCTAAGATAGGATATAAAAAATGAAATTTATATTTGGGGTGGATGGCAGTGAGCTTTTAAGTGGTAGGGAAAAAGATTGTATTATTTGAAAACACAGAGCATATTCCTTCAATGAAAGGACGCACAAAGAATACTGATGATTTTTCATCAACAAGGCCCCTCTTATGTCCTTTTCAATTTTACCGGTAAACCAGCGTCTGAGTCTCTTGGGATAAACTGCTGACTTGGAATATTTCCCCGTCTGACTTTGTGAAAGCCCTTCTGTAGCTGCTGAAGCCAGGCGGTCTCCTTGTCTCTGGCGATAAAAGGCTGCCCTAGTCCGGCCACTCTCGGAACTGCAGCCTGCTGAGCTGCGATTCAAGGACCATCCGTGTGGTCTGTTCAGAGCTGCGGAAGCTTTTAGGGTGTTCGTTCCCGGTGGGCTTGTGTGGGAGACAGCAGTCGTCTTGTTATTGAGATGAAACACAGCATATTCACTTAGCACTGCAGCAAAAACAAGAGGGAGAGGCCAGTCACTGCAAAGTGGTTCTGGGCAGCAAAGCACAGACAAATGTCTACATGCAAACACATAAAGTTCCCAAGTGTAAGATTTGATACTGCAAAATCTGTGTCCCAGTTGAGCCCAGCTCCATGTCAGTCTTAAAAGCTTTTTTTTCTTTTTTTCTCCCAAATCTGATGGTTTTCTTCTCTGGGCTATCTGCTGTGAGGATGGGTCACGGGAAAAGCTCCTGGGTCTCCACACTAGCACAGTAACAGTCCCCTGTCAGTGTAGGAGTGGGCTGGGCAGCCTTCAGCTCTGAGCAGGGAGCTCCCCAGGGAGAAGCACCTGCCTCATGCCACATGCTTACCTGTGCTAGGAAATACTTTTTAAAGCCAGCTTAATCCCCAAGCTGTAATGCTTGCTTCTGCTCAGAATTTCTGTCTCGTTCACTTTTTCTTTTCCTCATAGAGATACTTGTAATGTAAAAATACTATAAGGTACCTTGCTTCGATTTTGGCACACTTCATGTAATTAACTTTTGGTTCATAGTTAGCAAGTAAGTGTTAGTCACTATATCAGCATTTTAAGCCTCACTACTCTGGCTTGTTTGAAAGAGTCCTTCATAGAAAAAAATGCTCTTTCTTCTGTATTTCTTGTATTTGCCCTTTTCTGTCTGTGCTCCCATCTCCTGTTCTTAACTTTTTCTCACTGCCACATGGACTTGACTTGCTGGCTCCATAAAAAGCTAGTCAGTTACTGTAATACAGACTTAAATTTATACTCAAGTATAAATTACTTGAGTAAATTTGAGGTAGTAACTAAAATCAGTAGAATTGCTCAGAGGCTGGTGAAACACTGGCACAGGTTGCCCAGAGAGCCGGTAGGTGCCCCATCCCTGGAAACATTCAAGGACAGGTCAGATGAGGCTCTAAGCAACCTGATCAACCTAATCTACTTGACAATGTCCCTGCTAGATGTCAGGCTAGATGACTTTTAGAGGTCCCTTCCAACCCAAACCATTCTGTGGTTCTCTGTGTAAAGAGAAATTTGTTTAGTAAAATATTTTTAATAGCAATGCTGGAATGGTATTTTTAATTAAAATTTGTCACAATGTTTAAGTACCTTTGGTGGTTTTCTGTGCTATCTCATTCAGGACACAGTAGGCATGTTCTAGGTATTCTTAAACTTTTATTTATGTATCTTTGTGCTTATTTCTTAGTGTGATTTAATGCATACAAGACTACAATCTACAAGAGAAGTTTGTTTACTTTTTTGTCTGCTGTATCTCTGATCATATAGTTTACAATGGTAAATGTTATAAATATCAATCTTTGGAGAATTTTAATGTAAGAACTACCTCCTGTATTATCCAAGTAGTAATAAGGGGAATATTTTCAGCCTGTCAACCCAGCACAGGACAACTGTTCATGCACTTTTGCTGAATTGTTATTTCTGTTTTGAACATAGTTTTCTACCTCCTCTTTTCCTGGTCCAGGGAGAAGAAACTGAAGGCTAGAGTGCAGGAGTTAGTGAGTGCTTTGGAGAGGCTCACGAAGAGCAGTGAGATCAGACATCAGCAGTCAGCAGAATTTGTTAATGACCTTAAAAGGGCAAACAGGTAAAGGATCTACCAGCAGATGGACCTGCCGTTGATTTTTTTTTCTGTGTTCTGGCAATGCACTGTAATATTCCCCTTACCTTAATGAGAAGTTTATGGATCCTTGAATTCACACACATTGAGTCTTTAAGGCTCTAGTTAGAGATGTGGGTATTAAACCTCCCATGTAGGCCACTGACAACTACACAGTTAAGAACAGAGGGAGGGAAATAGGTTAATCTTAACTGAGTTACTAGTAAATGCACTTAAAGAAACAAACAAAACTCAGATTTATAAATCTGTTACTTTGTTTTAAACTTCCCTTTTTCCTTTGGCTCCAGCCTCTTCATTAATAAACTCTCTTGGATAATCACAGTTAAACTGTATTGCTTACTCAGGGCATTTTACTGGCCCTGTGTTTGGATGAACTAGGAATACAGTGAACTCCAGCTGCCTTCCTGCAAGGAACTATCACTCACAGTGTAGTTTTTCTTAAATTATACCTGAAAGCCTTTGTGGTGAAAAGCAACATCCACCTCAAGCTTTCCTACTCAGTCAAGGTGGAGGCACAGAACCTACCCAGCAGCTGGTAAATTAGCACAAGATACCATCCTCTGAATGTAAATGTGATTTTTTAAAATGGAAAATGCAAAATCAGTCCTGGATTTTCTAAAAAGATTCTGGCCATGCAGTGTTCTTATAAATCATTACATGTTTAATGTTGTGGTATCCTGACTCACAAACAGTGCTCTGCAAGGTCATCATCAGGAACCTCTATCTTGCTCTTTGAACCATGTTTAAACATATTTTCTTTACCAGTTTCCTGGTAGAGGTGTGGACTTCCCCAGAAAAGACACAGACATTAGTATTGATTTGGATTTGGATCAATAAGGTTTGGATCTAATCCATTTTAAAGCACTGGTTAATTTCAGGAAGATTATCAGTACACTTTGGAGTTTTCTGAAGGTAGGGCTTTGGGGTGGATTTTTTGTAACACTTGCTACGAACAAGACTTTTTGAATTACCTTGTATTGCCTTGTGTTTTTAACAGCAACTTGGTAGCAGCTTATGAAAAAGCAAAGAAAAAGCATCAAAATAAGCTGAAGAAACTGGAATCACAAATGATGGCCATGGTGGAGAGACATGAAACACAAGTGAGGATGCTCAAACAAAGAATAGCTTTACTGGAAGAAGAGAACTCCAGACCACACACCAATGAAACTTCACTTTAATTGCATCTCTTTAAAGGATGCTTAGTGCCATTACAACTTTCTTTCTTTTGGAGGCTGACTTTTAGGGAGCTTCAAACGCTAAAAGCTCTGACTGTCAATGCTGACACACTTAAATCACCTTCTCTGGGATCCCAGAGAGGTGTCATGGGGATAATAAAAATGTTAACCTTAATAACTGTTTCATAATGTAAAATGGCAGTGCCTGAATTATCATGCTATAATTATGTACATTGTCCGTGTCATTATGTCTATATTCATACAGCTTCTCTTCCATTTTATATACGTCCCATGGGTGACAGTGTCACATAGCAAAATAATTAATTTTAAGAGGTTTTCATTTCAGTCATTTGGAGATCATTTGAGAATTTTCCCAATCCCTGAGCTCCCTCTGCACACAAGTCCATATTGTACCCTCAAGAAAGACTTGCTCTTGTGGTTAAACCAACCAAATGGGTAGCTGCAGAGAGGGGAGATGACAGACTGCCTTGCTTTTTTGCACCCTATTTGCAATACTGCTGCTCACAGTGCAGATCAGGTGGGAAAATTCCTGTTGATTTGGAAAAAAACCCAAGAAACTCTCAGAGTTGCATCTCTGAGAACCATGATGATGGTGTATTTCTTACAGTTTGTAAGAGGGCTAAAGGCTGTGAGTTTCACCACACCACGTAGATGGTCTGAGCCAAGGGTGGGTAAGAAATGATAGGAGACCTTCTGGTATTTATATTACATGGTGTTTGCAACTACTTTGTAGAAGAGTTGGTTTTTCTTGCTAACACATTATAGCCAAGGTTTTCTCTAAGAAGCTGGGCCATTTTTGTCACATGTATAGTACTTATTACAGCTTACTGTGATCAAGAGGTAGAATGTCTTTTTTTAATACTTTTTTTTGACCCAAAAAGGTACTTATTAGGAATGTACCTGTTTAATATTGAATACGTAGGCACAAAACTATAAATGTGTAGATGTATGGATATCCTGTCACAAACAGAATGTGAATGGTAAAGTCTTCTTATAGCTTCTTAGGTTAGTTTTTGTTACTGCTAACATTTCCTTCTTTCGTTTAAGTCACATCATATTGCTGTATTATCAAACTGACTGAATGGCAAATGTTGCCCTATTATATTAATGAACATTAAGCAAATCATGGGGATAAGGTTGATTTCTGTTGGGGTCAAAATACAGGAGTCTGCCATAGCACCTGTTACGTTCAGATTCTTCTTCTTTTTGACAGAGTACGTAAAAGAGCTTCCATGTGTGTTTTAACATGGCAAACTAGAGTCAATTCACTGTGCTAGCCTGCTACTATGTTACACCTCTGCTTTGCTTTTTTTCAGGCTTATTTCCTAGGGAATCTGATTTCAGGAGTCATTCATCCTTTTTGCTTCACATGTTGAGTGAGTTGCACCTCCAGTTTTACCAGTGTATTTAGAATTATGATAACTTCTCTCACTTATTCCTCCCATTTCTAGTACTAAGGAAATATTTTTAGACGACTTTAACTGTTTTTGTCTACTGTTGGGTTAGGCCAGGCAGCCAAAATATGGGAATTTGTGTTCAGAGTATGGCATTATTGTTACACCTTGGTTGCATCTGAAACTGTAGCAGTTGGTGTTCATCTCTTTCTACTGTAGCTGCTGTTGTCTTCTTTCCTTAGAGTAGTCATTCCTACTTCCCTAGAGCCTGATACTTCATCTACAAAGCCAGCATGACTGATTGCAACAGCAAGTTAAAACAACGCTGATTTCAAAATTTTTAGTTAGTAACATCCTGGAATTGGTTTTGATCAGTCCTCTTTCTCAAGCTAATTGCACTTAATTTACAACGTGAATTGAAATTTTTGCAAACCAGTCTGTTGAGGGGGGAAACACATTGATTTCTGCTGCCTTTATGGTGTTGCTTGTCAGCTTTCTGTGGCATTTCCCTTTTTTGGCTAAGTTTCTCACCAACAGGAACATGGGGGTTTGCCATAAGCTTCAGTTGTAGCTGAGCACACTTGTTTCACAAGAAACACAAAGTAAAATATCCACTATGTACTGTGGTAAAAATACAGTTACACTTTTGTCTTCTGGCATCTGAAACACCCATCTGATTTGAGGTAATCTCAAAATGTCCATGAGAAATACCTTTCAATGAAGAGGACTATAAACAACTACTGCACTGGATTGCCTCTTAGGCTCTTTTTTTTTTTTTTTTTTTTTCCTATTTAGAATAACAGAATCACACAATGATTTGGAAGGGACCTTAAAAGATCATCTTGTTCCAACACCCCTGCTGTGGGCAGGGACATGTCCTTCTACACCAGGTGGCTTCAAGCCCCATTCAACCTGGCCTTGAACACTTCCATGGATGGAGCATCCGCAGCTTCTCTGGGCAGCCTGTTCCAGTGCCTCACCACCTTCACAGTAAAGAATTTATTCCCTAAAAAAATTTCTTAGTACCACTTGAATTTAAATCTGTCTTTAAATTATAGGTACAAATTAAGAAAGCATAAAACCACAGCAACACAGAATGGTTGGAAGGGACCACTGGTGGGGTCATCTGGTCCAACCTCCCTGCTCAAGCCGGGTTTCCTGGAGCAGGTTACTCAGCATTGCATCCAGATGGTTCTGGAACATCTCCACTGAGGGAGACTCCACAAGCTCTCTGGTCAACCTGTTCCAGTGCTCAGTAACCTGCTCAGAAAAGAATTTGTTCCTCATACTGACGATCAGTTTCTGCCTGTTGCCTCTTGTCCTCTTGCTAGGCGCCCCAAGCAGAGCCTGGTTCATCCTCTGACCCATCCCTGCAGACACTGACAGACATTGATGAGGTCCCCTCTCAGTCCTGTCCTCTCAGGGCTGAACAGGCACCTGGGTTTAGAGGCATAAAAAACTGCAATTGTCCTCAGTGCTTTTCAGGCCTCAAGACTTGCTGATGTCGTTTCACTGCATTTACTATGTATCTTTCCTGCCAGCTGTGCTCTGAAAGTGCTCTAGAATTAATTATAAATCATCAGTAAATGTAAGCCATTTTCTTCCCAGAGGGTTTGTAGATGAAAAAGAAACACTGATATTACACAGCCTCAGCAGCAGCAAGTTTGCCAGACCACCAGTTTAGTTTGCCCAAGCAAGCAGCTACTGATTGAATTGTTGGCATGCTGGAAAAGATCAGTAGAGAAGTGGTAAAAGGTTTAGTGCTAGTGTGCAAACTCTTCAATATTAATAATTAGCTGTAGTTCCAGTGTAGCCATTACAATGGCACCAACCCTGAGAATAAAAGCCAAAAAACTTAACAACTCTGTTCATGCAGCTCTGAAATACCAGCACATGAGATATAAGAGGGTGCGATGCGCCCTGAGTCACAGCAACTTAACTCTTCTAACATTTGCTGCAGAAATAATACATTGGAAAAACAAGAAATATAGGTGGTTCTTGCCAACAAAACCTAAGTCCACTCATGACTTTTTGATCTTTTAAGTCATCAGAGTGCATGAAACTTCGTATTTCACAGTGTGTTCAGAAAAAAAAAAAATTACTTTTTTTTTTTCTAATTATATGTATAAATCTTCACCAGCTTGAATGTACTGTTAGCTATTGCAAAGCACATGTGACTAAGTTTGCATTCATGTCAGTATTGTTCTACTGGTTTTATTAGGATTTTCTCCTCCTTTAATACTGCACCATACATTTTAACTTTATACATTTTTCACCATACTGAATTAGCTTTAAATGTGTTGCTACTTTTCAGTTTCCTAGCAGCTGTAAAATAGCTATTTTGTGTTTATTTGATATAGAATTGTAAAAATTGCATTTATTTATACAGAGGCATTTATAATACTTATTTTACAAATGTTCTTATATTCTGAATAAATTTCTAATGCTGTTTCTTTGCCTTTGGCGTTGTTTTACCATAACTTGTCATCTTATTGTTGAATGGGCCACCTCTAAGTATCCTAGACACAAAGGTACCTCATCTCCAAGGTAGGTTACCGAGGGAGATGGTGTGACATTGTCAAGAACGTTTCCATTACAGAGCCATGAAAAGTTGGTGAGAACTCAGCTGAGATCTGACATATTAGTACTTCCCCCAAACCCTCTACAGCTTCAAT
Organism: Lepidothrix coronata; assembly: GCF_001604755.1. Taxonomy (NCBI): domain Eukaryota; kingdom Metazoa; phylum Chordata; class Aves; order Passeriformes; family Pipridae; genus Lepidothrix; species Lepidothrix coronata. The sequence goes on from NW_016690217.1 coordinate 997,647, forward strand.
GAACACTTTATAGAAACAAAAGGGCACATGTGAAACTGTTTCTACACATCCAGTTCTTTTAATAACAAGTTATATAGACCAAAAAAGAAAAAAATAATCTTTCATAAATACTCTAAAAGCACTGATTGAAGTTCCCATACTTCCTTTCTCCAGTATATCCAACACCTTTTTATTTTCTTTTTCTTTCCATTGTGTTGAATGGGCTCCTCACCCACATTTGCTATTTACCTTAAAAAATAATACTTGTTTTCCTGGCATTATGTATAATCACTGCTGCTGACTGGCTTAAGACAACACCTAAACATTCTACAGTGAAAGAATAATCTGTAGCAGCAGCACAGGCTTTACATTTCACAATGACCAGCAGTCCTTATATTCATACTTCAGTAAGTTTATTTATAAAGTGATTTAATTTTACAGAGAAAATATAGAAGAAAATGTCAACTTAGTCATAGTCTCTTAAATGGTGTGCTTCAGTTTCTGAATCAATTCATAACAAAATCACAATCATCAGTACAGCAGATGTTACAGGTAGTTACAGATTTTACTTAATACAATTCAAGGGTTAACTACTGCAAACTTTCTTCAAAAGAACATAATGGAAATTTAATAAAATCTGTAATGATTTTAACCTTATTAGCTGTACATACTTTCTGCTTAATTAGCACTGATGTGCCACTTACATAAAAGCGAGGAAAACAGATCAAGTTCTTCAGCTTTAAACAAAGGAGGAGGAAGACATAACCCTTCATGCATGAGCCATATAATAAAACACTGGCTCCCTGTTTTCTGCCAGGCATGCAATGCTGCCCTGAAAAATGTTATTTTTTGGAAGCAATACCCAAGTCAGCCTGGATCCTGCATTATTATGCCAGAATTAATGGACAAGCCCCCACCTTCTTCTGTAGAGTCTTGTTTCACTTTTCAATTTTAAAAGTGCCTTGCAAATGCAGCTAAACTGCTCCTCAGGGATGAAGCACAACTTCCACATATTGTAGTGTCTTGCAGACATCCTTACTGAAGGATCCTGTTGCAAGTATAGGCATGAGAAGTATTTGCTGAGAGCTCTTGATCGTGCAGTTTTGCATACTTTTTCTGCATAACAAAACTATGTACCCAACCAGTAAGATACAAATGGTTAATTTCCATAGTTTAGTAATTTTGATCAAACATGCTTAAAATAATCTGCCAAGTTTTTTTTCTCACAGCAGGAAGTGTGTTGTAGAGAACTGTGTTTGCAGGATCTGTATTCTTAAAAAGCTACAAATGCCTTTTTTAAAAATGATTAATGCTCCATGAGCTGTAATCATTTTCTTAAAGGTACTGAACTGTAAGCCATACTGGAAACAAGAAGCCAGTTTTTCTGATCAACAGTATAAATGCTTAAAAATGACAAAATACTCCGTTTTCAGTAAAATTCTTAGGCCTATTCAAATTTAAACATTCTGTATTCTGTGAAATGTTAATAATTACTTAAAAGGAAGCTTTCTTTCTTTTCCTGCAAGAATTGAAGAAGGACTTGAAAAGAAGCATCTCAGAGCTGAGACAATTTAAAGATAAGGGCTTCTGTAAAGCTGAATCTGTATAAAAAGTTAAGTCTCACTTAACATTTTGAATGAAAACACAAGTTAAAACCCAAGCATTTAACTTTATAGTACTACTTCTAATCTGGAATCTTCTATCATCTTGAATATGGTCATTGTAATTGCTACCTATGTAGTCTTCCTTTTAAGTCCATAATCTACATGAGAAAATGAAATGCACACACAGCACAAATCCTACTGCATCTATCGGTGCTTACATACAGGATTAAGAACAGTGCAAATACTAGCATTTAGCCTACTTTCTTGAACTACACTATTCCTATAAATGCATAAGAACAAAAACTTATTATGGAAGAATAGTGACATTTCCAAGTCTAATTTACTGTAAAAGCACCTTCAGTTAGTTTGTAGAAATTTACCGTATCTTAAATAATTTTGGTTGTTTCAAAAGTTAAAATATTGTAATAACAAAAACAATTTGAAATTATGAAGTCATGTATAAGCACCAGATTATTTAACGTTTACAGTGCAAGAATTAAAATTGGTTTATTTACAGAAATTAAATCATCAAGAGAGACTATTCTACCAATTCTCAATAATTATGAGCTTCCTAACATATTTAAGAGTATAACCTCCAAACTTAAAACATGAAGGCACCTGACTTTACATCTGGAAGAAAAACCTGTTGCTCAGAATTTATAAAAAAACCCCAGGTATCTGAGGATTAAGCAGCCCACTAACCCCACAACTGGGCAGCCAGTCACCCATGGAGCAGCAGTGCTGTCTTGCACCACAGGATATCAGAGCTTGGATTTTTAATGTAGACTCCTGCTCTTCACACCAGAATGACATGAGTGCAAAAGCAAATCTTCTACAGTAAGTAAAGGTTGGAAAAAATAACTTATCTGAAATTACAATCTGAGACCAAGTATGTTAGAAATAGTCAGACGAAAAGCCTGCCTTATTTTTAAAAGGAACTGTTACATCTATAACAGCCACAGGTAGATCAAGGTAAAACACAGTGTATTGTTCTCAAATCACCAAATTCAGGAAGGTTGGAGCAGAGCACAGAAGCCTGGAACAGAGACTAGGCCCAAAATTTTATTAGAAACTATTTATGGAAGTTTGGTCTAAAGAATTTACATTGTGTTAAAAAAAATACTTTGATTGTGCAACAAATAAAGCTATTTCCCCTCTTCTTCCTATAACCACTGCTGCCAGACTTCAAACCGTGTAAGACACAGCTCCCTCCAAAAGCTGGATGATGGATGTACATCAAGGAGTTGAAGTTAGTAGCACTTCAGCACAGAACATATGTCACTCAAGTGGACAGGACACTCTTCAGTCTGAGGTCAAAGTACAGAGCATTCTGTGAAGGAGAGATGCTAAAAACCTCATGCTAAAGCAGGGAGTTTATGTAGTACCAGGAAACTGCAAACTAATACTAGATTCCCAGCACCACACATCTGTAGGTTTGTTTGTTAAATGTTTGTTTATTCCACAAGTTCTTTAGCTGCAAAAACATTGACTGACCATTCATAATTTTAATAACCCCTTACATGCAAGCATTCTCAAATTGACTAATCTGTTTTTCAAGTATCTTGATACCAGCTCTTGAGTCTGACATGCAAACAGTTACTTGTTTCTCTGTGTCTGGTTCCCATAAAGTAAAAACTCACAGAAAGAAAACCTAAATCTCACTTGCTATTTCTTCACTGTTTTACGGAAGATAATGTAAACAGTACTTCTAAACTTAGAAATACAATTATAAAAGGATGGTGAAATAACACAAAGAAAGTAAACAAAATGTTCACAGTGCAGGGCATGATGGAACCCATGGGGTAGATCACATGCCTCCACACTTACATAGTTTTAGAAACCTTACTGAGAAAGCAGAAAGCAATGCTACTACAAGAAACAGTACCCTTATACAAAGAAGTAAGTTATTGCATATTTATCACATTTATTTGCAACTCACATTAAGGCTAGATTTACTAAAATCATGACATGTATAAGCCCCACTTTGGGTTGCTTAATGAAGCAACCAGTGTCTCTTATAGTGAACCAACCTTTCACCTATAATTAAAAAATGACACAGTAAACAGAGGGCAGCCAGCATCTCCTATTCATAGGACATGCTTCCAATGTTTTGAAGACTTCCTCTTGTCTGGGACAGAACTTCCCAAACAGATGACAGATGCTCGAAGTTCACTCTTTCATCAACATCCCCATTATTTCACAGAGCACTAATGAACTATAACTAACTTATCTGAAAAGTCAACTTATTTATAAAAAGATTTCCACAGCCTGATATTTAATTATGCCATAGGAGAGTCTTGTCATCTCCACAGGCAGTAGCAGCCTCAGGATACCAATACAAACTTCTGCCTCACCATGAGTAAAGGCACTTTTGCTGGGAAATCAACTAAAAAAGCACTAAGGAAGTAACTAAAGATCAGTTTTCACCTGAAGCTGAATAACGTAACCTCCTCCAGCATTATCCCACCTTCTCAATTACTCTTCTGTATCATTTACTGCTTTGAACGGCCTTTGGATACTTTTAAAAAAAACAAACCAAAACAAACAAAACACAAATGTGAGTCAAAGCTAGATTGAGCTATTTCACAATTTGGTCTTGAAAAACAAGGCCCTCAGAACTCTTGTCCTCTAGAAGGAGGAAATGCTGTAATCCCTTTCTCCTGTTGACTGATACAGAAGTTGAGCACTCCTATGGCCAAAATTATTACAGCATTAGAGTTCCAAATCACCTGGTGCCAGGGCAGGTGAATAAACCAGGAGAAAGTTCTAAAGCTATTTCTGAGGAAAAGCACTAGGTAACAGATCAGGTAGGGTAGGTGAAGTAGGGTGGTTGAAGGAAGACTAGGATTTTGGTTTTGGATGATGCATGAGTTGCATAAAAACTCAGTGCATGAGCATACACTACAAGGGTGTAGTTCATTCAACCTATGAAGTTACCAATTAATCACCTCTATTCTAGAGAAAAGTCCATTTTTAAATCTGGGACATACATGCTTGCTATCACAAGCTGCTGTGACAGATTATTTCAGTGCATTTCTATCAATTGCAAAGCACATGCTCAAAACCCATTAACTTGAAGGTGACGTAACAGTTCATCACCTCAACTCTCACTGGTTTTTTGTTCCTCCCCTCCACTCTCACCCCATCTTTGATGTTTTTCCCAAGAAAGCACTGTAGCTGAAATCGACTGAGGCTAGATCATTTAAATGCTAACTGCAAGTGCAATTCAATACTACTGGATATATACAGAGCAGATACACTACACAAGAGATCTGAGGACAACAGTACAGAATACAATACTGAACACCCTTGAAATAGTTATTGGAAGCCTGATTAAGCTGTTCAGTGTCACACAATGCCTCTATTATCCATGCACCTGCCTTCCTCCTCAGCAAGATCTACAGAGGCTTATTTACATTCAGTATAAATTCTACACAAGCAACCTCTCACAGACAAAGTTTCAGCTTTTCGTCTTTTGAAAGCAGCTGCAACTAGGGTAACACAGAACTTTGTCACTTCTTCTCATGCAGCTGGGGACAGTGCATAAGAGTTGGACACTTTGAAGGGCTAACTTCTACTCTGTGTATGATTCCTGAAGACCAAGGAAGAGTAGGTACAAGAAGTCAACATGTTAACAGATTTGACTCCAAGTACTAGTGATTGCCAGCCAACAGAAACCATCAGAGTAAAGGAGAGAAGGTATTTTGAGCAAGCAATCAGTACAGAGAAAGGATGACAGGCTGAGGCTAGGTTTGAAATGTGCAACTTGGTGTCAAAATCACTAGGACAAGTGGAGTCCTCTGAGAATTAGTTTCATTGCCACTGCGTAATATTGCAATTTACTACAAAATAACAACTAAAGTCCAATAATTTACATCCAAGCAGGTAAAAGTTTAGCAAGCTGGTATACTCCAAAAAAAAAGTCAATGACATTCTACAAAACACACAGGAACTTAAAATAAAAAATGAAAAAAAACCACCAAAAATGAAACACAAGTTAAATGAATGCCCTCTAATGCACAGCTAGGAACACATGAACTGAACATTGGAAAGGTACTTTTGTGGACAAAGGCTATACTGCATTTAAAGTGCAACACTTGACTATGCCACTCCCATACCGCAAAGAGAACAAACCCTTCCAAACCACCAGTCAGTCCCTGCATTGCATTTAAAAACAAATGAACAAAACAAAACAAAAAAACTCCTGAGAAAGAGTAAGGCTGGATAAGAAACCCCCTCAGTTGCAACAGGCAAGTCTGATTTATTCCTATTAAGTTTACTGTCAGAGGTCAAAACTTTTCATTATGGCATCGTGGTCGAACTTGAAACTCAAGAAAGCTCTTGATGAAAAAACGAATTTGTAATGACCATTGCATGCCATAGAATGTCCCTCTACATGTTCTGGCAGTGGGTCTTCACTGGAGCAACACATCTCATATGCTGCTTCTGCTTTAAGAGAAAAAACAAATTTTAAACAGGTAGTTAGCAATAAACGTGTCAATAACAATACAAAGCCATACCTCAGTCTTATATTCAACTAATATTTATAACAAAACCTGCATCTTTTGTCATAAACAGAAGAAGATAACTTAAACAACAATATTTACAAGTTATATAGTGGTTAGAATAAATCTTAAAAGTCACTGCAATCTGAGAACACTTTCAGTGGCCAGTTTTACCCACATAATAGTCTTTGCAAGTCATTTTTTAATAAGGAGGAAAGAAATATGACACTATTTTCTGAGAAGTAAGTAAAGACCTGTGTCCACTCTCCTGCAGCTTATTACTAGCAGGACATAAAGCCTCGAAACAACACTCAATTACCAGCACTGCATTGATTCAGATGCTATTTTCCTAAACCAGCTTTCAGTTACTTTTTACTCATGGTAATCAGATAGTCTTTATAATTAAGGAGAATTGCAAAATCAACATGAAAGACTGTATTTTTCATTTAAAAAACAAAACAAAACCAAATCAAATACAAACAAAAACAACCACTTGCCTGTTTCAAAGTTATCTTGAAGTCTTCTTGGATTAAGCTTTTTTTCACATTTCTGGTTAAGAGAACAACCATACATTACTCACTTGACAAAGAGATGGCATTCTATTCTTAGGAGTGTAGTTTAAACATCAGCTAAAAGGCAAACTGGTTATATTTGCTTTGACACACCTCCTCATGTGTGAATTACTTTACTTTTAACTCAGCATGAATTCTGTCATGCTACTTTAGCAAGCATGCATCAAGTCTGCAAGTCTTTCAGAAGCATGTAACCTTTTTAACAGTCAACAAACCATTTTTAAAACGCGGGCCTTCAGGGGAAGATTTTGAGTGCTTTCTAACTGTTTTAAGATGAAAGAGTCTTGCACACGATGTTGTGCACACGCATAAGTCCACTCTTCAACTGGCTTGTCTCCAAAAAGGCAAGGGAAATGTATTTGCAAATACGCTGCTACTGCCAACTAAATGAACATGCTTTAGAGACACAAACTTAGAACTTCCCTCTCCAGGGAAGAGTTGTTTTAGCCCCAGGTATGCTGCTGTAAGTACACAAATACAGGAAAAAAATCATGGCCCTTTGCTCTCTCTGCGAACAAAGAATTCCCTGGCCTTCAAATTGTATCAGAACATTATCAATGGGACACAAAATATTTAAACTTCAAAAGACTGACAATCGTGAAAATGCAAATGAACTAGAAATAGAAAGTATTTAGAAAAGTAAAGAGCCTACGAAGTAACTGCAGGGTATTAACAGTTCCACTTTTTTCCATGAAGATCCTACAGATCACCGTGGCAGTTTTTTAATATCCATACAAATTTCTGGGCAGTCAATTATTTGACTTTTCATTCTTCTACTCTCAGTCTCAAATACAATTACCCATTTCTTGCTACGGTGAGAATTTTACAGGATAAGAGTTTACAGTTTCTGTACGTTTAAGTGAATAACAAAGAAAGAACAATAATCGCAACCCAGAAAGGGAAGAATCTAGCTTATAGCCTGTAAATAAGAAAAACTAAAGGCTGGACAGGCCAACTGAGCTGCATAGAGAACTGGGGCTCACTGCTGCACAAGACACAACAAAGTAGAACTGAAGAGCCATAAAGAAAAAGGAAACAAAAGTATATTCTATTAAAAAAAAGGAAGTACAGCTCAGTGAGCCTTCTCCCAGCCAGCAGAACTGTGGGGAAAAATACAATTAGTTACTGTAAGGGAAAGGAGAAAGTAACAAGCCAGGAATATCATACTGGAATTTACAAACTGCTGCAGTTCTACTCTGTAATTAAAAAATTATATGAGATTCTGGTGTTCAAGCCAAGCATGCATCTCTATATTTTTGCTAGAGAGAAGGGAAATAATAAGCATATGCATTACCCCTTTCTGTCTAAGTGTTGCATAGCAAAACCCCATGATGCTTACAATAATACATCATACATGACTAAATAAGACATGTACTACACTGAGTTATTACTACACATTACAGTGGGCTATTACATGACAGGAACCTGGAAAGCCGCAGGATTGTGTACTGAAAAAAACTGACAAATTTCCAACAGCTAAAATGACTTACTTCCAAATGCAAACTTTGAAATTTAATATGCCTGTCTACAGATGTATATGCACACAAGGTAAGAAATGTCATATATCTACAAATACATGTCAAATACTCTGATCAAATATACTTTTGAGAGATATGCACTTTATTTTCTTTCAGCAGGACATTGGCCTGGATGTCTGTCAGGCATTACTGGAACCTGTTAATGAGACAGCTACTGCACATTTCTTACCAAGGTATGGTTTTGCTTAACTGCTTGACTGTAGACTCCATTTGTTCGCTTCTTTTGGCTGGAAGTGTCTTGATATTGCTTTCTGCCATTGTTCCTCAAGCTCTGATTCTTCCATTAAGTCCAAAATAAGTAGAGAGAAGAGTTTAAATGGCACCATTGAACATCTTTGCACTGACACTTCATAATTACTAGCTACAACTTCCCTCCAAATAACTTCAAAACATGTAGAGCTTCTTTTTTAGACAAACTGAAGCACACTGAAATTAACCAAACATACACTCAAGTTACAGTCAGCTGCAGTTACTCAGTCTCTCTTGCACTATTAGAGAACTATTACACAATAAATTCAGTTCAGTGAGTTCCCATGCACCCATATATACTAGGGGTACCCAAAATATTTCAAAATAGTGCATGGAAGACACCGAAAAGGCAAGTAGTAATTACTATCTAAACCTGAAACAACACAACTAGTACCTGATACGCACTACCTCTAATGTGAGACAAATCTGAGAATTTCCAAGAGTATCTCCCCACCCTATGTTTCTGGTTTTGCATTCTGTAGTGATAAAATTCGCTATTTTCATTCTAGAGAGGAACTCTTATGAACAAAGACATCTGTTTTAAATAGTCCAGATGCATATGTTTGCCTAAGAAACAACCTACCTTTATTTTCAAAACTTCAGACACCTCAGCATTATTATATGGCTTCTGTGGCTGTTTTGGCTTGTGGGTGCACTGCTCTCCTGAAAAGCCATCTGTAAACACCTGCTGACTACAGCGAAGTTTGGATCTAGTACAGGAGAACAAAGAATTTACAACACAACTTCACACTTACTGACAGCAGAAGACAAATATGAAAGAATTTTCTGCTTTTTGAGAACAATCTGGAAGACAAGCTCAAGTAACCTAGTATGGAAACTCTAATAATGCTCAGTCCTCTTACCCAACTTTATTTTGCCTGCTGGTAGAAAATGTGTGTTCTCCACAAACCACAGGCCAGGTCCATCCACATTAGCATTTGTCTTGCTGTTCTCGGTGTTGGTGCTGACCTGACATAAATTATTGGAGCTTTCTCTTAGGGACTAGAGGTTTTAAAGTTTGCTCTATCACTTTTCACTGAGCTGAATCTAAAGCCAGTAGCACTTGTTTCTCTTCTGATGCCCATAGGTTTTGTCTAGCTAGCTATTTCTGACGGTACTTTACGGTCCTAGTTTAGAGAGTCCTATTTTTCCTCTGTGGAAGTGCCAAAACCATTGAACTTGAAGCAGTGAAACTTGTTTTAGCTTCTGGGTTTTTTGATTCCCATAAACAAGACTCAAGTAATTATCTCAGTTCTGACACGTGTATCACAATATCAATTAAGTTCTCATCCTATGTACAGACTCAGGACATAAGCCCGCGCTTTTATTTTTTTTATTAACCCATTTTATTATAGGAACATGAATTCTCATGAGAAAGGACAAGCAGCTTTGTATGACCAATGTTTTATAGAAAGGATATAGAGGTGTTAAACTGACCTGGTTCTTACCTAGCTTTTTCCAAGTTGGGCTTACAGGGTGTACTTCCTGCAGATGAAAAACCATTGTCACTATCTGAGGAATCTCCATTCCTTCGGGAAATCCATTCCCTCAATGGTCTGTGAGCAAGAAGTACAACAAGATCTACTTACTAAAACAAATCCAAAGAATTAAAGTTGTCTGAAAGACCCCCTGACCTACCATTTGCTTCATCTCAAACTTACCTGATGAAGGGAATAGCCATAAAAAATTTGTTAGGTGCCAAACCCAGCTTGGACTTTGGGGTCATGTCATTTCTGTGGCATGGTAATTTGTCGATGGAAAACCACTCAATATTCTAGAAAAAGAAGAAATAAAATAAAGACACACACTATTGTAACCTTACAGAATGTTACAAATGTATCAGCCACAATTATATCCCTTAATTAAAAAATTACCACAGAAGACTTAAATTAACGGGCCACAATAGCGTTTTTCACAAAAGGTTAATTAACAATGGGGTCATTCTTCTGACTGCCACTACAGAGTAGCAGATGTTACAGCACGTACTCATTGCAAGACATCACACCTAAAATATGAAAGGTATTAATCAGCAACTAAATTTTGGGTAAGAGAATTTAAAACCTTCTTACTATTTTACTCAAAATGCCGTCAGTCCTAGACCACCAATACTAGTTCAAAAATAATCAGAAAAAAGGGTATTTACTTTGGGAGTAAGTTTCAGGTTTTGTTATAAAAGAAAAAAACATGGGTAAAGGATAGGATCTATGTTACAGTTTATACACTAGTTTTAACTATTAAAAGTGTATACTTTGCACAATGGGGAAGGAAATCAGAAATTCTGACTACAGTCACTGTAGAAGAATCCACATGGGACTTCCTACTGCAGAATCTAACCCCAAAACCCCAGGTCCAGATAAGATGTACACTATGAAAATAAGTTACAAACTAAACAAGTTTTCTATGGGTTTCTACAGGGAATACAAAAACAACACTCCCAGTTGTATTAGATCAGGTGAAGACAATGCTTCAAAACTCTGTCTTTACAGAACTCTTCATCATTCCCACACAGATAGTCACTGTTCCACAAAGGGGGAACAGTGTATTTTTTTAAAAACCCTCAAATTTCATCTTACTTTGTTTTTGAAAAACAGGTCTCTAACACAAGAAATTAAGTCCTGTCCAGTCAACTGCAAGTACCTTTTCATGTTTAGAAAGATGGATGCCCTGTTCAGTGGCAACATCTGCATGGAATTGTAGGGAGAGCTGTTTTAAACTGAATTGCCATACAAGAAAAATATTCCAACTTCAAAGATCATAGATATCAGGACCAAAGTTTCCAACAAATCTGAGCCTTTCCCTTTCCCAATACCTTTTAAAGGCATAAAGGTACACAAACCATCCAAAATAGTTCTCATTCTTTGTCCCCTTCCCAACCTCCTCCTAAAATATACTCTTCCTTAAATAGGGATGGTATTAGCCATGAAAGAGAAAACACAATTCTTAGTTTCTCCTTCTCAAATGTAGGCTTTTGCATATCACCAACTAACAATTACACCTTGAGAAGAACATATAGTTATATATGCACCTGTAAGTAGGAATAACATGAAATGATTAACACATACACCACATATAAGAAAATAAGGAGAAAATTATAGTTTGACAGCATGCTCTGATGTTGTTCTCATGATGAATGGAGATGTCAGACAAATGGTCAAGTATCAGTCCTTGCAGTTATACTGCAAGAAGTTGACATGACCGTACAGTGCACAGATGCCACTGGCATCTAACATTTAAGGTATTCATTGTGCTTGGCAGTTTAATTATTTTACAGGCTCTTGGCTTTAAAAATCAAGCTCCACAAGGTTCCTATAGATTCAAACAAGATAACACATACCCGAATTTCCCTTCTAGTTTTGGGGTTGAATTTTGTGTTCTTGGGAACTCCTGGAATGATGTACAGCCGTGCTAACTGATCATTAATTCGCAGCTCAATATAGTCTTCTTTGCAGATATAATCTTTTATGTCAAACCCAGTTTCTTCAAACACCTGAGAAGCGTACAAATTAAATTAGTGTGTGCATATTCAGAATTACCCTTTCACAACCTATTATCATAAGGGAAGAAATGACTGTTTTTTGCATATGTTATCCATCATGTTTATCCATGAAAGCTTCTGGAAAAAACAAGCCTTTGCACAGAGATGTATGCTCAAAAATAGAAAAAATATGTAAGATCGTATGTGCTTCATATTTCTCTAAGACACTAGACTTGTAATGAAAATTGAAACAACTCTATTATATCTTCACGTAGCAATTAATTAATATTTATGGGGAATTCTTTAGCTACTCCTCCATGCTGTTGGATGCATGGAAATCTTATTCACAGCAAAAACTGGTATTTTGGAAGTAAAGACATCTTCAAATTCTATCAAGGTTTACTTGCACCTCGATTCTTCCTCTTTTTCACAATCCTTCTGCTTTAAGAACTTTTTACCCTCAATACGTAATCCTGCATGGTCAGTTCCTCTAAAGGGAAAAAAAAAAAAAAAAGGCAAAAAAAAAAAAAGCATGTCTAGTAATCTTCAGATTACTAGAAAGACAATGACATTTTGAAAGAACATCTTGTTTCAGTATTTTATGGCCTTGCAGTGAAGGATCATAGATTCACAGAATAGTTAGTGTTTCAAGCGGCCTTAAAAGGTCATCTCTGCCAACCCCTGGCCACAGGCAGGCACATTTTTCAGATCATGTTGCTCAAAGTCTTACTTAGGAATATTTACTTTTGACAGCATTTATAACATAAAAAGAATAATTTCAAACACACCTGATAGCTTAAATCAGATCATGCCTCTAAGCTTGCTAAGAAAATACTCATTTTTAGAAACTTCCTTGTCCTCAAAATCTCCACAGGACATACAACTACTCAGAAAACATGCAGGATTAATACCACTATGCAAAATATTTCTGCCCAGACAGTGGAATATGCATGTGAACACACACTCATAGAATTGGGTATTAACTCCAGGGCTGCTAAGCCCCACTGCCAAGAGTCCAGAGGCAGAAGTTCTCCTTAAATTTTTAAAAAACTAGGTTCAGAATTAAAAATAGGAACAGGAACTTCAGTAAAACCTGTTCTCAACCCCCATCCAGGTAACTCCATATAAAATGAGAATAGCAGACAATACTCAAAATATGTTATGCAAAATACCAATTTAAATATTGGTATCAGCAAAATATTTCTAAGTTCCATTTTTGAAAATGCAGACAAAAGTAAAGACAAATAAGAAAAAACCATGAAGCATTTAATACAAAGCAAATAATTGATCAGTTACTCTTCAAATTAGCACTTCCCCTCCTACATAAAAATAAAAAGCAAGCCATCTTCCCATCTAACTACATGAAGAACACCAAAATTTTGGGGAAAAACAAACAAAAGACCCCACCACATACTGTTTCAATTAAGACAGACTGTTCCTCTATACTTACTCTCACTTCTAACACCAATATTTACCTTTCCTAAATGATATTTCCAGATGATATAAATGAATTCATTGAAAAACTTCTTTTAACAAGGGAATAATCCATTTAGTTCTCATCAATTTTTGAAATACTACTGAACTGTGCAGGCATTGCGAAAGGAAGACCTCTTCAATCAGATCTCACACGGGTGCAGGTTATGGTTTTAGATATGTGCTGACTTCAGTGAAAGCAGTTAAAAGATTTACTTCAGATATTACAGACATCCCTATTCCTGGCCACATATAAGCCTTGAAGAATATGTGAGTTTATCCACAATGACAATCTAACTTGATGGAAGGAAGGTCACAGCAACAGTACTGTTCACCAGTGACATCTAAATCAATTCTTCAAATTAAAAATACCATCAAAAAATTTTTTTCCAATATAACTGTGCCCACTTTAATGCTTTTGCTAGCATAATTTGAAGTAAAGAGGAAGGCATACTTTGTGTCACTCCTTCCTGAAGCAGTTATGCCTAGTCCATCTTTGACGGGTATATTTAAAACAAGAAAAACCCATAATTTCCTAGATACTGATTCAGTCCAACTGTAAACAACACTAAATGCATCATAATACTTTCCCTCACCTTAATGTTCTCTCTCAAAAACTCTAGATGTATTACGTCAAACAAACACTGAGTTTGTACAAGTAATATTCTTTTACAGGGCATTTTTAATACACAGCTTCACTACATATCTAGGTCTCCAGGAGCAATAAATACCACAGATTATTTTATTTTTCAGATTTTACTTGCCACATACATTGAATCTTGTTCCTGCAACACTGAAAAATAGAAAAGCAAAGTTCTTCACAATTTTTACATAAAATTCTACAATAACCAACTTAACTCCTTATCCTCTTTTTACAGTCGAGTGTACACAGGCTAAATTCCAATTCTTCTACATTTTTACAGTTACAGTAAGCCTTGAAATTTATATTCCAAAAGCCATGAAGTACATAAGATTTCCCCAGCAACAGAAATAATACTTAAAAGTAAATTCACAGCTCAGCAGAGAATCTTAAAAATAGTACTAACTTCATTTAGCACATTAGTGAAAACCAATTTGAAACACAAAACTTCAACCTTGATTATCACTCTGGAACTCAGAAAAGCACCAGAAAGTACAGCAGAAGATGACTGCAGGAATAGAGTATTTATTTACCTGATTGCAATAAAGGATTCCTAAGTAAAATGTTTTCTCATCTAACACACATATCCTGATCTCAGCAAAATTTCACTTCTTTAGCTTAAATTTAAAGCAATTAGATATAACTTACCTCTCTAGCAGCACAGTCATGAGGAGCCTCTTCTTTATTTACTTTGCCTTTTGGAAATCCCCAGCCAGACTTTGCTAAATAGCCCTGAACCAAAAGAACCTACAAAATACAAGGGAATGCAACTGTCAAGCACACAGGTGTTCTCACCAATTTCTCTAAAATGTTTTGTCTCCACCACCCCCTGGTTCTCCAAAAGGATATTGTAGCCTGAGAGAAGGAACTCATTAGGTTTGTTGTGTTTTAGCAAGAACTGAGACATTTTTTATGGGCTCAGAATGAAAAAAAGACCCAAAACTGAGAAGGAGAGCAAGCAGAAGTGTGTTTACTGTCTCACATATTATATTTCTGTACACAGTTAACTGTGTCAAGTAACTGTCAGATCTTTGCAAAACTGACAGTGAATCTAAATTTCTCCAGAAGAAAAACACAAACAACCAAAAAATTACTTCTGCCAGCATATGCCATCCTTCCCTCTAGTGCCTCACAACTATTTCAATACTCACATTTTCAAGTGTCTCGTCAAGAATAATTGCACCATAGGTTGGCACTCCCATTTTGTATTCTTTCCACTCATCTAAAACCTTTTGTACGTCTTCACCTTGAGGCAGTAAAAAAGGGCAGTGATTGAAGAGTACAGCAAGATGCTAAGGAAGATAAATGTAAGTATCCAGTTCCAAATCACACAAAGACTCAACACTTAAAATAAACACACTCCCTCCCGTAAATGCTTTTAAGATATATTCTCTTGGAAGTAAAAAAAAAATGTTATGAATAATTCAGTATTAAACACTCAAGGTCAGAAAGCATCAAGTAATTTGGCAACTCCAATGCAAGCCAATTTAAACAAACAAACAAACAAATAAGTGACAGGAAAAAAGATGACACAAGGCTGCTTGTTTGAAGGACAATCTTCCCTAATTTAAAGTGTTCCCTAATTTAAAAAAATAGTATCCACACAAGAGTTATTCTGAATATATATTATTCTTAAGCACATTTTCTTCATTTTGAAGTGAGCAAGACAGACAAAAATCTTGTGCTTTAAGTAAGTGGGGATAATTTTTTCCCACCATCATTTGTAACTATGGTACAGAATCTGTACTTCAGTATTTACTATGCAAAAAAAAAAATATTTTTAATGGCATCAAGTTGCAGAAATCTAAATTCTAATATACTTCACCAAAACTCATGCAGAGAAAACATGAACAACCTTTACATAACTCTAAAATTTTGAGAGCAAATCTACAAGTCCTTAATAAAAGTATTAATGTTACATATTATATATGTGATTACTACCATAAAAATATTATAATACTGATAAAAAAGCAGAGTACTTAGAAATATGATACTGCAGCAGAATTAATATTTCTGGCAAATGTGAACTAGAGAGGGACAGATGTAAGGAACATATAACATCTCTTACACTGTGTTTTTTCTGCACTGCTTACAATTACTTGAAGAATTTTGTTGGTCTGAAAAATACAATAATAATTAAAAACATGCATAAAATTAATAAAAAATAACTGCATAATATCAGCCAAGAGAATATGATCATATTTTTACAGTTTGTTGTCAAAATAAAAGCTGCAGTGTTTCAAAGTAAATCTATATTATCAAACAGATAAGTAAATTGTGTAGTGAAACCATACATAATATTATCCTGAAAGTCAGAAGCAATATTCCAAAACCCATATGAAAAACATATGCAAAAACATTAAAACTAAAGCCCTCGCTGGATGAAAGCCACAAACTTTTCTATAATTTCGAACTAGTGTACATTCCAGCAGCCTCTGCAAGCAATGAAAAAAGCAGGGGACAATCATATGAATTCAGTAAAAATGCATCCTCTCCCCTATGAAAAGAAACTGTCAAAAAATACAAACCATTGCCCATGGGGGAGCACATACCACCTTCAGCTATGTTAATATTTGTGTCACTATTTACTTAAAAATCAATTAAACTAAGGAGTTCAATCAGAAGAGCTCCAACAGCTCATCCTTGAAACCTACCTAGCATGCCAAAGTGCAACTATGAGGAAAAACCCTCTAAGATCAGAAATTATTTCTCTAGCAGTCTGAGAGACATCTCTTTTGAGTGCCACAAAATTACGGAAGCAATGAACAGGTGAGATCACATACCTAGTAATACTAATTTTTAATCACTAACACTTGAACTGATGATTTCCTTCTATGAAATATTGTTAACAACATTCAGTTTGCACTTTACCACTGAGACAGAAAACAATCACAGTAATAAAAAGGATATCAGCTTTAGCAAAGTCTCTTATCCCACACTGAGGTAATCCTGGTGTGTTTTGCATGTAGAAATCCAAATAAAACCAATGGGCCAGTTCAATCTGAAAACACACTCTGATTGCATTGTCTCTCTCTTCACTTGGAATGTGCAAAATAAATCGGCTGCCAGAAAAGAAAGAAGAGTAACATCAGCCAAATCTATTGATTTCAATGAAGCTAACAACAAAAACACCTTGCAATAGTAGAATTCCTGATCCAGTAGCAGACACAAACAGACCACCAGATCCTCCAGTTGTTCTGCAGGGACAGCAAAAGGTTTTCACAAAGTAAAACACAACTTTGGAAGTCAAGAAGGAAGACAGATTATGATGTTCTTTCAGAAATAGCAACTTCAACAAACTAAGTAAATTAACTGTTGTGAAAACAGGGAGGGTGAGGACAACCTACATGAATGCCCTTACTACAGAAATGAAAGCACCAGTAAAGAACATCTGCAAACTCTGATAAGAGATTTCAACACATTTTTTTCAGAACAAAAGTTAAACATGGCTATGTATTTTCACTTAAAACCACAGTAAACTACTAATTTATTTCGATTTTAAAATTCAATATGATCCTATTAATTTCCTCAGTCTGAAACAGAACATGGACAATTGGTTTCTTTTTCAAGTCACGTTATGCTTTAGCCCAGACACTCACAAACACAAAACACCAGAAACCTAAGTTTAAGTAGCACTGTGTGATAGCTTATTTTACTTAAGCAGAAGAAACTTCAATTGTTTATTTTTTTGTTTCAAAAGCACAACTTTCTTTTTAGAAATTGAAGGTCATACACCGCATTGAACTTAAATCATCTAACATAGATCTACATTCAACTCCTGAGTGCCAGCAGCTACATTCCAAAAGTGCATATCATTGCTAGAGTTGGAAACATTTAAGACATCTTTACTTAAAATCTGACAGGTATAAATTGTTATAGGATGTCAAAATTTGCACTCTGCTCAAAGAGGCAGAAGGTCACTTGTGCGGGCACACACTTGACACTCTCATTGTCTCCACTTCTGTTTTCTTAGGTGCGTGTCTGTATATTTTCTTATTCTAATTTCCTCCTAGTGAGATAAAGTTGCTGGAAAGAACATTCTCATACCCCCTCATCAGTCAGTGGCCAAGTTTGGTTCTCACCACCACCTCTCTATGGGTTTGTGTCCCTGTATGCTTTGTTCCTGGATTTCGCACCTTCTTACTATCCCATTTTCACACTATAAAAGGTTCTTGAACAGATATCCTTAAAGAACGTGACAGGCCTGAAAGGGCCTGTGTGAACCTCACAAAGTTCAACAAGGCCAAGTGCAAGGTCCTGCAGCTGGGCAGGACAATCCCAAGCACAAATACAGGCTGGATGGAGAGAAGCTCTGGGGAAAAGGATTTGGGGGTGTTGGTGGATGAGAATCTTGACCTGAGCTGGCCATGTGTGCTCACAGACAATTCTTTGGATCAAAGGCAGAGTAGGCAGCAGGCCTAGGGACAGAATTCTCCCCCTCTACTCTGCTCTTGTGAGACCCTACCTGCAGTGCTGTGTCCAGCTCTGTGGTCCCAACACAGGGAGGATGGGGACCTGCTGGAGTGAGTCTGGAGGAGAACCATGAAGATGAGCAGATGGATGGAGAACCTTTCCTAAAAAGACAGTCTGAGAGAGTTGGGGTTGTTCAGTTTGGAGAGGAGAAGGCTCTAGGGAGACCTTATAGCACCTACCAGTACCTAAAGGGGGGCTATAAGAAATATGGAGAGGGGCTTTTTAGAAAGGCATATAGTGATAGGACAAGAGGGAGTGGCTTTAAAGAGGTCAGGTTCAGATCAGATATTAGGAAAAAATTCTTTACTATTAGGGTAGTGAGACACTGGAACAGGTTGTTCAGAGAAGTTGGGGATGCCCCATTCCTGGAAGTGCTCAAGGCCAGGTTGGAATGGGCCCTGAGCAACTGATCTAGAAGGTGTCCCTGCCCACAGCAGGTGGGTTGGGACTAGATCATCTTTAAGGTCCCTTTCAACCTAAACCAGTCTATGATTCTTCCTTACATAAACAACCTCATTCACTTCAACAACTGTATTTTCCCACTTCCCAATTTTCAGTTGGCAATACCACCCCTAACTGCTCATTTCTTTTGAAGGTTCCATTTTGAGTGCTGAAAAAAAGCCCTTACAGACAAGGCTTCTGTAGATAAAAGGTAAAATGTTAAAAGTCTATTTTAACTTGCAGTACTGCAGTTGGACATAAATCTAAAGATACAACATATAGCAGTACCAAAGAGGAATAAGAACATGCCAGGCATTAGGTAGAGGAACAACAGCAAAGTCAATTAGAATGCTATTTATTAATCAAAAAGTTAACTTTTAAGTTATGTGGAGTGACTAACAACAGGCATCTCCAGGTTGTATTGGGTGCAGGTGCCCAGCTGCTGCAGTGAGGGACACACTGCAGGGCACAGTGAAGGCAGCAGCCAGGATGGTGGAAGTGTACTTAGGAAAGGACAAAAATGCCAGACAGGCAAAGGAAGGGAGAAAAAGAGCATGAAACAGCAGTGCAAACACTGAAGTTGGAGAAGAAGGAAGGAGAGGAGGTGCTCCATGGCAGAGGAGATGTCTACCCTACAGCCACAGTGGTAACTGGTAAGCAACATTCCTGTCTCATCCTGAGCCACAAGCTTTCTATCCTATTTTCTCCTTCATCTTATTGAAGAGAGGGAGTGAATGGCTGGGTGTACCTCTGGCTACTGAGGAAGGCTAACCAACCACAGCCCTGAAGTCAAATGATGGGGCAACAGCACTTGTTTATAAGAGAAAGCATCAAGAGGCCCCAAAACCTAAATTAAGTCTCTGCACTTCCACTTCTTTATTCAGCAAAGAACAACCAAGCTGCAGTAAGAGAGCATGACAAAAAAATTACAGGGGTACTTGTGACGTGTTTTTTTAACAAGACTCAGTAATTGAGTAAGAAAAATTGCTTGGCTCTTTCTGCCAAAACTTCCACTAATATCACATACAGAGAATGTGGGAAATTACAGCTATTTTTATAACCCATTTCGAGCCAACCACTTGACTACACTCATACAATTATAAGACAAAACACCACTTCAAAGCTAGAAAATGACAGTAGCTCAAAGAAACACAGTGGGACTGACCCTATCACTGACCCTATCCAAATACTCTGTTATACTAGTGACACTAATAGGCTGTATCAGTTTTGTAAACATTGTAATTCCCTTCTGGATTTTCTGAAAAGTCTCAAACGCCACTTCATATGTGAGCAGGGATCTAAAAGGCACATTCCATCTCTGTGCAAGGAATGAAAAGAAGACACGATGAAAACACAAACATGGTTCAGATGCCAGAGAGAATTTAAAGAGAGAATTAGAGAATTTAAAATTTACTTGCATATCGCAAACTCTGACTCTTGCATTAGACTCATGGAAAACAACTGAGCAGAGCAGTTCTACCCTCCTCTAGTATTCTCGCTCCTAAACATTTTCACTCATTTGAAACTAGTAATTACAGTAAGTGGACTATCCTTCGTCTCTAGTAACCTTTCCCTCTTGTACATAAATAATTCAGGAAGGGTCTCTTTCATGATTTTGTGCCAAATATCAGATCTAGTCTGGGGCATCACATTTTTGGGGATGATGGATAAATTAAAAGTCTGAAGGGCTGCTCCACAGATGATCAGAGCTTGAGACCACAAGAGGGAAAGGTGCCTTCCCCCTTTCTAAGAAAAGAGAACCCACGATTTATGAAAATTCAAACGCAAAGCCCTGAGAACAAGAAAAGGTGACTCTTCCACTCTGAAAGTACCGATGGGTATCCCTTTTCCTCCGCTGGCACATCCCATTCCAGCAGAGGTAAACGAGCTGGAGGGACTCTCTGACAGCCATTCCAAACGGATCCCGACGCCAGAGCGGCGGGTGTCCCCCAGTCCATCCTCACCACGTCATCCCAAACCCCCGCTTCGGTCTCTTCTTCCCCTGCGCAGCTTCACCTCGTCCGCCCCGGCACCGCAGGAAAACGCCGCAGACAACGTTCTGCCACTTCCCCCGCACTCCCGGCTCCCGGTGCGCCACTCGGGTCCGGAGGGTGCCGCGGGCAGCCTTCCCGCCCTCCCAGGATAGAACACTTCGTGAAGGCGGAGCCTCGGGCAAAGGGGGGAGCGGGTCGAGCCCCTTCCTTCCGCTTCCCGGCCGCCGGGGGACGGCCTGAGCCGCCCCTTCCAGCGGCTCGCCCCGCACCCCCGCGGCGCTCCGAGCATCCCAGGTATCCCAAACATCCTGGGCCCCCCGCTCCGCCAGGGGAGCCGCCGGAGGGAAGGCGCCCACCGCGTCCTCCAGCAACAGCGGCTCCGCAAGCCCCGGGAGCACCCCCCGCGCGCACGACCGCACCTGCATAGGTCGTCCAGGACGCTGCTGGGGATGTCGGCCCGTTTGGTCTCCATGGGGAATCGCGGCTCATCCCGAAGCGGCGGAGCCCGCAACGCAGGGACGCGGCGGGGGCGGAGCCGCGCGGGGGGGGGGGGAGGACGGCGGAACGACAGCGGCCCCGTCCAATCGCCGCGCGGCACCGGCGGAGCGGCGGCCAATGGGGCGAAGGCGCTCGGGGCCGACCGCGGCGATCAGGTGATCGCGAGTGGCCAATGGGCGCCCCAGGGGGGCGGAGCCGCCGCGTGCGCGCCGGTTGCGCCGCGAGTGGGGGACGCGGAACAGCGGGATGCGAATAGAAAGGTGTGGAATAAAGGGATCGAGAGATGGGGGATAGAGAGGTAGGGGAGAGAGGGAGAGGGGATAGAAGGGTATGGAATAGAGGGATAGGGAATAGAGGGATAGGGAATAGCGGGATAGCGAATAGCAGATAGGGAGTAGAGGGATGGGGTAGAGGGATAGGGAACAGAGGGACAGGGAATACAGGGATAAGGAACAGAGGGATAGGGGATAGAGGGATGGGGATAGAGGGATAGGGAATAAAGGGATAGGAGTTAGAGTGACAGAGCATAGTGAGATAAGGAATAGCGGGATATGGAATAGAGGGGTAGAGAATAGAGGGGTAGGGGATAGAGGGATAGGGGATAGTGGGATAGGGGATAGCAGGATAGAGAACAACAGGATAGGGGATAGTGGGACATAGGACATGGCTGAGGTCGAGGGAGAGGATCCTCCCCTTGTACTCAGCCCTGGTGAGGCACATCTGGAGTTCTGGGCTCCTCAGGACCAGAGGGTCTAGGAACTCCTGGAGAGGGTCCAGTGGAGGGTAACAAAGACGATGAGGGGTCTGGAGCATCTCTCTGATGAGGAGAAATGCAGGAGATGGGGCTGTTTAGTCTGGAGAGGGGAAGAATGAGAGGGGATCTCGTTAATGCATATAAATATCTCAAAGAGAGATGTCAGAGGATGGTGGCAGACTCTCTTCATTGATGCCCAGAGACAGGATGAGGAGCAATGGCCGTAAACTAAAACACAAGAATTCCACCTCAACATGAGGGAAAACTTCTTTACATTGAGGGTGGCAGAGCATGGAACGGGCTGCCCAGGGAGGGCGTGGAGTCCCCCTCTCTGGAGGCGTTCCAAACCTACCTGGACACGTCCCTGTGTCACCTCCTGCAGATGACCCTGCCTTGGCAGGGAGTTGGACTGAGTGACTCCCAGAGGTTCCTTCCAACCCTCACAGTCCTCTGATTCTATGAAACAAAACGGGCTCCGGGTGGCATTCTGGAGAAGCCTCCCTGCCGGCAGAGGGTATCGCTGCTCTCTGCGCGGCGACTGCTGCTGCCACTGCACCCTCTGATTCCAATTAAAAGCGAGTACTCAGTGCGTTCCTCCTCCTGTCCTTTCCCCGCTCCTTCGTCGCCGAAGCTCCCTCTGGTGGTCGTTCTCCTTAGCGGGCTCGGGGAGAGAATCGGGGAAATGAGAAAACTCGTGGGTTGAGATAAAGACTGAATTGTCTACCAAGTTATTACTATTGCGTATTAAACCGTAGAGAAAGCAAAACCTGTACACACAGGAAAGCAAAACAAGGAATTAATTCGCTGCTTCCTGTGACCAGGCAGGTGTTCAGCCACCCCGAGGAAAGCAGGGCTCCATCACGCGTAACAGTGATTTGGGAACACAAATCCCATCACTCTAAATATCCTCCTACTTCCTTCTTCTCACCACAGCTTTATATACGGAGCATGAGCATTCCATAGTGTGGAGTATTATCAACACTGTTTTCAGAACAAATCCAAAACACGGCCCCTTGGTAGCTAAAGAAAATTAACTCCACCCCAGCCAAAACCAGCACATAAAGATACCAGCCCAGTGTTACACTGAAGACACAAAAAGTATGTATATTCACAACACATTTATTAACTGTTGGGTACAGAAAGTGAGAAATGTATCCTTTGCCTCCTTTTCAAAGCTATAACAAAGGACAAGAGACTCCATAATAGCTCCAGAATACAAGGAAAGGGCATTCAACCAGGTATAGAAGGAGCAATACTGTAAGAAGACTTCAGAGCCCTATCTTAGTAAAATCAGCACATTTACATCTATTGGTGCTCTCCTCTCCAAAGTCCACTCCATAGTATTTGACAGTGACTTTTGCTCCACCACCTTTATTACTGTGATATTTGAGGTGATGTGTGGATCACATCAGTGTTGACTTAAAGAAGTACTTTGGCAGAGGAAAGTAAGTCTACCACTAGCAGAACTATTAATATGGCTAGACAGAGGGACAGAGGGAAGGGTTCGAGTGACTGATAAATCCCATTGCTCAGGGATCCAGAGAGTTCAGCTTTTACCAAAAAGGGTAGACGTAGGAATTTCTGTAAAAGTTACATGATCTGCATTCTTTCAGGTATCAGAGTACTCTTCCTACTACTGTTTTTCCCTGCTACATTCCCACCCTGCTCCTGCCATCCCATGTGGATTTGGTACCCGGAGCTCCTAGAGCTAATAAAGAGGGGGAAAGAAAGTGGTTTAGAAAATGCTCTTTGACATCTCATGTTATCTATTGTACTTTTAGCCCATCCCCGGTGTCTGGAAAATACCCAACCTGATACAATGAAGAAGTAAATGTATCAAATGTTACCTAAGCTGTGAAAAAGTCTTGGATAATAAGCTGCTTAACATAAGAGAAACGTACTAACTGAAGAACATAGTGAAAGTTTGTAGACAGTGCTGCAAGCCCCCAGCACAGGAGAGTGAGAAGAGACACATTTGAACATTTCTGCTTGCTCCATTTTGGAGACACTGCTGAAAGACTACATGAATATAAGAAAAAATGTGTTCTTAAGTAGGTTTTGGAATGGTGTATCATTGGTGTTTCATTTTTTTGTTGTCACTTAGAACCTTGTTGTACACTTTCTAATTTCTTTGCTAAACTAACACGCGCTCCTCTCACCCATTAGCTCCTACAAAGCAAGTTGAGTTAAAGCTGACCCATTCAGGTTATAATATTTCCCTGAAAATAAATCTACACTTAGGTCCCTCCAGGGAACTTGCACACACTGATATGTTGAAAGGGAAGTTGGCAACACCCTCTTGTCAAGCTCCCAGGGCAATTAGGATGGTAAGAAGGCCAGGTAGAGCATCGAGAAGCCTGCCCAGTACCCATATCCTCTCACAGCTCCAAGCAATGTGCAGAATCACCCCGTAATGTGGTCAGACTGGTTTTTAATCACTGCTTATTAGCCAACCTTGGCAGTCAGAAGGCAGCAATAAGATATTTGGAAAATAATTTGTGTTGTCTGTTTGCACTGGACAAAGAGAGAAGGTGGCAGCAAATAAAAAAAGGGTCACTCATGTGCATATTCAGAAAGGAACCTCAGAAGAGGAGTGACATTGGACAGGAAAAGCAACAGTTGAGGGTGGAGAAAGTTTTGCTTGGAGAAGCTGACCAAAGTGGAGGATTGCATTGAATAGGACAACACTCTCAGATGCCAAGAACTAACAAAATCCAGAACTCAATAAACATTTGTTTGCAGTTTATGTTAATTGGAATAAAGGCAGAGCCTGGAGAATCTGTAATCAAGAGACTGCAGACTTCACCTTGCCTAAGTCATCAGAAAAAGGCTTTCATTCCACTCAGCCCTTCAATAAACAGATTCTACACTAAAATCTCCAACAAAGGATAACTAAGCAGGGAAGTGGACAGAAAAGAACTAACTTCCATAAGCAATAGGAGCTCAGTGCCCTCAGTTGCTGCAAGTTGGTATTTTGGGTCAAATTTGCATACCAGGAGACAACGCAAGCACTACTCACCTGCTTTGTTCTGCGTGTTACATGGGAAAAGAGATGAGTGGAAGAGCTGACACAGACCTATATCCCAAGAGATGCTGGATATACTATATAACCATTACTATATAACTCATGCTGAGAAACATAAATAGTTAAAATATTTTGAAGGAAGGTTTAGGTCATAGCAAATCGCCCACACAAAGTTAATGTAAATATAGGCTTAAATCCATGTGTATCTTAGTTCCCTGACTGTTAAGGAGAGAGAACCACAAAGACCTGAAAATAATCTGCAGGGTTTTTATTAAATGAGAAGCCCCATAGAAAGGGCCAGATATGTGGTGATGCACAAGACGTTACAATAACTAACAAGATGTATTCAGTAGAAGATTTGGATGAACTATGGTACCTAAACAGGGGCCCCCTGGTGGTCTAGTGGTTAGGATGCAGGACTCTCACCGCTGCGACCCAGGTTCGATTCCCAGTCAGGGAACTCCTCCGGGCAGATGGAGCTCGTCAGCCCTGTAAGGCCATCCATCTAAGAGAAGGTCACTCTAAACAAACCTACGTCCTGAGGGCCTCACTGCCACTGTCCGAGCTCGCTCGGCCCCGGCAGATGAACCTTAGGATTAAAGGGTGGGCTCAGTTCAGCACACACTGCGTCTCACCTAAAAAATCCACTGCGCAGGCTCGAAGGGTAATGACCTTTCCCAAATCTTCATTCGCAAAGACTGGCCATGATGATGGTACCTAAACCCTGGAGAGGTTCTCTGAACCCTGAAGAGGAGATAGGAAACACATAGAAAAAAGGTAAGTCAGTGATCACGTGGTTAGTTTATGTGTAGAGAACAATGATGGGACTGTACAATAAAATCTGTATTAGGCTTTTCCTAACAATGCGTTACTTTACTCAGAAAATTTCTTCCTTAAGACTTTGCAGGTGATCATTAATTTAACAGCAGTGATGTATACACTGTTGTACATACATGACAAGTATGCAGTAAAGCACATCACATGCTAAAAGTCAAGACAAAGTTTACTTAAAGCAACACTAAACTCAAACAGGCTTAACCAGCTGATCCAAGTAACATAGATATCCTTTGGGTGTGATCACCAAGCAGATGGCTGGAGGAAGTCCAGCTCTGGGGCCCCAAGCATAGGAAGGATGGGGACCTGCTGGAGTGAGTCCAGAGGACCACGAGGACGATCAGAGGTTCAAACATCTTTCCTATGGAGACAGACTGAGCGAGCTGGGGCAGTTCAGCCTGGAGAAGAGAAGGCTCCAAGGAGGCCTTATAGCACCTTCCACTACCTAAAGGGGGGGCTACAGGAAAAATGGAGAAAGACTTTTTGCAAAGGAATGTAATGACAGGAAAAGGGGGAATGGTTTCAAACGGAGAGTAGGTTTAGATTACACATTAGGAAAAAATTCTTTGCTGTGAGGGTGGTGAGGCACTGGAACAGGTTGACCAGAGAAGCTGTGGATGCCCCACCCCTGGAAGTGTCCAAGGTCAGGCTGGATAGGTCTTTGAGAAACCTGGTCTGGTGGAAGGTGTCCCTGCCCATGACAGGGGGGTTGAAACTGATTGATCTTTAGTCCCTTCCAACCTAAACCATTCTATGAGTCTATGAAGTATACACCTGTTCCACAGCTCAGGGTGGAAAGACATACAGTGTTGAAGACAGATAAAGAAGTCTCTATCCAGTCTGATCCTAAAATCAGACTAAATAGCTTAAAACATCAAAGTGGAGAAGCAAAGATACTAATCTGCGTTAAGTGGAAAATAAAGGTAGAGAAAAAATTAGGGTACCAAAAGGGAAAATGAAGAATGGAGGACAATGAAAAGGAAATAACCCACTAATATAATGTTTTCTATTAGTTTGTTTCAGAGCACAACCCTCAGTGGGTTGTCAGGCAGCCTGTCATTCTGCATGTGGTCTAAGGGTGCAATTCCTCCGGTAGCCTGTGACTTTAGATGCCAGCTCTGGTATTTCATGATAACCTACAGCTGAAGGCTGAGTAGCCTGGACAAATGGGCTAGTACTGCATGTGCTTTGGTTCCGAGGTCTAGGACACCAGTCGTCTCAAAACTTGCAAGGTGGAAAGGCACTCATCCTCCTGGTCCTCTACTGGACAGTCCTGTTGCACTTTTCTGCTTTTCCTCCTCTCCTGCAGAAGTTCCTTGAGCAGGTCACGCAATCCTCCTTTAGCTTTCCTCTGTAGGCTAGCTCTTTCAAGTTACAGTGTTCCTTCCTTGTTCTTATTTTCAGGTTTTCCTGGGAACAAGAAAGAGGACTACCTAATATTGCATGTTCTCCATATTGTGCTGGAAGAGTGTTGTTATTTTTTAAGTACAGTACCCTACCTTTGTTTCTATTTGACTTTCCAGTTTGTTTCTTCTAACAATCTATTTCGCTCTTGCTCTGTAACATAAGCATCATAAACAAAATAGTTATGCACTTTACTGCTAAAAAGAATTTATGCAGCACATCCTAGTACACTGAAAACATTTATCTAGCACAGATCAGCTGGGGGAGTTATTAATGCCATAAGAGTCTGGTTTTGAATAAAAGAACAAAAAAAGAAAATAGCAAGTTATTATTAAGTCTCAGCAGGAATTTAGTTGTTTTTAACATTTTTATTAAATTCCCTTTTCTATAATAGTTTTGTGTCTTACTTGGTCTCCTCCTTAGTCCTTCAGTCTTACAGGTATAATGGAAAAGACCTAGAATTTTTAGAGGGACTTTATTAGCTGTAAAGAGTGAAAGCACAGAAGAGAAAACAAAACCCAAAAGATCAGAGTAAGTTTCCATGGGGCTTCTTGCACTCCTGCAAAACATGATTCAGGTCCATAAATCTTCAGTTTGAGAATTGCTCATTTACAGTTTAGCAGGTCCTGTAATTTTTCCAAATCCCAGCATACCCATAAGCAAAATAAGAGTCACACTGCTTTCTGCAACCTTTGGTGATGTTTACCTTATTTTACTTTTAACCCCGAGGCACATGAGAATATTGTAATATTCTTATATGAATGGAGAATTGCTACACAGCACCGTCTTTTTATGTGACCAAAAGGAAATCTCAGTGAAGTTGCTAACACTTATCGTATTACTGTATTTTAAACTCAGGTATAGAATTTTGCCCTGTTTGCACCCAAGAATTAATTTCTCACACTTGTTGTTAAGGACCATTTCTTAAGGATGTCTGGCACTGTTAGTAGTCTTTATTAATTTAAAAGCACCATATCCCTTCATGTGATGGAGAGACAGACAACAGCAAAAGCAAAGGCATATAGTGCTTTCGGAAAACTCCTTAAAAGAGTTTGGTGAAATAAACACCTGAAGAAAAGTACAAAGATCAGTGTTTACAGAGCCATTGTGCTGTCTACTCTCTTATATGGATCCGAATCATGGGTCATCTACCGCCACCACCTGCGTCTCCGGGAAGGCTTCCATCAACTCTGTCTCCGTACAATCCTAAACATCCACTGGTCAGATTATGTGACCAATAATCTGTTCTTGAACAAGCAGCAGTTACAGGTATTGAGGCCATGTTGCTGAGAACACAGCTGTGCTGGGCAGGACATGTCTCCAGGATGAAGGACTACTGCCTTCCTGAGATCATGCTCTATGGTGAACTTGTCACCGGCTGCTGCAAGAGAGGAGCCCCGAAGAGAAGACACAAGGATTCCCTGAAACAACATCTCAGCCTTGGCCATATTGATCAACATAACTGGTCTACTCTGGCCTCCAATCAGGAGGTCTGGAGACACACTATAACGCTGCTGATGCTTTTGAGAAAGCACGCAGGATCACTCTTGAGGAGAAAAGACAACACAGAAAGAATCGTGTCTTGCAGGTATGCCACCTAAGGAGTCTTTCTGCTGTGCCTTTTGCAATCGGACTTGTCTATCTCGTACTGGCCTTTTTAGCCACCAGCGCGCTTGTAACAAGTGTAGGTAGAGACCTTCCCAAATCTTCGTTCGCGAAGCTTAGCCATGATGATCCCTTCATGTTATGTAACACCTGTCCCAACAGGTTCCCCTGTTCTCTGTAAAACCCAAGACATATCGTGCGGATACAGCAAACAAAGAAAGGAAAAGAAGAGGCCTGAAACATGTGGCATAGGAGGAGGGTCAGGGATCTGGGATTGTTGTGCTTGTTCCCAGAGGTGAAAGCTAAGTGGGGACATTGATTGCTACCTTCAGCTGTCTGTTTGGAGATTAACATGAACTAGACCCCCAGAAGTACAGAAAATCAGGGCAAAAGACAAGATGAAACAGTCACATGTGACATCAAGGGAAATTTCAATTCCATACATGAGGAAAAAAAATCTCTTTGCTTGCAGTTGAGCACAGTGATGGCCTGTCTGAGGAGGCTGCCCACTTTCCATCTGTGAATATTTTCAGACCCCAGCAGTCCAAACCCTGAGCACCAGGGTCTAGCTTTGGCATTAGCCATACTTTGAGCAGAAGACTAGAGTATGTAACCTCCAGAGATCTCTTTTAACTGTATTTTATGATTCTATTAAACAAGATGAAAACTTTTATCACCAAAAAAAAAGTTAATGGGATTATGGATTAGATATTATTCTCCCTCTTCTCCTCACCTCTGCCTTTAATAAGACAGTTGCTGGAAAGAATAAAAGGTATTTCAACAGTTAAATTTAAATTTAAATTCTTTGCAAGACGCCTTCCCCCAAGACACTGACAGCTCCATAGCACAATGCTCTGCTTACATTTATTTTTTCCTTAGGTGAAGATAAGACACACACAAAAAAAGTATCTTTAGAAGACTGATTAGTATTTTTTGGCATACTTAGGAGCTAATACAGATTTGAAGAAGGCATGGAGAACCTCAGCACTAGTTGTAATGCTGAGTCAGATGCAGAGGAGTTGCTGGGAAGACTCAGCCCAGCAGAGGAAGTTCTCAGTACTACATCACAGCCAGTAAATTATATTTAGTTGGCAAGAACATTGCGCACACACCATAAATTCCAGGGTACAGTTACAGCGGGGAGCTGCTGCCCTTAGATCAGTCTCTCTCTCTCACACGCACACACACATACACACCCTCCCTTCCGGGGTAGCCGTGCGAAGGTTGGTGGCATCACGTCGGTGCATAAAATCCGTTTCCGAGTTTTGATAATCGCATCTGAAATCAATGGTGTGATGTACTGGGACTTTGGGGGAGGGATGTGTCTTTTTTTGTTTTTTTTTTTTTAAGTATTGAGCAATTTTCGGGGGCTGGAGCTGGCCGCGTGCGTGCCCTCCTCCTTGCCGTCCTTCATACAGGGCACTCGCTACCTGACCACTCGAACAAGGCGGACATTCCTTGCAGGGATGTATGTTCCAGGCCCCACGTCTAACATTAAAAATCGGTCCCTGCCGGTGCAAGGAGGGCAGCAAGCCCGGTTCCCCTCACCCCCCCCCCCCGGCGCATCAGCACGGTCGGCGCCCGGGGCTCCCCCAAATGACACAGAATCCTGCTTTGCCCGGGCGGGGCGGCGCCCCCAGACTCCATTTTGCGCTCGGAAAGGGCTCGCAGCCGGCGGAAGATGGTTCCCCGGCGCTCGCCACCGCCCCCGGGCGCGGCGCCACAGGGACGGGCGGCGGGGGCCGGGGCCGGGGCGGCGCCTGCGCTGGGCCGCAGGGAGCAGCGGGGCTGCGGCGGAGGGCGGGCGAGCAGCGCCGCCACCACCACCTCCACAGCCATGGCCGCGGCGATGCGGCAGAGGTTCGACCGCTTCCTGCACGAGAAGAACTGTATGACCGCCGTGCTCGAGCGCATCGAGGCCAAGACCGGCGTCAGCCGCACCTACATCGCCACCGGTGAGCCCCGCGCCTTGCCCGCGCCCCGCTCCACCCCGCCGGGAGCTGACGGCTCTCTGCTCTCTCCTCAGGCATCCTCGGCGCCGTGGCCGTGTACCTGGTAGTGGGATACGGCGCATCCCTGCTCTGCAACATCATCGGCTTCGGCTACCCCGCCTACGTGTCGTGAGTGTCGCGACTCCTGCCCTTCTTTGCCGCGTGTTGCAAAATCAAAAATCGCATACCTCGCGGCTGGTGCCGAGTCTGCCAGGGTGGCATCCCCGGGGCCGTACTCCGAAGGATTGTTTTTCCCGCTCCCCCCTTTCCCTTGGGATGTCCAGGTGCAAGGTGCTGAGTACAGGACGAGAGTTCTTCCACTTCTTCCATCTGGCGAGGGCTGCGTCGTAAATTACCCATGGGTAGTTTCCACGCTTGATAAACAGATCCCGTAGCGCCTTATATTTTGGGTTGGGGTTCACAGCATTTTCATCTTCAGAGTGAGATAGATCTTCGGTAAGCTGGGTCTTACCTGGCTGCTGGTAACAGGAGGGAGAATCGCTGTAGCAACGCTGTTCGCTAAAACTCGCACCGATGTTTTAGAGTTGAGGACACTCCCGGGTGTCCTGGAAGGCACTGGTGCAGTGCCAGCATCTGTAGATACAAAGTACCGGGTAATGTAGCAGGCTGGGGTTAGAGGTGCATTAAGGCGTGCTATTTACTCCAAACCCACCTAGCTGATGGGGAGGTGGGGGAAAGGAAAAGATTGTAACTCCTCTTGAGTGTAAAACACCTTAAAATGCTTCATTTTTCGAAGGAAGGCCTCCTTAGATATTCTTCAAAACAAAACGTGTTAACCTTTCACATGCATTATATTGTTCTTAGACCAAAATATCTTCCCTGTTAAGACCACAGTGGAGTATGTTCCAAACTCGTGCAGAAATGTGCTAAATAAAACCTTCTGTGTGTAAACTAATACACTCATAAAATGGAAGTCCTTCCCAGCTGTACTTCTGTATTGTTGAAATACAGTGCTTGCCTTTTATGTAACTATTTAAATACAGTCAGCAGCTTTTAAAAATATGTTCTCTGCCACTGGATCCTGAGCATGTCAAATCCTGGTTCCTTCGCTATTATTTTTTCAGTGATATGAGAGATTGACTTACTTTTAGACTCTTGAAACATCTTATGGTTGTGATGCTTAAAACCAACCAACAGTTTCTAGTGTTTGCTGATTTAGGAGATCACAAACGAAGAACTCTGGAGCAACTGAAGTTTTGTTTTCTAAAAAGTAATTTTTAGTGAAAAACATTGATCAGAAAGTATTTCTTTCAATAAAATCTGAATGTGAAAATATCAGCCAACAAAGCTTCAAAACCTTCACAACAAAGTTGTGTAGGAATTATGTTTATGTAATATTTTGTATCTGACTCAGGTCACTTTTCAAATTATGTAATTACTTTGGAAAATCCTATTTAAATTTTTAAATTTCTTTTGAAACTGTTTTGGGATTGTATCTTAAATCTTCCAATATGGAGTGATGGTGAGTAAATTGGTAAAACAAGCTCCTAGAACTGCAGAAGCAAGACAGTAGCAAATTAAATATGAATTAATAGGGTTTCTCTTCCAATTTTTTTCTTTCAAGTCTGAAAATTTTTTAAAAATCCTTTTGTAGAGTGTCTACTCTTTTTTATGTTGGAATGTGGTTTTAAATGTGTCTTAATGTGAAAAGTTACCTCCCAGATGTTAGTACTGTAGGATGTTTGGGTTTTAACTTTTTTTTTTTGTTTGAATAATGGGATAATTGTCTTTGGCTACAAATTTTACTTAAACAAAAAAATATGCTGAATAACACGCACGTGGATACAATGCCAGCTCTGTTTTTTCCAGCTCATGCTCAGGTAATGCTTTTCCTTCAGCTGCCTTTTTAGTGCTGAAATATTTATGACAAAATTATATGAGAAATTTTATGAGAAACTTATAATCTTGAGTGAAAATCTAATTTAAAATGCATGTGATGTGCTGTGTGCCAGTGTCCTTCAGTGGCAGCCTGCAGACAGGTTCCAGCCCATGGAGCAGTCTGCTGACAGCACAGGTGGGCTTAACCTTCCCTCCCAAATCCAGAGCTGGTACGGGGCGTTTTCCCACATTTTGCTCTGCCTACTTTTGTTTTTGCTGCTCTGGATCATGTACTGCAGTCAGGGTGCTGTCCCCTGTGCTTATAAAGTATAGAGACCCAAAGCATAAAGAGCGCTAGCCACAGTGGTTTGCTTATTCCTCTCTCCTATTTTGCCTCTCCCCCTTGAAAAGGCAGATGAAGAGCCTACTATATGAACTAACAGTGGTGATTTTGCTTCCTAGCACTGGACAGAAAATAGTTTTCAGCTGTTTTCATCAGCTGCACACACCCCCTCAAATGCTCTTGCTGTAAAAGCCGTGGCTTCTGGAAGAGGTCAGGAGCTGTAAATGGGATGTATTGTGCAAGGTGTTAGTTTGATGTTTACACAAGTGTTTCAACAATGGACCCAAGCCTGAAATGTCTCAGAAAGGTACTGAAAGAGAAAAACCAGATTACTTTCCCCCAGATAACTTACTTTAGTCTCTTGTGGAGGAGGTCAGTGTATCATTTCTCCATTGTCAGTGACTGAATTGTTTATCTGGGAAATGATGAATCGTAGAATGGTTTTGGTTGGAAGAAACTATCATCTAGTTCCAGCCCACCTGCCATGGGCAGGGCCAAAGTACTGGGTCCAGCTTCTCTTCAGCAGAAAAGATACTTGTAAAGGAGTGGGACAGATGTCTGTGTTCTGCAAGAAACATCACCTCCTGTCCTCACTGTTGTTTAAAATGGCACACAGGCTTCCAGGTGGTTGACCCACTAGCATATTCCAAATCTGTTTTACTGGGAATTCAGTTCTGGGTTATCTTGGTCATGGTAGTTTTACTGTTCATCTCTACACCTGCCTGAAAGAAAATATACTGGAAACAAAACAAACCCTGAGAAGGATAACTCAGCTCAGGTTTCCATCTTTTCATACATGAAACCAGGACAGTTTTGTGGGTGTGCAGGTCCCTGCCTGTCAGGCCTTGTGTAATTGCAGTTTATTTTCTTTGGTTTATGTCACTCTCTGTATTCATTGTCAGTGTGTGCCATGCAGCAGATGAGGAATTCAGTGGAGAAAAGCTGGAGGCTGTGGCTGCTGGGTTAGACAGCAGATGGTGTGAAGGGGCACAGCTGCAGCTGCACTGCTGCCCACTTTCACATCACTGTGGCACAAAGCCAGTGCAAGGGAAGGGGGCAACTCCCTGCTTAATGCCCGATACAGCTTCTGGCAGGTACAGCTGTTTCCCTCCTCATTCCCCCTTGTTCACCTTCAGCTTTGCTTTGTACATGACTTAAGTGTTTTTATCCATAGAGGAGTTTCTTCTTTAGCAATACAATGAGAGTCTGTGGCATGTCACAGCAAGGGCCCACCTGAGTCTCTTAACGCAGACAAAATTAATCCGTAGTTTTCTGGCTGTTTCCCAGTAAGTCAGACAGTGTCTCATCTCATTCCTGAAAATTTTCTGCAGGTTCTGTATGATGAAACAGAATAATTCCTTTAAGTTGAAATCTAATATTTGTTTTGCAGGCTCTTGTGGAACAAAATTGAAAAGTTTTGGTCCCCAAAAGTAGAAAAGTAGACCAGCATTGAGAAGTTTACCAGGAATGATAGAAGCAACTTTTTATACTTCTAGCGAGCAATACTTCTGCTCAAGGCAATGATCTGGCTAGTAGATGGAAAAAGTGAGTGTTGGCAAGTAGGTAAACACCACTGCCAGAGTTTTCACTGCTTCTCTAAACTTTCCAGAGCTAGCATGTTTAAATGTAGCTCCACCCATAGCTAGTGGTGGTTAACTGCCTCAGAAAAATTAGAGTTCGAGCAGGAAGGGAGCCTTTGATGACTAAGAAATGTGTGCAAAGGTTTGGAAATTTCGTAAATGCTGTCATGGTTGGTTTAAAATTGCAAAGTTGAAAATAGCTGTGGGCAGTGAAATGTCTGAACTTATTATTAGTGTCTTCAAGGGACAAAAGCAGTGTAGTACAATCATGCCTCTCTCTGCATTGGCTAATTTTATGCTGTTACTTCACTTTAGCTGTTTTTACTACGTAAATGTTGTTCGTGGCATTTTATAAGCAGGAAACAATCTACATTGGTTATATAGAAGTGTAAACACTCAAGCCAAGTCTTAATTTGAATATTGTTGTGGTGTCTTGAGTCTGTCTCCTAGTTCCTCTGCTTCTTTCATACCTTTAAAACAGGAACATTGCTTTTCTTTGGTTGCAGTTATTTAGAAAACGTAATCAGTCCTGTGTTTGTTGAGAGCCAGGGCAGCAAATTTGCTTTCTCTTGACAAGTTTTGCGGCAAATGGTTACTTTTTTCCTCCATGACAAATGATTCATGATGTGCTAAAGTTCAGAAGTAAAGCTCTGCTGCTGCTTTATGAATGTGATTTGAGAGAACTGGTATATCTAACCAGATTCACAATGCCCAATGTAAATATAATCAGAAAATTTCCAAATCCCCCTGCACATGTGCTGTTTTCTTTCATGACTGATAATCTTTTCATGGGGCTTCAGACACTAGAAAGTATAATTTGACTTTTTTGTCAAATACTCTGCCAAATCAGTTCCTCAAACAATGCTCGCTTTTTGTCTTTTAGGTTTTAGACTGCTTTGTTTGAAATAATAGCCATCTTAGCTGTTGTTTGGACAAATTATTTGCATTCTTTTCTAGAGATAGCAAGTGGTTAAGTGCAGAGAGTCTAATATTATGATAGCTGTAGGAAGATTTGAATTTTTCTTTCATATCTAAATTTAGGCTAAAAATCTAAAGATGTTATACTGATGGATCCACTCTGAATTGAGGCACTGACACATCTGAATCCCTGCAATAGAGCCAGCATGTGTGGGGGAATGTGTTTTGGGGAAGCTGGTTTTGGCTTGAGTCAGAGCTGGGGAACTGGCTCGATGGTTGGCTCTGCAGATACTTGTTCCAGGAGAAAGGGGGCCAAGAATGAACAGAAAACAGGGAAATAAAAGTATTGATGCTTCTTTTTTTTCTCCCAGGAACCTAGTTTTGTGCTGAGTTAACATGTGGACTGTGGGACTCACTCCACTGGTGGGCAAAATCATGTGTGGTCCTTCTGCTGCCTTAGTCTATTTCCTTTTAAGAAATACAGAGAGAAACTTCTATTACTGTCATATAGTTTGTTGGTGTACTCTAATTATGTTTGTCCCTGCATGGACAGTGAAGTCTCCCCTTGCTCTCCTTCATTAATTTGCTTGCTGCCATCTGCTAGGTACACAAAATTCTGAGAGAAGGGAACTGGTAGACTTAAACTGCAGCAGCTGTGTTAAGTGCCTTTGGCAGGAAGATCTTTTCAATATCTGTAAGTGCATGGGTCTGCTATGGCAGACAGTGAGGAGGAGGAGGAGAGATGGAAGACAGAAGGCTTTTAGCTGATGGATGAAAATGTAGAAGCCAAAATGATAAAGTGAATCCAAATACGCAGGTACTGGTGTCACTGAAACAATGTGAGATGTTGCGGAGGCAGCCTGCCAAGAGGAGTCTGGAATGAGGATGACAGGGAGGCACCAGGCTGTGGTGCAGTGGATTGTTGACTCTGTGGGGGTGTCTGGGTAGATAGCTAGAAGTAAATTATTTTATAACCTGCTCTAAAGAGGTGGGGCAGACCAGTAAGTATAAGCTCTAGAAGTATAGGTAGTTTCAGGGTTTTTTAAGTTAAATGGAAAAAAAAAAAAAAGGGTTATGCTTGGCTAAAAGGGTGATAAATATGCCTGACTACTTATTCAGTATAGCTCTGATTAGAAAACTGAAGGAAAATGGTCCAGTCTTTCCTAACTATAACATGAGCACTGGGTTTAAGGGATGCTGATCTTTTGTCTCAAGCTTGTTGACTGACTTTATACAAAAGTTACACCTTGTAAATTGCAGGGATAAGAGTGATTACTTCAAATGAGACTACAGCGCTACAGTTTGGCATTTCTTTAATTCTGCCTCCCATGTCTTGGCTCAGCTCAATAAAACTCCCCACTCAAATTCATAACTTTACCTGTGAGTACTATGTGTATGAATTAACTGTAAGCAATGATTTGTTATTCCACAGCTAGTTCAGGAGTAACACTGTCTTCTTGGAAAAGAGTTGGGTTTTTTTTTTGTTTAAGTGAGTCAGATGCTTTAAGTGAAAGAACTTGGCAACTTACTAAAATTAGACTAGTTTGTGTTACTATCACGTAACAGGATAAAGTAACCACACTTGATCTAACCCTGAGTTTGACTGATTCTGGGATGCACAAGGTCAGAACCGTGCCCATGCTCTGATACTGTAGCTACATAGTGACTAGAAGTCCTGGGCTTCTTTAGGATATGACAGTCCGTGCTCCTTCTTCCCGGTTGGCACCACCAGCTAGAGGGGTTATCAGGGAACAGATCTGGCTGAAAAATAAGCTTTTCTTGTCTCTCCATCTGTCTGCACAAGTTGCAGTGCTGGCCCATGGCAGGCCCATTTCGCTGTTGGACAGGCATTTATATTTAAAATAACTGAGCTGTGATATTTACCACCTGGTATTCTGGAAGCGCTGTTCCTAGTGATTGCTCTTACCTCCAGTGTGCAGAACTACTGTAAACAGTTGTTTGGGGCTTTAAGTCCTCTATAGTTAGTTAGTTAGCACTATAAATAAAATCACTATAAATAAAATCACTATAAAATCCTTAGTGATATGTTATTACTGCACATAAGCAACATGGAATTTAGTCAAATCAGCATTAGACAAAACTTTTAAAAAATGACAGTATCACTTTCTTATTAAATTTGAAGCTATATAGGCTTTGGATGGCCCTTCATTTGTTAGGAAGTCTTAATGTTATGTGCTAATGAGATTGACTTAATTGCTCTTGCAATGTAGAAATAACTTAAAAAAAGGTGATCCTAAAGCTGAATGTAGTGTCAATGCCTCTTGTTTGTATCTTTTCACTCGTTGATGGAGATTGCATTTTGAGTATCAGGCTGATTGATTTGTGACTTAAAATGGAGAAGAATAAAATGTTCTTGGCTTGAAGTAATGTATATGCTGTCTCTCCTGAGGTTAATTGTACAGGACATTACACCAGGATAATACCTGTAGAATAACTTAAAAAACTAAGTTTAATTATGGTGTGATTCTCATGTTCAAAAGAGTGTAGTTATAAATGGATAAAACACCCTATCTGTTCAGATATTCTACATCATATAGTCAGATATTCTACATAATATATCAGCATAAGGTATCTGTGCTTGCTCTTGGACAAGTACTATTTTCTGTGACTTACTTTTGAAATAGTGTGTAAGCAGCAAATGATGGAGATAAATGAAAGGGCAAAAGTTAACAGGGACATATTACACTGGATTTCCACTGACAGTCTCATCTGAGGGATATATTTTCCATTCAGAAGCAGAATATTTATAAAATACTTACCGTTCCTTGACTTCAGCTAAAACTTTTATTCACTGACATTCTGCTGTATCTACTTTTCCTTCCTCCCTCTCTCTCTGATTGGAACTGGAGCCATAGCTACCAGGTGCAGCTTGAGCTGATGTGACTGTTACCTGGCAGATGTGGTAGGGGTCTGCATTTGACCTAGTGCCTACCTGGATCAGATCATTTTACAAGGAGGGGAAATGTGCAGTTCCCTACAGTGCGCAAGAAAGCAACCACGTGTGGATTTAGAGGTGCATCAGCTGGCTAAATCACATGGGGTTTTGCCTACTTGTAGTACTGCTGCTTGTGACTCTCTCACAATAAAAGCATGTTGTTCATGTATCCCCTTAAGGAAACTACAGCAGCAGATGGCCAACATTCACAGGGAGCATGCCCTTGGCATGCATTTAGGAACTCTAAAAGGCCATTTGTTTCTACAGGAGAGAAGATAAAGAGCGTGGGCCATTAACACAGTGATATGCTATCTGCACTTTGCCACAAAATTGGAGATTCTGAGCTTTTTCTTTTTATGAAAACTGATTTTCGTGACTACTGAGCATTAAACAATGCTCCCTTAAATCCGTGTATGGCTTTAGATGGTGACTAGAAAAGAGCAAGACTGTTGGCAGTTTAACTGCAAAACATTTTCTCCCAAGCACCAAACTAGCATGCTTATTGTGGGAAAATAAGCCTTATCCTGTATGCCTCTATTGGAGAAGTTGTCAGCAGAACTAAAGAAACTCACATGATGAATCTCTACAGCACGTTTTCCTTAATACTGAGAAACTTTGCAATTAGTTCCTTTCTCTGCTCGGTTTATCCACCACTCATTAACATCCCTATTAGTCCTTGTACTTTTTCTTTCCCTCCAGAAGTACAGTTTCACACCTTGGAAACAGATCAATAGCCCTCTTCCTTAATTCTTATGGTGTTTCAGGGTGGGGGTTTTTTGTACAGCCCTCTCACCTAGTGTTATTACAATACTTCAGAGATGGGTGGGCATAGAAAAGATGTGGTTTATAGTGGGAGCAGAAGCAGCTGAAGTTGGCACTGTGAGCAGAGTGCTTTGGACTCCTGTTGCCTAACACTGAGTGTTTCTTAATAGGAAAACCTGTTCTTCCAGTTGTGCTGGTGCTGTACCTCAGTAAGATCACCTTATTGTGCAGGATGGGGTATGGCAGGGGCTGCTGCTTTTCCCACTGCAGGGCACTGATGACCACCCAAAAACCCGAGCAGAAATAATGCATGAGTTCAGTATCAAATCCTCTTGTTGCATTTCAAAGTAACTCAATCCAGTAGCTGTACCAGTTCCCTCTGCAAGTGGTGATTCTGCCAGTGCTTTTGCCATAACATAAGGCATGTCACATGAATGATTTCCCCCAGCTCCCCCTCCCTCCCCCGTTATGTACAGAACCAGGCAGTGACGGAATCTACAAGGTTTCTTAATTCACAAACCAGGAAATGGACTTACAGCCAACTCTCTGATCTCTGTTTTGTAAACCTCCCTGACTCTCAACCTTTTTTAGGGAACTAGCAGAAAACTTTGCACCTCTGATATATCCCATAGGTGCTGCTTCAGCAACAAAATATCTGAAATTAAAGGAATAAGTGATAGAAGAATTGAAACTAAATTCATTAAAATGAGTCTACAGATTTTAATCCTATGGCATGACTGGAGACGACAAATGCTTTTTAATACTCTTAAGCTTCACATTATCAGGCTTAGATTTGCTAGCACTTCCTTTTAAAACTTCTTACAGTGCTAATCTGGAACTTAGTGAGTCCAGAGTCTCCACTTAACTACTTTTACTGAAGAAGCATAAGTGCATCTTTCAGCTCCCAGTTTTCAGAAGTGTATAAACTTGAACTGCATTCTCCTAGCAGCTGGAGAACAAAAGCCCATTAAATCATTGTGCAGGAAGCCCAATACTTTACTGGCGGTTGCTTCACTCTCTTCTTGATACCGTAGCCCACATCAGAGTTTGCAAGTCCTGTAGGCTTAGTTTTTGGATCAAAACAATTGGTGATGGAGATAAGTAGTCCTTAGAGCAAATCTTATGGATAAGTTTACCTTTTCAAAGAGGAATCTAGTGTATGTACATATAAGTAAATTTAAAATGCTATTTATTAGAGCTAACTGTAAAAAAACAGAGAATGGTGATGACAGTCTTGTATCACTGTAGATGCTGAGAACCCCAAGTTGTGCAGCAGCGAAGGGTGCACACTGTGCAGACCTCTTCTGTAGGCAAGGTTACCCCATTTTGATAATTTAAGCTATTGTAGGATTTTTCATTCAAGGCAACAACTCTATTAATCACTCCTTTACGACTGTCTAAGAAGGAGGGTGATCCTGTTAGTTACAGGCAAGGCCAGGCAGGTGCTGTGATCATACTCACACAGCTTGAGTATCTTTTCTTTTTGAAGTGTGACATACAGAGAAGCTTGTCTGCTTGAAGATATGGGCACGTTGTCTGTATGATAGATACTAATTAGTTTTCTTAGCGTAATTAAATTATGAGGATTCACACATAACAACAAATCATAAAAAGTTCACCATTATAGATGCTACTGTTCTGCTCACTTGTTTGGTGTTTTTTTTCCTTGCAGAATCAAGGCCATTGAAAGTCCCAACAAAGATGATGACACACAGTGGCTGACTTACTGGGTTGTGTATGGCGTTTTCAGTATAGCTGAATTCTTCTCTGATATCTTTCTGTCCTGGTTCCCTTTCTACTACATGATGAAGGTATGTTAGTTCATGTGACCCCTCTCCTGAAAAATGAGACCTTTGATTTAATGTCTCCAAGGATGGATAGACGACAGCAGATTCATTTGGAATCATTCCAGGGTCACACCTTATTTTTAGATGCTGGTTATGTGTAATTTAGTAATATGAAAGCGATCTGTTTACAGCTAATGGTTTTGTGAGGCAAGAGGAGGAAATTGGGATGGGTGGCAGGGAAAGGTCTGCTGTGTTTTAGAAAAAAAAAGAGAGTGTAACTGTCCCATAAAGAAAAAACCCAAAGACAGTTCTTGGTGTTCAGGTGAATCTGGACAAAATGAAAGCACATGGTAAACCCCACAGAGTGGCTCTACCTTTGCTTTAAGTGCATTAGTAGAAGTGAAGAGTAAAATCACAAAGGCAGCGAAAGGAGGTATTAACATCTGTACTGTGGGAGAAAAGAAGGAAACTGCACCACAAGAATAGTTTGAGTCCTACAGACTTAATTTTTAATTAAGCCCAATTTCCTGAAAGGAATTGGTAGGTACCAGAGGAGCTCGTTGCTAATGTGCATTTGTTAGTGTGCTTTGACTACCGACAATGATTTGGTTAATGTGCTTTGTTTGTGAACTAAAGTGTCAATCAACTTTAGCATGTTAAATTATTCTAGGAGATAGCTGATTGCTATGTATGCTGTTGGGTAGAAGATATTCTAGCTTGCTGGATAGTCCACTGTTTAGCTTAAAGAACTGTTACCTATCTCCTGGTTCAGTGGGCTGTTCTCTTCCTTCTCTTTTGTTTTGTTAGCCTGGTTTAGTCCCATTGAATTCTTGAAAAGGATTTGCTTGGCTGATACTGTAGTGGGGTCATTTAAAATTTTAATGGTAATACCTGATGATGCCTAAAGCTTTTTCCAGGAAATGTCATATTTTGTAGGCAAAAATTGACTTGGTCGGCTTGGTTACACCTCTGCATTGTTTGAATCTTTAACAGACCTCAACTGTGACAATCATTTGGAACTCATTTCCTTAGCTCCCTAAGAAGAAACACATATTTATAGTACTGCTTCAAATAGTATTCTGGTCTGCCTCATGAAGTTAATTCTCTCTTTCCCCCCCTTTATTTTTTCCTTTAATAAAAAATGAAAATACGTTTGCAAAATGATTAAGCTTAAAATGGAAAAGTTTTTAAGAAGAATCTGCTAATGTTGAAGTTTAGTGTGGGTAACACATGAAAATTTTACTGGTTTAGTATTTTAAGACCAAGCCCAGTAGTGATCAAACTACAGGTTCTTCTGATCTGAATAGAATCCAGAAGGATTGCTTATGGCACTGGAAGAATCTGTTCTTAACCGCTTACCCGCTTATTTCACATCCCCAACTCCCCTTTAGAGTTTAGCAGGATTATGACTTTAACCTATTGTCTTCAGTGGTGTATACTCACAAATCTGAACTCATAGAGTGCATTTTCAGAGCTTCTTTTCTAACTTCTTGGCAGTAAGAGGTGTGGCAATGATTTCTTCCTGCCACCTCAGCTCTCTTTCTGAAGAGTGCGCAATTGAAATTCAGGTTGACCCAGCAAATAAAGACCACAGATGGCTCTGATAAAACTGTACAAGTGCCACATTTACATGTACTGTTGATTTAAGAGAAAGGTACTTTTTCTCAGTTCTGCAAAAGCAAACACAAGGAGGCAATTATGTAATTACACAAGCTTTCTGTGTAATTACCATAGCTGCAGAAGGCACAATAAAAGTCAAGTATTTACCCTCAGTAGTGGTTAGTAGGAGAGGTTTGCTTTTGTTATACAAAAGCAGCCAGGTGTTGGCTGAGAATCAGAAAGCATTGCTGACTGGGTGGAAGGATGGAAGTTACTCCACATGGAGGAAAGGAGGAAGCAGGGGTTTTCCACATTTCAGTCCATCCATGAACTCTTGTAGTGCAGCTTATGATGTCTCCATGTCTCTTTCATGAAGTAGAAGCTCAGATACGTCATTCATGAAAATTTCGAGCTTGTTTTCATTTTCAAAACGTGCTAAATTT
This sequence comes from Lepidothrix coronata, assembly GCF_001604755.1. Taxonomy (NCBI): domain Eukaryota; kingdom Metazoa; phylum Chordata; class Aves; order Passeriformes; family Pipridae; genus Lepidothrix; species Lepidothrix coronata. Next base: position 1,040,928 of record NW_016690217.1, read on the forward strand.
GAATATTCACATTTATTTGATACAGCTTGCAGCTTCCACTCCAGACTGAGTTTTAGTTGCTCAGTATTTCTAAACACCTTCCTTACACCTTCAAATTTTCAGCACACCGGATTTTATAGGTGGGAGAAAGGCATGTTGAAGAACTCCTTTAAATACATTATGATATTTGTATATACTTTTTGTTCTCCACTTAAATATTATTTGGAGATTTCTTGGATTTTGTGGGATTTTTTTTTTTTTTTTTTTTGTAATGCCCACTCCTAATTTATCTGTTTTGGGTTTATTTTTCTCTGAAGCAGAGGACATGCATGCAACTAATGATTTCATGTGTATGTGATTTGTTTTTAAATACTTCTGTTAATAGTTTAAACATTTCTGTGGCATTCAGGTATTAAAGCACAGTAGCCAGTAAAAGCAGCAGTTTATCATCCTAGGAATATTCTTGGTGGTGGGAAGGAGAGAGACTCCTTGATCCACCAACAGTTTTGTCTCAAAATACTAGAATGACATTTCTGAACAAAATTAGTAGCAGACACATCATGCTGGGTGCATTGTGCAAACCTTTGCTACAAGGCACTCAGCTCAGAGCAATACAGTTGTTAACTGGAAAAAAACCCCACAAAATACGTTCTTTGCAATTCTCCAAACCAGCCAGAGGAGGGAATGGAATTCAGGCAATAAAGTGACTTCCTTGGGCAATCACTTGAGCTCAGTCTAACCCACCTGGATCTACTCCTGGCAGCTGTTTTTACCCTGGCAGCACAAAATGGAATACAGCTGGGTTTGACACTAGAGCTGCTGCTGAGAAACACAGCAAGCATGGCCATGTCCAGCTCCAAGATTCTACAGACAGAAGACTATCAAAACCCAAGAACATATTTTGTGGGGTTTTTTTCCAGTTAACAGGTGTACCACTCTGAGCTTTCTGGGCCTTCTTACAAGCCTCCTTATTTTTAATAGCCTGTATTAGTTCAGTTCCATGAGACACAAGGGGAAAATAAATTTAAGTTAGCAGTCTGACATTCTCAAGGTTTGAAAAGACTGAGATTTGCAACTTTGTTGTGTGTCCTCTAGAAATTGTGTACATGCATCTGTTTCAAATCAGAGGTACGTTTAAAAAGTAATAGATATTTGAGAACAAGTCTGTAATTGATTTTTTCTTGACTAGACTAGGACAGAGCTGTAAAATCAAGTTACTAATTTTATTCCTAGACTAGAAAAGGGAAATTTCAATTTCTCTTAGTTTCAGAGGAAGTTGGACTCACATCTGAGGGTTTCTTCTATAACAATGGAGAACTAACATTTTTGTGTATTGGGAGAAGTAGAATAACTATTGGCAATTGACCAGATATTCTTTATACAGGAAATAAAATCAGTATATTTCTCAGCTTTTAATGAAAGATAACATAAGACAGTACTATATATTTTTCTTGTTATATAAGTTCCAAATAATAGAAGCTTTTGAAAATTGATATGCTATCACTTTTTGCCTTTATTTTCTCTGACCATACTTAGTGATACTTCATTAGTTTTTACTTACTGGTGCATGTTGAATTATTTCTTGTAATTCATTGAAATGTGCCTGGTGGGACACTTTACTTTGAAAAACCTTTCTTTATCTTCTGGGCAAACACTCCTTTAAGTCATTAAATTCTGACACCGTGATCCAGTAGTTTAAAGAAGAAAGCTTAAAGCTCACCCAAAAGGACGGTAAATTGGTTCGGCACTGCAGAGAAGACACAGCCAAAATTTTACAGTTGGGAAGAGCAGAACCTACAGAACATTCAATCTCAATATCCCTTATTGTAAAAGAACAGAGGGGAGATATTCCAGAATATTTGGAAGTCTTGCTTGAAGAAGACTGTGTGTTTTGTTTCCTTTCCACTCAGAAGTGTGTGAAAATCCTCAAACACAGAATCCTGCCTGATATGAAAACAAAGCAATTTTGACACAGTCAGAGGGTGGTTTTGTTTTGTGGTTTAGGATAAGATAGTCTGTGAAAAGTTGTTATACCTTTATTTTCTGGAGAGGTTTTTGACATGGAATAATGTTGAACTATTTATGCATTGAAAGAACTGTACAAATGCTGAGAAAATGTACTTAATTTGTTGCAGTTTTATCCTGTAAAATAATTTTATATATATTTTCATAGCTCAAGAAAATCTAGCTATAGCACTTCCTGTCCCTTACATGTTTGCTCTTGCTTTGCATACCTGTCTTTGTGTGGTGTATGGCAGTGAAACTGAAGCCAAATAGAAGTGCTTCAGTAGTAAAGACAGGTATTTGTAGTACATGTAGTAACTGTCTTTCCAATCCCCTTTGTAAGATGCAGAAACTTTACCCCACATACTATGGTGTTTTGTTTGTCTTCTTCTAGAGAGCAGATGGTGTTTATAAAAGCTATACCTAAACTGTGCAATCCAAAAGCACTAAACCTTGTCTGTGCACTGTGTGTAGCTTGGATATATCTCTGCTCCTGGGATACACACAGTCCTATTCTTTCCCCCACTGCATTTTCAAAGCAGGGAGGCAGAGGGGACAGGGATATGTTTTGTCAAATTTAAGTGATTTAGGGACCCAGACCTTTTGGCGGGTTTGTGCCACATGTTTTAGAAATGTTCAGGTTTTACAGTTCTATTTTAAAAAAGAAAAAAAAAAAAAAAAAGGTGCATACACCTGATACCAGATTAGCTTTACTGCTACAGCCCTCCTCCTTTATTCTATCACTATCCACGAAATTATTCCAGTGTAAAGATTCCCTGTCTGTAACTATACTGGTGTGCACACTTACTGAACTGTGACTATGCAGAAAGGACGGGATGGTGCACTGTTCTGAATGTGCTCGATTCTGTGGCAGTCATGGAGACACCTTGTCTCTTACTCATTTCTGCCACTTAGGCAGTTGTTCTTGCTCTTGCAGTGTGGCTTCCTCCTGTGGTGCATGGCTCCAAGTCCTTCCAATGGAGCAGAATTCCTCTACCATCGGATTATCCGGCCTTTCTTCCTGAAGCACGAAGCTCGACTGGACAGTGTTGTTAAAGACCTGAAAGACAAGGCTGCAGAGACTGCAGACACCATCACTAAAGAGGGTGAGCAGACCATTCACTAGTCACATCAACTAGGGGTAATTTCCCTGGGGAACTCTATTATTTACAGTTAAGACTTATTGTTTAGAGGAAAAAAAAATGTAAGAGGACTACGTAAGTTATAATGGAGAAAGTAAACTTGGGTGAAGGTGCCAGGAAATGAGAATTGCAGTGGATCTTGCTGGCTAGAATTGCAGTTATGCTAGAATGAGTGGAAAAAGTGTTATAGTCTGTGTGTCTTCCCACTATACATACCACTATAAATATTCTCCCTAGAGGCAGCTCCAAACATGCTCACAAGATACCTTTCATAAATGCAGTTATTGTTTCAGTGTATTCTTACATCTTCTAAAATACTGCCTCAAATGCCTGGTAGTATAGAAGGGCTGCCAACTGTATAGTAAAGCAATTAACTCCAATAAACAGCAAAAGGGGAAATGAAGCTTTCCCATCTATATGTTTTTGTACTTTTCCTTCCTCTGGAGATCAAAAGATACTGAGCCCACTCTTAAAGAAATTGCTTTGGTTTTATTTGGTTAGAATAATTATTATCACAGCCTGTAGGTTGTTAAATTTTTTCTTTTATTTCCTTGCATTCTATAGTGAACCCTTGTACTCTAAAATGCCTGATAATCATTTAATAATGTTAATATTAATAATAATAATAATAGAAGCAATAATAAGAAGGAAAGGAAAGTATTAAGTAGATAAAACAAAGGTTTATTTCAATTTCATTGGAAAGGAATTCTATTTATATACTATTTCAAAGCACCTTAAGTCTCCTTTCTACCAAACAATGCATGCAGTCTCATTTCATCTTTTGAACTTAAGCAGTTTTCCTGTCTGTTTAAATGATCTGCCTTTCCCAACCATACTTGGAAATTTTACTGCATGACTCTTCCTGAGTCGTCATTGTTAGGCATGTGTCTTAATTAATGTTCTTCCACATTGCACATGGGATTTTCCTGTCCTCATTGCATCACTTATTCTTTTTTTTTTCCTTTTTTTTTCTATATAAAGATTTCCACATATAGTTTTTTTTCTTCAAGAAATCATGTGCACGCATATGCATGTACACAGACACACTGACTTTATTCCAACCCTGTTTTATCATTATAGTGTATTTCTTGCTGTATTTCTTTAACACTACAAGCAGCTCTGTTTTTTCCAGTACCATAGTTTTAAGGCAGTCTATGATGTTTATTGTGCTCTTCCCTGCTTATGTTTTATTTTTTAAAATCTTTTCTGGTTATTTTCATCACTATATCTGTGTGCATGTGTATACAAAAGCTATGATTTTATTTTGTGTTGTGTCTCCTTCAGCGCCCATATTTTGTGACCTAAAAGGAAAATTATTTTATTAATGCAGCTTGAGAACAGTGGGTAGCCCACTTTGTCTGTAGGCCTGTGATTAAAATTCCTTTTATTTTCCTGTAGCCAAGAAAGCAACAGTGAACTTACTTGGTGAAGAAAAGAAGAGCACTTAAACTGGATAAAGTTTCCCCACCGCCTCCTTTGTGAAGCTTGATGTTACTGGGAACTGTGGTATAAGTTTAATAATATTGCCTTGGAAACATTTTGATATATTAAAGGAATGTGTTGTAAGTTTACTTACTACTTTGCTGTGTCTGATAGAGAGTATGCATTTTTATTTAAAAGCAATGCAGTGGGCAGCATCTGAAGCTTAATGAAAATATTTTCTTCATCTTCATGCAGAGGAAGTCTTTCAGTAATCTCTTTCTGCAGTAACGTAAATAAAAAGTATATATTCCTCAGGCTCTGCACTTTAGTTGTCTCTTTGTCTATGAAATGACTCTTAACACTTTGACTGTGGTACATCTGGTAGCACAAAGCTGTTTTATAAGGAAAATACTAATCTGAATGGATCTTCTCAAATATACAGGGAATTATTGTTAGAGGTGGCATAATGGATGTATTTCCCACCAGTAAAGCTGTAAATTATGAAATTACATGTTCTAAGCACCTGATTATAGAAATTATTCACCACTGCATGTTTTGTTGTAACACAGTATTTGGCACAGTTGTGTGTGTTCTTCAATGGATAAATACTATATATAGGAAAGAATAACTTCATTGAAGTGATCAAGCTTATATTAGTGTAAAGTAATTTGCTAGAAATGGATGCATTAAGTTGCAAAGATCAGCACAAGATGACTAAAGTACAACTCCTTGCCTATTCTTGCTAAATAAAGTTGTCCTCTAAAATTGTTAATAGAGCTCCTTTTCAGATCACACTCAAAAAAACACAAACCACTTTTTGCCAAGGAGTGATACCATTAAAAATAATTTTTCCTGACTTCTCATTAAAATGTCAACTGCCTTAGGTGTCAGTCTTCAGTAATACATTATTAATGGGATGGACTACAATCCCCTGAGCTTTTTCCGCTTACAAAAATCTTCAGTCTCTTCTGACTGTACTAAGAACAACTTTTCATGAGCACTAAAACTTCCTGAATGCAGATGCTCTTGTTGCTACTTGACATATTCCTGGCCAGTCAGTAAGAGTGCAACCAAAGTTGTTAAGAGAATAAGTGGATTTTTTACAATCAGTGTAAAAGAATATATATATATATATGTATGTATTTTAGATTTGCATCTGCATTTACTCTTTCACAGTGCAGGTTTTTTTCAACAAATACAGCCTGAGTTACTGAAATCTCCCTGTTCTCATCTCCATTCTGGTGTTTCTTTAAAGCCTACAGTACTGATATGGCAGTTCTTAACTCACAGAATATGCAGAAGGGAAGCTTAAGCTTTTAATGCGAGAAAAAGTGATTTGCAGTCCATGACCTTGAATTCAAAAGATTCAATCTTAAAATAAACTTCTGAAGACTTTTGGCTTTCTGCAACAAGTTGGTGTAGCCAGAACTGCAAAACAGTGAAGGACACAGTGCAACGCAGCAGGTCAGTTTTAACTTTGAGAGATATATTATATAAGGAGGGATGTAAAAGTGTCCTAAGAGAAAGCATTTTAAGCTTTAAGCTGGAAAACAGACCTTAGGGCTTCCAACTTGGATAGGGAACCATGAGACCTGCTGTACCTCATGTTCTGTAGGACATCATGCTGTTTGTCATTTGAAGGAAAAAATGTAAGATATCACAGCTAATCATTCCAAGACAACTTTTTGTTACGAGGGGATATGCTGAAGAGGATAAAGTTTACAGCAAAGTTGTAAATGTAAACATGTAAAAAGTCTGAAGTGACTCACCATTTAACTGGTTTAATTTCTTGTCCTATCTTCCTCTGTTGTAAACCCACTGAACTTTTCTGTAAGCCTCACTAAATCCTACTCCTGTGTTTTAAACATGATCAGCTATCAAGTGGCCATTGGAATTTAGTTTCACCTCTTGAAATAAGAAGTAAATAGATAAAAAGAAATTAAGATACTTAATAGTCTATTTGATTTTGGTGCAAAGCACTACATAATTTACTTATCTAAAAGCTATGATAAATTTTGGACTTTACAAGCCTAATGAGGTCTGTAGTAGAGATGGGACTTACTTTTCATTTCTTATACTACTCAGCAGTTCTTCCACTGTTATTATGGGGATAAAAAGTTCTAGATAAGTGTTAGGTAAGTGCTAAAACAGTCCCTTGCATCTCTCTCAGCACTTAACTGGTTTTAAATAAACTTCTTGTCTTTACAACTTGATATTACCGGCATGTATATTTAGTGCTCTTTTGTCAGATTTCTACTTGAATTAGAAACACAATCTGTTGTTAACAGAACTTGATCTTGGTTTTTTGCCTTGATGCAAGTAGAAATGACTGAATTTCTGCAGCAAGTTATCCTTTCCTGCAAGTAACTCCTGCAATCCACTGGGCTGGCCCTGCAGATCAGTGCTTTTCTTTGTGTCTTCACAACATTTAAGTGCAAATGTTAGTACACAGACCTACTCCATGTCTATGCTGAAGTTGTAACGTGCTAAATAAAAATGGACACAAATAAAGATAATCTTATGGGACTAGTATGATGCCTCAGTATTTCTTAAGAGCCTTATACCTCAACAGTGAAAACCTGGTTACTTTAGGAAGGCAGAAGGTCTTTACAGGGGATTCACTTCCTCCTCCCCCCCAAGATTCATTACTGTGGAACTAGTAGAAACCTCTCTAAAAGCCCAAAGGAAGTAATTCTGCTTCATGACAACCTTAGGCAGCAGTTTTTGAACATCAGGCCTTATCAAAAGAGTTTGGAATGCAGATCTCTTCCCAATAGTGAGCACCACAAGCATCTCTCTGTGCAGCTGCCTCTTGCTAGGCTTCATAGCCTGGCTTACCTGAGGAATTGTCAAAGTTTAGTGTTCTTTTGAAATGTAGAGAGGAAAAATTGTAAAATACCTGGATTTTGACATTTTTTCCTCACACATTGGTTTCTTAGTGTTCCATAAATGACCTAAACAAACAATGCTGCACTGCTATTTGTGGTGGTGGGCAGTGGTGTTGTTAGAGTTCTTTCTGTTACCATGGTAAGTAGGACATTTCTTCTGCTTTTCCAAGCTCAGTAGAAAGAAAAATAAGGTCAGAAAAACATAAAAGACCCCCACAATGATAACATCACCACAAGTGATAATAAAATGAAAATTCTTTGAAGCAGGATAGTTAACAAAGCATAGAAATTCTTGTGAGTAGTCTAATATTTGTCAGGTCAAACCCTCACAACTTTTTCTAATTTTCCAGTCTTATCAACTCCTTAAATAATCTGAGAGTCAACTAAAATTATTATAACTAATTCCTCTAGTCACCTCCCACCCCCATTTCAAATTCAACCAGTTCCTCTTATGAAAAGGAGGAAGAATTTTTTGCAAAAAAACAAAACCACAAATCTTTGTAGGTCAGTATTTTCTGGAAACTGCACATCTCGCAAATATCATGAACATCAGTCTTGTCTTCTAGAGAATTTGTACATTCCAGCGTGATGGAATGAAACAGTACTTGAGAAATGACAATGTAGGACCACTAAGGAAGTCCTTGGTTGTGCAACTTTTTGCAAATTAGGTTTCCTACTGGTATATAAACTCGTAAGGGATTCTGGAGCAAAAAATCCTCAGATGACCACATGAACTCATGATCTGGTCAAGGAAACATAATTGAAGATGAACATCTTTGAATTGGCATGTAGTTGATGCCTTTGCTGAGGCTATGGAATTCCACAAAACATTATATTTTGAGTTACTGCGTCTTTGCAGGAGAAGAATTCTTTAAAGATTTCAATCAGACATATCTGAAAAACAAACAAACTGCACCTAAAAGAAACCCCAACCCTTGATACAGAAAGAGACACAGATGCTGTTTCATAGGAAATAGCACTCCAGTGCAGGCTACTCAGTTCCTACTTGGAATGTTATAAGGATTCTGAGCTCACATGTCCATTTCAAATGTTTAATCTTTGTCTAGGTATCCAGAAAACTGTGTAGGGAAATAACAAGTGTATACTTTTAAATAACTAGACTAGTATCTTCTGAAGGGACACTAGTTCAAAATCCATATTCCTCCTGTCTTGATGGAGAGTAAATCCCACTCATTGATGCATACCTTTGTTAATATTGCCACCTACAGGAAACCACGGGCCACTGTTTTTTTAGTAATGATGTAGCACAAGCAATGCTCACAGAAAACTGTCAAAAGCAAGGCAGGTGAAATAAAAAGGTGTCCATTATCACCCAGTTTTTCTCTCAATTTTTTTTTTCTTTTAAGTCATAGCATTGAGCCCAAAAGTTGCAGTATTTCTGTGTTTTTACAGAAGCCTTGTACCGCACTTTCAGTCCCAGAACATCCTGTAAGAATCTGCCCTGTTCCAAGGGCAGGAACTGAAGGGTGAAATTGAGAGAAGGGTGCTGAAGAAGAGGGCAGACCTGCAGAATAACTTACTATCTTGCCTTGCTTGTATTTAATTCCCTAAGGAACATATGCTACTCTTACACTGATGAAATATTTGGGTGAGCTTAGGAGGGGTGAACTTCACCTTGGACACTACTGCACAGGTTATCCATGGATGTGAAACACATGGTGTGATTAAGCCAAGTGGTTAAAGCCTCTCTGGTATGGTGGGTGATGACTGAAATGTAAATATGGGGAGGCTGGGCAGTGTGATCATGTCACACTCCCCCAAATCCACCAAGGGAAGTGCCATATGCTCATAGTGGTGGGAGCAACCACTGGAAACAGTGGCTGGAAACAGCCTCTGTGCTCCAGGACACTGCCCAGGACATCATCCTGGGCCTTGGAACACAAGCCTTATGGAGACACAACACCCCAGAAAGAATCAAGTCAGACAATGGGGCTCATTTCCAAAACAACCCCAGACACTGGGGCCAAAGAGCATGGCAGTGAGTGGAAATATCACATTCCCTAGCATACACCAGGCTCTGGAAAGGTCAAAGGATGCAGTGGATGGTTAGAGACCACACTGAGAGCAATGAATGGTGGCCCTTCACACATTGGGATCCATATTTAGCAAAGGCTATCTGGTTATTCAACACTCAGAGGTCTGATCTGCCAGTCAGGCTGGCCCTGCCCAACCTAAACTTGGTGCCCTTGGTGGATTATCCAAGAGAATGGAAAAGTCCAGTGTGTGTCTCAAAGCCATGAATTACACTGTATGATGTTAATTACTGTGTAACACCATGAATTACCCCTTCTATGGTGGCTACATGCCCATCACCACACTGGGTGCCTCACAGTGCCCGTCTGTGACAGGCTGAATTTGGGGATCTGAACCTGACTCGCCTTTTGGTCATCACCATTTCCCATCACCACACTGATGGAGAATGGACTGTGACTGAGTCCCACCACCACACACCACATTTCCTGCCTGAAACACCGTTCTGACAGATGGAGCCCAAGGTCACACACTAAATGAAATCAATGGACTTTTACAGGGATTGTCCATAGACTATGGAAAAATTATCTGTTTGTGTATATAAATCCAAAGGGAGGTAAGTGATGGGGCATTGGGAAGTGTGGGACCTGGCATGACATAAATTATATGGAATAAGGTGTGCCTACTGTCCTGGTTTCAGCTGTGACACACTGTTTGTTCCTGAGCAGTGCTTCCCTTAAGTCAAGGACTTTTCAGTGTCTCATGCTCTGCCAGTGAAGGAGGTGTGGCAAGAAACCAGGACAGGTGACCCAAACTGGTCAAAGATCATCCATACCACAGAGGGTAATTGGCCAGGAGGGACTAATTACTCTTGGGGATGGGCTGGGCATCGGTCAGCAGGTGGTGACTGATTGTATTGTGCATCACTTGCTTTTCTGATTTTCCCCCCATCCTTTAAAAAATTATATTCATAATAATTTTTATTAATTTATTGTATTTTAATTACTATAATAATTATATTTTGCTTTGTTTAAATTATTAAACTGTTCTTACCTACACCCATAAATTTTTTATTTCCTGATTATCCTCCCCTCTGTCCAATTGGGGGTAGGGAATGAGGGAGGGGCTGCTTGGTACTTACTTGCCAGCTGGGGTTAAACCTCATCGAGCCTGGCCTTGAACACTTCCAGGGATGGGGAATGCACAAGGTGTATGGGCAACCTGTGCCTCACTATGCTCATAGTGAAGAATTTCTTCCTAATACACAATATTACAGAATTAAGACAACTGCTTCACTAGCATAAATACATGGTTTACTACGGCAACCAGTTTTCAGCTTTCTGGTCTGCATAAGAATATTTATTTGTCAAAAGCTGCATATTTCTTTTGGAAATATGCACCCACCCCACCTGATTATGTTCTTCCACTTTTAAAAGTGGGTGCTCAGCTCCGGACTTGCAGGTTGTGTGTGAAAACAGATTTATTGTTACACAGATGCAAGGCAGCTAAATGCATTCCAGTTCTGATAAAGCAGGCAGTTCTATTTAACTTCCCCTCTTTATTTCTTGCTTGTATCTCTCACTTCAAAGCTGCAGCAACATGTCCATCTGCATTTGTTGTAGGTACAACTATGCAATGTTACAGTGATTCCAGGTGTGAGCTCACTTCTTTTTCTTCCCTTTACCTTTCTTGCCTCCCTCTCCTTGCTGAAGGCTTTGATCACTACCTCCCATCTTCTGAGTTCTTGTTTTCAGTTTGGGAATGGTTTCTGCAGCATACAGCATCACTGACTTACCTAAAAATACACGGAGAGATCAATGTATGCCTCACACGTTAATGCAGCATTTTCAAACTTAGAAACTTCAGCCCCACTTCATATTTCACTTAAACTGGGTATAAAGCCCAGGAGTTCTGCTTCCTTCCTTTGTGTACCAAGCAGCTTGTGAAAAATTATTGGAGGGGGAAAAGAAAGTGCAGAACTGAGAAATATCCCAACAGACTGGAATAGGCACATAACCTGACAATCTTCAATGTATCTACAACCTTCCTGCTACTCTTTCACTCACCTCTTACTCGCCCAGAATTTTTGGGACAGAATGATCAGGCAAAAGCTATAAGCACGTTTAGAAAGGCACTGCTGCCTTCCAGAAGGAATATGGTTTTTAAATCATCTCCTTCAGACTACCAGCACTCTTATGCTACTCTAGATTCTGTAGTAGTCTTGCTCTTTCCTTAAGACATGTACTGCTTCCCTTTCACACATGGATTCATTGTCAGGAAAAATGCAAAATACTGCATTATTTGTCATTCAAGGTGAACTATTTCTATTAATTAGTTAAGGGCAGCTGCTTCATTATTAATTTTACAAAATCTCAACTGAACTCAGTATGTATTTTATCAATTTGGCATCCACACCGATGCCTAGCTGGTGTGTGCAACCTAAGAAAAAAGGTGGAATTTAGCCATTTAAACACCAAATACTCTGTTTTAAATGTTAACAAAACAGTAAGCCAAAAGTGAATAGATGCTTTGTTCCACATAGCAATCACACAACATTCCCCATAGTCCCCTGCTATGACACTGTGGCAGAAACTGCAGGATTAAGGGCAACAACATTTTACAAACTCTCCTCAGTACCCACAGTACAACTTGATTTAGTTGACTTACACAGGCAAAGAGATTTAATGTAGAGTTATTTATAATTAAATATTATATGTATTTAATTATAAATAACAATTTATAATAGTTAAAACTAATTAAAGAAACATAAAATAAACAAAGTCTTCCTGGTTTATTAACTGAAGAAGTGCCTAAACCCGGGTACTCTATACTCACGTGTTGGAAACTGAGGTAAACATGGGTTGCCATCATCTTGTTTGAGCTGGATTCGTACTCTACCTCTGTACTGCACGTCTCTGTTCCACTCTCTAGGATACATCTTATTTTTCTGTCATGCAAAAGGACAAACTCATTATAATGAGCAGTGGAAAATGGAACTGTTTCAGAGTCATAGCCTTCATTCTTGATGAAACATCACAGGTCTCTCAGTGGTACTGGTTGTTTCACAGTGCACTGTTCAACTGCTTCTGAAAAGCAAAGTGGTTTTACTGGTTTTTGGATACCAGTAACACTCCTAGGTGAGGAGCTCAATTCTTCTTAGAAAATTCAACACTGTTTTAAATTAATAATTACTTCAAGAAACAATCTGTGAAGTTACTTCTCTAGAAATCCAGACTCATTGCCTAAGAACAACAAACTATTTGCATGTACTGCAATAAAAAGCTAACATTCTCTGGCTAAAATGTAACTCCAAAGGGCTATGAAGACTCCAAGCATCAGAATCCTATTCCTATACAACACAGTCATTGCAAAGGTAACCGCTTTTCATTAAAAACACGCCTTTTTAAAACCTTAATTTGCAGAGTTGCAGCTTCCAAAATTAGTTTTTATTCTGACACACTTTCAAGCACCCATTACAGTCTTTTCTGAAGGACAGTAAAACAGAACTAATCTTTCCATAAGCTTAAAAGTGACATTATCTAAGAAATCTGAGATATTTCTAACTTGCATCAGTTTTCCAACATTTACTTCATGATTATAGTCAGTTATCACTCAAAGCAAGCAAAGCTAGTAACAAAACTTCTCAACTGCAAGTTATCCTGTCCATGAGAAAATATATAATGAAAGAACAGAGATATCTCAAGTTTGTTTGTTTTGGGGTTTTTTGGTGGGGGGGGATTCTTTTTGAAAATTACCTCTAATAACACATTGAATCCAACTGCTGCACATACATCTTGGATTTCTGTAGATGTGGGGTTTTCAACAGCCTGTTGAAACAACGTGTTACAATTAATTAGTTTTCAACAATGATCTGCCTACATAACAGTAGTTATTAGTTTCCCACCCTATACTCTGTAACTAGAAAAAGCAGATGGGGACAGAAAAGGTACTTCAAATACTGACACATCTACTCTAGAAGTCATCTATCAGTGCTTCTATGGTCTACAAAACATTAAAAAAAAAAGAGAGAGATAAGACATCAGGAAACAGAAAACAGATGAAACAGAATTAATTAAGACAGGGAAGAAAGCAAAAGAATTGCTTAGGAAAAGTAACTTAAATGAATTAATAGTTATTGTATGCACAAAGATACCAAAAGCTGTGAATCAGGAACAGCTAACTCACAGTAAGGACTGAAGGAGGAAAGAACAGAAAATTTCTAGATTTTTGATTGGTAACTTGCATGCTCATGAAAGATTTTGGTTTTAACTATTCTCAGAAAAACCCACAACCCTAAGCAGTGAGAAAAGCCCTTTATATTCCCAGCACTGCTTGTTAAAATTATTATAAAGCAGTGAAATGATGAAAAACTATTTCTGGACAGATTATAAGCAACAATAACTACCAAGTTTACATGCATTTCAAGTTCTAACTTTGAAAGCAACAGAGAGGACAGGACATAGAGTACAGACATATATAGTTAGTCTCCGAAAAACAATCATTAGCTAACTATTCTTTTCTGCATTGCTTTCAAATTTGGCAAACTACTTGTACGGGAAGTTGAGTGCATTAAGCTCCTCATTCACCTGTTTGCCCAAGGTGCTGCTCACATGAAAGCAGACACTTCAGCCCAGTGCTCTTCTACTACACTCACATGCTGGCAGCAGGCTATCTTCAAATACAGTGTAATTTCCAGTTACCAAACTACTTGCCATGGGGGATTGGAAAGATCAGAGATATATTTTCTAGCTCTCCACACAGTACTGCATAGCAAAATAAAACACCTTTTCCCTACCACCCACAAAATTACTTTGTCTATAGGAATCCTCCTTCCTTCTGCTATTGTCTTCTTGTTATTCAAATATGCTGGATAAATGCAGATGAATCTAGGAAGAGAAAACAGTCAGTTTAAGTAAATGACATCAGCTTCTCTGTTATTAATGCAATACTTTCCTAGTAAAACAAAAAAATAAATCCCATGGCTACAACACAGCAGTTCCCATAAGAACAACCATTTATTTTCCCTAGACTGATTTGTAAAATGTTGTAAAATCCCACTTAGAGTTATCACAGGCACTGCAGGACCATTTGGCTGAGATGCTTCTTGCATGACACCACTTTCTGGGGCACTGTGCGTACAAAGGGCAGCACTACCTATTACAAGAAAAATAAAAAGAGACTGAAACAGGATGTTTTGACCTATTTCTCACACCCCTGAAACCTGGCAGGGTACACACATCTTTCCCCGAAAAGAATTAAAGAATGTTTCCTGAAATGGTTTTACTACACTAATAGTTAACTCAGTTCCTGATAGAAGGAAGCGGCAGATTTTTTTTTCTGCAACAGTTTTGCCTTTCTGTGTGCTTTTTGGTGTTTGGGGTTTTGTTTGTTTTCTTTTGTTTGTTTGTTTTTGTTTTAGTTTGATTTTTTGTTTGGTTGGTTTGGGGGTTTGTTTTGTTTATTTTTGTTTTGGTTTTTTGTTTTGTTGTTGTTATTTTTGTTTTTGTTTATTCATACATAGATCAACCCAGATTTGGGGCAAATTTATAAAGCCACCGAAAAACTGTGCTTAGGAACTTGATCAAGATTTTGCAGTGGATTTAAACCTGTCAAGCACATACGGGGGATGAGACTGACAGAACCTCAATTACACTTATTAGAAAATTAAAATGCCAGCTAGGTAGACCAAGAAGTGGAAAAACGCCTACATTTATTTGGATAAGGACCTATGAGAGCATAAAGAAAAGCGAGTAAATCGTTTGATGTTCACACAGCTGGACAACGACAAGGACTGTCGCCGCGTCTCGGGAAACGCTCCTTGCTGCCTCTAAAACCAGCCCAAATCACCTCAACTCTTCGTATTTTCTTCTTTTTTCTTTCCAGCGGTGTTTCCCTCCCTATTTGCTCTTTATGAGCCGACTAGTTCTTGCGGGTCCAGCACGGGAATTCCAGTTCCGATACCGACTCCCCAAACCACACACGTACCACCACCATCCCAACCACCCCCCCCCCCTTGTTCCGCAGGAATTTCACTACCACTCCTAGCTCCGCCCGCGTTTTCTGCATCCCGAATGACCCATAAGCAAAGAAACACCCGCAAACAGCCCGGCCCAGCGCACCCGGACCCGCGGTACCTCTCCTTGTCGGCCGGGGACGCGGCGCCCGCGGCAGCAGCCATGACAGAGGCACCACCCCCGCGGCGTGGGGCCCTCCCCCAGGGGCCCGTCCCTGAGCTTCCATTGGACAGCGGCGCTGTCTGTCAAGCGCGACAGCCTGTGAAGAGACGCCACGTCCGCGCCGCCCGGGGCCGCGCGCGCGGCTTCCGCCGGGAATGGCGTCGGGAAGGGGGCCGGGAATGGCGGGCGGGAACCGCGGGGGTGTAGGGAAACACCCTGAATAATCAATATAACACTAGCCCAGAGGGTGGCGGTGGGTGACACAAAACGCGGTTGGAGGCCGTTGAACCGCCGCGTGGTTCCCTTCGTTCACAGCGCCCCGGCGGTGCTTCAGCCCAAGAACAACCCATCTGATCCAGTGTCTCAGAAAGTAACGCGAAGAAATACCTGTTCGGGATTAGCTCAGCCTCGTGTGCAATGAAATTAAAAAGTAGGCTAAAACTTAATAAAAAAATTAAGGAGTTACTTGCTGGGTCCAATCCTGTCTCACATCTTCGTTAAGGATCTGGGTGACAGGCTGGTTGCACTGGCCAAACTAGGAGCAGGGGCTGATGCACTAGAGAATTGTATTGACATCCAGAGGGACCTGGACATGCTGCAGAAACTGGTTGACAGGAACCTCATGCAGTTCAATAAGGGGAAGAGCAAAGTCCTGCACCTGGAGAGGAACATCCCCAGGCACCAGCACAGACTAGGGACTGCCCAGCTGGGAAGCAGCTTGTCAGGAAAGGCCTTGGTGGACTCCAAGTTGAACATGAGCCAGTGAAGTGCTCCTGTGACAAAGAAGAGAATGGTTTCCTGGGCTGCATTACCAGAAGTATTGCCAGCAGGTCAGGGGGGTGATCCTGCCCCCCAGCACTGGTGAGGACACACCTGGAGTGCTAGTCCAGCTCTGAGCTTCTCAGGACAAGACAGACACGAACACAATGGAGAGAGTCCAAGATATGGCCACCAAGATGACAAAGGGACTGGAGCAGCTCATCCTGGAGAAGAGAAGGCTCAGGGGGACTTCACCAATGTGTATAAGCACCTGGAGGGAAGGTACAAAGAGGACAGAGCCAGGCTCTTTCCAGTGGGGCCCAGAGACAGGACCAGAGGTGACTCAACGCAGGAGGTTCCCTCTGAACATCAGTAAACTCCTCTTCCCTATGAGGGTGACCAAGCACTGGCACAGGTTACCCATGGAGGTGATGGAGTCTTTATCCTTGGAAACACCGAAAAGCTGTATGGGAATGATGCTGGACATCTGGCTCTAGGTAGTCCTGCTTGAGCAGGTGGCTGGACCAGATGGCATCCAGAGGTCAGCCTCAGCCATTCAGTCACTCTGTGGATTTCACAGGGCATATTTTGTGCAGTGTTAAAATCACCAGTTAAACTTCAGGCAGCAGCTATGTACCAGGACAAAGAACTGAAGGTATTTATTCAGTATTTATCCCTGGTGCTATTTTTTGCCTTTTTTTTTTCTGCTCCACCAACATATCTTGCTCCCTTCAATGAAATCCTGAAGAGGAGGGTGCTGAGACCCACTGCAACACAGTGGTATTTCCAGGGAAGAACTACAAGTACCATTCATGAAAGCTTGAGTTTGAGTTAAGAGTGATGGAGAAGCTTCAAAAAGAAGAAGATTCAGAAAATCAGGCATTTGGCCCCGATTAATAAGTTGTTTGTCTATTCAGCATTTTGACTGATGAGCAGTTTGGTTGTCTTCTGTATTTGCTCTCAGTACGTCAGAAGTGAATACACTGTACAAAGTACTACACAAAACAGGAACATAAAACTGTGTGGCCCGAGCAGAAGCAGCTTTTGAGAAGGTGACTGCAGCTGTCCGGGACCAAGTCAGCAACCTGGCAGCACCTCACAAGCTCAACAAGCTCCTTAGCTAAAAAAAAAGTTTATGAGGTGTGTCAGTTATAAAGGAAGTTTTTGATGCGATAGTTGTCCAGTGCTACAGATTTCTGGAGGGTTATCTCCAGATTACCATCAAGCTGGCTGATACAGAGTCAAGTGTAGCTTCCTAAGAGGTAATCTATTACAAATAATTGTAGATATTTTTTGTTGTTTAGCAGCAAAATGTTCTCATTTTCTTAATAGTAGCCTGGTAATGGATTTCCTGTATTTTTCTTTTAAATCTCCATTGCATGCACAGACTTGTCTATTCAATGATTTTTTACTGAGATACCTACCACCTAAAAAGTGTCAGAGCTGCCATTGTGTCTCTGTGCAGGGCATGTTAATGATCTGACCATAATATGAAACACAGTCATCATCAACCATGTTACAAAGCAAGCTTATTGCCATTTGGGTTTGTCCAATAATATACAGTGCCCTTTCCTTCTGGGACACGTAGATTTGAATCCACCAAAAGGGCACAGACATAAATCTCTGAAGGACAGTGCTCTAGCAGTGTTTAAATCAAAGAGCAATCTGTCTAATCTAATCTTTTAGAAAGAAATGCTAAGAAATATGTATTTGGTAATATCACAGCTTTGTATACAATTAAGGAAAAAGAGGCTAAAACCTAATGAAAAAAATATTAAAATTTACTTCTTCATAGTGTTCTTTTCTCCCTTAGATTTCTGTAATGATTTTAGTTTCTCAATCAGTTTGCAGACCAATTTCTGGTGCATCACCTTGAGCAACACTGCTTTGACAGTATGTTGTTTAAGGCAGTGACACAGCTGCAGTTTGTGAGTGGCACAGTACCACTGTTGCATATTAAGACTGCTCTCAGTCGGTCCACCTAATTCAGGACACTGAGAAAGGTTTTGTATATTCGTTTAATGTTGTTTTATCTGACAGTTGCATTTCATTTTTTTAATTTGAATTCACAGAGCCAACATACTGGATTAATGGCTTATATTTTAAAATAGCATTTAAATTTCTGTAACAGAAGATACACAGGCTGTATCAGTATTTGTGGCAAAGACAAAAATTATTTTCTGCATCTTTTTCAGATGGAAAAATAATTGAAAATTTGTCAGAAATGGAGTTTTTGGAATTACAGATTTGATGATATGGCATACATGACTGACCACTCTGCAGATACTACTATTACATACCAGTCTCCTTCACAGGTGGTAGAATTCACAATATCTCAAAACCAGCATGCTGGAAATGAAGCACTGGTTACAGACCTGTCTGTTTAATCCCCATCATTGCTGTAGAACGACTTCATTGAGTATATGGCATCCGTTCACTGTATTTTTTTCTAGTGGCATAAATAATAAATTTCAAAGTCGAATTCTGCATATTTCCAGCCTGAGGAATTCAGAGACAGAAGTAGGTCACACAGCATTCCAGCCCAGGCACGTTGTAGCTGCATGTGCTTCCTGAATGTCAGCTATCTCTGACCTCAAGAAATGGAACTGTGAAGCATACCTGACAGCTTTTAAACACTTTAATGCAGGATGAAGAGAAGGGATAATTGCTGGTGAGGACAAGGATTGTACACATCTGCAGCAAAATGTCAAGACTGGAAATAATGCCTTTGGTTAGCAGCAGGGATACTGGTCTTGGAAAGCTGTGTATAACTTGGTCAGGTTATTCCCATCTGCTGTAACTGCAGCAAAAGGGGAAGGGGCAGGAAATGAGCACTGCACTACAGACATTTCAAGCAGAGAATCCCCTCATCAGCAAGTCAGGTGTCCTTATTTAGATTCTATTTTTACTGCTAATGGTGTCCGGGGAAGAAAAGTAACAAAACCCACCCCAAAAAAATCCCCCCAAAACCCCACCACCAAACAAGATCGCCCAGCAACAAGAGCCCTGTACAAACATGAAATAGAAATGCAAAGTGATTGTGATACATGTTCCTGCCGTTCACCTGGGGAAAATGCAGATGCCATGCATTTAGAAGTGGGAGCCCAAGAAAATCTGGATGGTTTGAGGTGACACAGTTCATGTGTTTTACAGGAAGTGTCACATACAGATATTTATTCAGACCTAACTTACATGTTCAGTTTTCTCTCACCTGAGGCAACACTGCATAGTCTAACCATGATAGAAATACCTATATAGTAATGGGACTAGTGAAGTCATTCAGGAGGGGGTATATTTTTAGTTAGATTAGTAGAATAAGCTCTGTATTGAACTGCAGATAAAACACAGAACAAAGAAAGGGGATGTAAAGGGAACTCTTTCTTCATTCAGTGGTCATTGAAAGGAACGGGACAAGATAAGGATTTTCTCCACCATCTTTGTAAGCGAGGATTCCAAAAAGATACTTATAAGTAGAATGTAAGAGCTGGGGAAAAAAGCCAACAACTTTCAATATAGAAACATACTTCATGAAATATGACTCAAGTTGGAAGGAACACACAGGTGTGAACTAGGTCTGTCCAACAGTGAACGTTCCACAGCATAGAGAGAAAATAAATGCTCTCCTTCATTTAGTTTTCATAAAACTGGTATTTACTTACCTTGAAACTTCAACATGCAGAGTTAACCATTATTCTTGGTATATGCAACTTTTAAAAGGCTGTACGCATCAAAGCAAGTGGTGTCCCTGCCCACAGCAGGGGGCTTGGAACGAGGTGAGCTTTAAGGTCCCTTCCTACCCAAGCCATTCTGTGATTCTCTGATTTTAAATCCATAGTTTTAACTGAAATCCAAAATCCTGTCTTCTGCGTAAGGAGGCAGTTTTCTACTGTTTTCGAAGAGGCACTACCTCATACCCATCCTTCAGTGATCAGCAACATGGTGTTGTTTATGAATCAGCAGAAGCATCGCTTTTGTTCATCTCAATGGTAGAAGCCTATAAATAGTGTCAGCAGCTTTTTTTAAGGCATGTGGGATGTTTTAAACCCACATCCGGCTTACACGTTTCAATCAGTGTTAAGTGCTGCCCCACAAGAGCAGCAGACAAATGGCCTTGAAAACAGCCATCCTGACTTGTATGGTGTTTAGAGCCAAAAGTCTTTTGGATTATGTCACCTAGACACAAGCATTAAGTTGCATGAATTAATGTAGGAAGTACAGCAGACAACATACACAGTATTTTACTGAGATACTGGGGGGAATATTGGGCACCATATTGCCAAGACTCTACCCAAAACCCTGCTGGCAACAGGGGAAGTGGCAAAGTGGAAAAATATGGATTTGTACTCATCTCTCATTCCTTCTGATTGCAAAGCCTGTATCTCTGAAGTACAGACCTTAGTTTTACAGTCATTCTTTGTCCTTCTGTTTTAGCCTTGTAAAGCAGCTGACAGCTGTGTAAAGTCACAGCTATGTACACTGGGCTTCTAAGATCAAAAGGAACCATCAGTCATCTGTGTGTGAAACAGTAAGACACTATTTGCACTGAGTTCATAGCTTTTACTTAAGCTAGATTTCCACTTCTAAGAATTCCAAATGATTTATGCCCTGGGTTTGGTTAGGACAGAGCCAATTTTCTTCCCAGTAGCTTGTACAGTGTTGTGTTTTGGATTTAGTATGAGAATGTTGATAATGCACTTATGTTTCTGTTGTTGCTAAGTGGTGCCTATACTAAGTCAAGGACCTTCCAGTTTCTCATGCCCTGCCAGGAAGAGGCTGAGGGGCACAAGAAGCTGGGAGAGGGCACAGCCTGGACAGCTGAGACAAAGTGGCCCAAGGGATACTCCAGACCATATGGCATCATCCTCAGCATATAAAGTGGTAGAAAAGCTTGCTGGGGGACCACTGCTTTAGGGACTGTCTAGGAATCAGTCAGCAAGTCACGAGCAATTGTATTGTGCTTCACTTGTATAGTCTATATTATTATTATTATTATGAATACTAATAATTATTATTGTATTTATTTACTGTTTATTAAACTATCTTTATCTGAACTCATGAGTTTCTCACTTTTACTCTTATTGTCTCCCCCACCTGACTGTAGGGGAGCAGGTGAGTGGCTGGGTAGTGCTTAGTTGCTGACTGTGGTTAAACAGTGACACTTAAACACTTTAAAGTGTCGAATAGTCCATCATGGTTGTTCAACTGCTTAACAGAGTAAGAAAAAAAGGATGCCAACTCCTTCTCATCCCACAGTGGAATAATAACAAAATAATAATAACAAAGTACTACCACAAATAATAAAAATTGGGAGATATCTCATAATTCATATTATGGCTTAATTTTTACATCTACTTCCATAGCTCTTCCATAGTTACTTCCACTCTAAATGTGTGCCATCACATTAGATGAACTTACCAACAGCCTAGGTAAGATGCACAAGTCTTTCGCCCCCCAACAATGTGTTTTTAATATGGAGGATTGTTAGAAAGGACAGAAAGAATTACCTTTAATCTACCTTCATTTGTATTAAATATAATTATCAGTCAAAATCTCCTTGTTTTCATGATCCATACTGACTTCAAAGTGCTGGTGATAGTTATGGTTGTATTTTTTTTTTAAATTCTTAAAAAAAAAATGTTTTAATTTCTAGCAAGGGAATTTCCTTTTCTGCATATAAACCAACACCTAAGAGCACTTTTTTTCCTAGAATAACTTCAGATACAAATTAATCAGTCCTGAAATTAGAGCTCATCTCAATGATGAAAGTGTGGTACAACTATCAGAAAACAAAGGATCTTAGTAAGTCAGCAAAAATGCCTTTTTTTAGTTTAAATGCTTCTGTCAAAGCCAAAGTGAAGTGCAAAATATGCACGTAAATATAAATATATGTGCATGTGTGTTGGGAATTAATTAACCTAGGTCCCTTAATAGTCTACTCAGGGACTAAAGAATTCATTCATTATGGAAAGGAAAGACTTTGTAAGTAACTGAGTCTCTGCTGTGCTTATGAGTCATAATGAAATAAGCCTTCTTGTGAAACTTTTGTAGGTAACAAAGAGATTATGGAATTACACTGTGTTGGAACTACATTTTGTTTTGTGCAGCTTGTTTTAAGATGTAACATGGAAGACAACAGGGAGCTCAACTAGCAAACCACACGTCTCCCAGGTTCTTTCTTCCACTCACTTATCTGAAATATGACTACCACCAAAATGGAACTGCATGGGATTTTTTAGAGCATTTGTTCTGATATCCTGAATTACTCAAGTGTCTTAGCAGCAACTTCCTTTTTAAATGAAATCATATTTCTAATACAGTGGACAGACACCTAACTTTCAGTAATAGCCAAGAAAACAATTCCACTCTGACAAGGTGCAATCAGGAGGAAATTTTATATAACACTGCAAGTAATAAATAAATTATGCATAGCAAGACTAAATTCAGAATAAGTATATTGTGAAACAAAATACATTAGAATAATTGAAGAAAGAATTAATTACAGAGTTAGGATATAAACAGTAATGCATCCCAGGCAGAAGCAAACAACAAAACTGAAGGAAATATAATTGTGGGCTGAGTTTGTTCAAGAGAAACAACATTTACAGGTGGGAAAATGCATCTGATCTCACAGGATGACAATTTGCTTGCAGAGAACCAGCACAAGCTTTATGTATGTTACATCCCACCACAAAGTAGGGCATTAAATACTGTTTGTATGTATGGCTTGAGGTCTGGACAGAAGTGCATTTTACTCAGTGAACCAGCTCCTGCTACACCTTCCTGAAATCCTAATTGCCATTCCACAGCCATTCAAGCAAAGGATGTTTCCACAAACAGCAAAATTTGAATAATTTCCTGAAATCCTGAAGTGGCAGAAATTCACAAGTACATAAGCCTGTAACTATGTGGAAATTTCCTAAGAAAGGTAATTTGCAAAACTACACTAGGGAGGCGTTACCCAGGCTTAGAGTAAATAAACAGCACTTCTGGTAAACTGAAACTTGAGAGCAGGAAATTCATCTTGGCATCACAAGTTAATTGACACCTGCATTAATTACTGTTGTGAACTCTTAAAGCTCTTCTGCACCACACCAAATTCCCTTGCACTTCCAATATGTAACCAAACACAACACGTAACCAGTTAACTTACCATTCTGACTAAAAACTCAACCTTAACTACGTAACATTCTCTATAAACACATTTACATATACAAACTGTTATTCTGCATATAGGAAACTATGCTGCAGGAATTGTACTTCTACACATGATTTCAAATGAAATTAAAAGTTGGCATCTCTTCTGGTTAAACATAAAAGTGCAAAGGAGATGGCTGTGGAACCAGAGAGTGAATACACTTGGGTAATTTGGTATTAAGAAGGTCCTTGAAGATTTAAATGTGTGGAGAAGGTCATGCTTCACATTAACTTCACTTCTGATTCACAGCTTCATCCAAATCACACATCTCATCAAGAACAAAGCTGTTGGACAGGTGGATGCAACTTTGCAAGGCATTACAGTAGATGCATGAAGTTGTGTTAAGGTGTAAGTCTACATACGATTGCTAGTGACGCTCTTATGGCTGTTCATACCATTTCATGAAAGCTAAACGAGAAAATACATTTTGGGAGGCATCTAGTAACAACAGGATTGTTAAAGAGCTTGTAAGGAGAGTCCACCTAAACATTTTCCAGATCATCCCTACAAGTAATACTGACCTCACCAAGGAAGGGAGATGTTCTCTCCCTCTTCACGCCCCCTCTAGGAAACAAATAGTTGCAATTAATCTTTTTAGTGGAAGGATTACTGCATTGAATTCAGTATTGCAAATCTAAAAATTGTCTCCTTGAAGTTTACATATGGTAGACTCCTTCTTTTCTTTGGGTACTTTTGATGAAGAAATATTTCTTTTCCACATCTATACACTTATGTAATACTTCTGAAGTCATTTGTCAGAATGTCCAGGATAAAGGACTTACCCAAACATCAGGTATTTAAATGCAAAGCACTAGGAGCCATTAGGCATAAGTTCAGAGTTAAAAAAAAATAAATCAAACTTTAATTTGCTTTTGCTGTGTCAAAAAGGGTGAAGTTCTGCAACTAGCTTAAAATTGCCTGCCATGGCTCAATCCAACCCACTGACCACCCAAAAAGGAAACTATTCCAACCTCTTTCAACCAGCTCTAGCTAGTTATTTTTTTTTCTGCTAGCTCAGGTGGCACTTGTACAACTGTGCAATGAGTAAATTCATACTAAATACAGCACTAATTCTACTGCCTTCATCAGAAGGGCAGGTAGGAAGTGAGCAAGTCTCCTGAGAAGTCACATGAGAGCCATGATTCACAGCCAAGAGCATGGAATGGAAAAGAAACTTCTTTCAACAGCACATCCCATTCCTCCAATCCCAGAAATGGCATGGATCTTTAACCTTAAGAAGAATGAAGAAGCTAATACACTTATCTGCTTGGTAATACCCATTTCTGTTAAGGGGGGAGGGGGATGGACAGCTATGAAGTACTGCAAAACAGCCATCAAATAATTCAGTTGTCAGATTATCAAACAAAGGTTTTGCAGTTTCATGGTCTACTGGTATACTTTCAAAATAAAACCTCATTAATTTGTGCACAAGCTGTTCTCTCTTTGGTGCAGCTTATGCAATTTACTAAGGATGAAAGGGAAGTACATCCCTAGGACAACATGACTGACTATCTCTAAAACCATCCCTTTTCTTTCCCTCCTCTTTCACCAAAGAAGACACAGCAGCCAACTTCCCACAGCCATCAAAGGTACTAGTCTATGTTGAAGAATACTTGGCTTACTGAAGTTTATAGCATAAACTCTACTTGTATTCTGCAGCCAAATCCTGCTTGAAACAATACTCCAATCTCATCAGGAAACTGTGGCAAGGCTTTTAATTTTTAAACTGTCATATCTGACAGAGTTTTCAGGATTATTTTTAAGCTTTAAGGGGAAAATACTCTTGATAAAGAACTGGACATGAAAAATAGATTAGTTCCTCTTTAAAGTTTGCAATATTTAGTCAGAAGACCTTTCACAGAAACTGAGCAGTAACCTTAACTATGGCACACTGCAAGAAACTAAAATGGAGGTACATTTTAAAAAGTGACTAATTACAAATTGTGGGGAGGTCACATTTCTGCTTTTCACATCAAGAGGACAAAGCTGTAAGACAGTCTGAAATGAGCTTTATGAGTTACTTTTCAATATAAACTAATCTTTAATTACAAGTTTGGTATGTTCTGGATATGATAAACTAATTCAAGGACTAACTAAAGGTCTGAGCACAAGTCACAAAAAGTTCTACCCAAAATTGGTAGAAAGAAAGGCAGTGCATCCCAGAAGAACAGTAATTTCAGTCTTGGTTTCCTTAGCTCCTTGCTTTTCTTTGTCTTGACATAAATAATGTCCTCTTACCTGCTGTGGCAACTTCTTACAAATGAAACCAAGAACAAGAGTAAATCTTTAGCAGCATAAATCAAATCTGACTATTATGAATCTAGAAATAATTAAAAAAAATCCAAGACCAAATATACTTATTGCAATCATTTTTCATGTTTTCGATTTTATATTTCTGGGATCTGTTTTTATATTTAGCTTAGAATATAACTTTATATCCCCATCATAAATCAAACATCATGGATGTCTTTAAATATTTTGAAAGGCTCTTAGTGGATACTAAGTATTTTAGATAAAGAATCAGAGAAAATGTAGATTTGGAAGAGATTTCAAAAGATCACCTAAACCCATCTCTGCACACAGGCAATATGAAATATACTACAGTCCATCCCTATGAGATGTTTCATAAACCTCTCCTTAAAACTTCTATAATGGAAATTTAACAACTCCCATGGGAAGCATATTTTAGTGTATCACTACCCTTATAGTTGGAAAGTTTCTCTAGCCTGTCTTTGCTACAAATATAGGTTACTTATGAGGATATTAAGAGAAACTTCCCAATTATAATGATCATGAAGTATCCCCACGACTATTTCGAGAAGCCACTACAATTTTCAAAGACATTCTGGTGTTTGATACGCATACAATTACTTATGGTTTCACCTTATCTTCTGATTAAAAAACTGATTTCAGTAATTTTCAGTTACAGAACTGAAATCAGAATTTCTTTACTGAGACTGAGTTTACCTTTAATTCTTAAATTGACAGGACAAATAGGTAACGGTGATGTTAAACAACTATTCTGGATTACGTGGTGTATTTTTGTGTTAGTTGTTAAAAGCCCATCACAAAAAAAGTATCACATAATTTACAAGAAAAGTGGTCTTTCATTTAAAACGCAAATATCTGTATTCTACTCCAACGGGAAGTCCTGACTTTGAACACATCACATAATCTGTCTCTATTTCATCTTTAACAGGACACCAATATTCCTATTAGAAACTTTGTGAAGATACTATATGCAAAATATTTCAAATGCTAATACAAGGATTGCTGCTTGTTAACAGGTTCACCAGGTGATAGAAGAACATGGCATGTCTCTAAACAAATCTGATAGGAAGCAAAGAACAAAAGTGCAAGTAAGATACCACTTCTGCCCAACAGGTATTTTTGGTATTGGCTTTTATATAAATTGACTTCTGCCTGCTGATAGTATCTTGATTCTGTTCATAAATCAGCACATGTCTTACAGTGAGTTCAACTGACTCATTTCAATATCAGAAGTACAAAAGCCACAGAAGTGATACACTCTGCAACTGTGTTAAAGTTACCATAAAGGTAAATTGCTCTGTTTCAGGGCTTCCTGAAATCAGGGCATTCTGAATTCTAAATAACCAGTATTTAGAAAGCTAACTTTAGAACAGTCCAGTTGAGATACAACAAAACTGACAAACCATTTCATGGTTTTTTCAAAAATGCACAGAATGGTTAATGTTCTGTTCTCTCATGTTTGTAATTTAAATCAATTTTCATCTAAATTCAGACTGTATTTTTAAAGCACAAATCTGTTTTTTTCAGCATTGTTGTAGCACTATCTATATTTGCATCAAAAAAACTCGAGGCAGCAAATGCCCTGTTTATGGATAATTCTTTTTCTGCTAAGATAACAAATTTCTTGCTGCCATGGGATTCTTGCGATATTTTTCCGTTCATAATTCTTAAAAAATAAATTAAACAAAAAGCATAAAGATAGCAAATAGAATTAAATTTTATCTTATAGTCACTATTTCACATTCTACATTATATCCCCAATTAAAAAAACTTTTGTTTTACAAATATTATTTTTATAGATACAATATTGTTTCAGGCTTGCAGTCATGAGAACAATTATACTGCTTGGCTACTGGAAATACCCTGCGTTTAGCCTTGTTACGCACCTGAGATGTGTGAAACTGTCTCAATTACAAATATATTACAGAAGACCTAGGGCCTGATCCCATAGCTGTTCAAAGCATCCTACAACAGCCATTTGTCAGTGATAAGGAAGAACAAATATTGGAGGTGCAGAATTCTACTGGATCAGGCCTTAAGTGTAAGTGCATTATACAACACATTATATGGTGACATCTCAAAATAAAATACTGTATTTTTATGTAATGCAGAAGTAACACACACAACTTACATATAGTAATAATTTATTCTGAAATGTTCATTTTAGTCTCTGTTGAGACATGACCCACGTCTCATTAATAAAAGAGCAGCCATCTCACCTCAAATACCAGAATATACAACAAGTTACAGCATAGCAAAAAAATTCTACCTACTTTAAGATAAAATCTAATTCAGGTAAAATAATTTTGTTCAAGGTTTTACAGTTACACAGTTGGTTTTTTTTGGTGTTTTTTTTTTTTTCAGAGCACAAAGGAAGTGTAAATTGTTACACTATAACTATCTATGCACATTATGGGACCACAGAAATGTTAATCATTACTTCATAAAATGAACCATCAGTTCCATTCATGCAGAAAAGCAGGCTAGGAAAGCTTGTTCAGCGGAAACCATATTACTGTGAATTTCACAGCCACATGATTAATTATTGGGTTAGATGGACTCACAAATACTAAAAATGAGTATTTTTTTTTTGCATAAATAATACCAATTCTTCCCTGATGTAGTTTAGTTGGTGTGTAATCTAGAAATTACTGATCAGGCAGTATGACTGTATCTTCTCTATCTGCACTATTCCATGACTTTAATGACAAGCAATATTCAAAGGATTACGGGATGGGATGCTAATACATGTTAAACATACTATACAAATATACTTGTGTTAGCAATTTTATTCCAAACTGTCAGTCGGGTATTCCTGCAAAATATTACCAGTGAAGACAAAGTATACTATCAAATATGGCTTCCAGAACAAGGACCATCTAACAAGAATCAAAGCTATTTACAACAAATAAAAACGAAAGGAAAAAAAAAAATCAATCCCAATTATTTCTTGTTGCACTTAAAAAAAAGTTACCAAGTAACACCCAGAGTGACGTTTAGGGCTTTGGGTTCCACTGGAGTCGGTGTTCTCAGACTTGGTGTCACGTTTCTTGGTGCTGTTGTTCACTGGAGTTGGAATCTGTGAGGGCCGAGCAGAACTATTGTCCACGCTGCTCTTCCTGCGGCTTGGGTTGTAGTTGAAGGGAGTCACCCTTGCTGCCACAGCACCGATGGGGGAGCTGTGCTTGCTTGAGCTACTGGAACTGAATGGTGTGCGCTCACTTACAGTACTTTCACTAATTTCTGGTGCAGGAACAGGATTATTCTGCAGAGGCTTTGTTTCAGTGCCTTTCTTGTCTGGACTGTCTATCTGAAAGAAAGAGTTCAGACGGTTTTCTAAGCCAACAGTACGAATAGGAACACCTGCACTCCCTGGGGTTTGCTTTTCTTGAATCTCTTTAGGATCTTTACCATTCACACCCCCTTTCTCTGAAACGCTGTCAATAACGGGGGGAGTATTTCCAGTTGGGGACCTTCCAGATCGAGGGTTGTTAATTGGGCAGTCCTCTATCCTCACCCATACATCCTCTGTCTTAGAGACAGCTGGTGCCATCTGGTAGATGAGAGTTTTGGACTCGGAGCCATTTGTGGCACCCAAGGAAGGATCGTTCATTATCTGAGGAATTTCATTTTCTTTTATTTTTCTCCAAGTACCTTTTGCTGGTGCTTGGCTTTCTTTACTTTGCTTGTGTCCAGGAAGAGAACTTCCATGTTGCTTCTCATCTTCACTTTTTGCCTTTTCACTGGACTCTGAGGAAGCTGAGAGAATTGAGGAGGAACTTCCAGTTCTTCGCCAAGTGCTTACACGAGGGAGGGATGAGGAATGCTTACTGTGCTCACGCTTCCATGTTCCTGATCTATTGATCAGCAGTCTAGATGGACTTTCGGAGTGAGAACGAGCTATGTCGTGGCGCTTGGCTGGTCTCCCATCATATTCTACAGAAGGGCTCTGATTAGGGGCTAATTTTCGCCAACCACCAGTCTGGGCAGTTGAATGAGTGGATAAAGACATATCAGGAAGAGACGGACTCAGAACTGGGGTCTGTAGTTGGGACCTCGTGGGAGAATCTGGCCTAGAAGGAGACAGAGATTCAAATGAAGCTGACTCTTCTAATTTCCGTCTCAGAGTTGGGCTTGGAGCCTCTTTAATAAAAGTTGACTGACGAACGAGAACGGGTCTCTCAGACCTGTCAGATTCACTTCCACTAGATTTTGTGGATGACATTCTGGATAGATCAGTCTTTTTGTTTGATCCACCAGTGCTTAGAGCCTGGTTTAACCCTTTTGAAGCAGACTCACTTCGTGGAATGCTACTGGTACTCTTAGGTAAGGCAGTTTGCTTTGTAAGGTTTTGCTGGCTCATCTGCCTGCCTGGTGGTGTGTATGACATTCTACCTGAACTTGAGGATTTAGTTGAAGCTGTGCTTGGAGATGATGTTCTTGGCAACTGTGATAGTTTGTTGGGAGGACTTATACCATTTCTTCCCGGGGAAATGGA
This sequence comes from Lepidothrix coronata, assembly GCF_001604755.1. Lineage (NCBI taxonomy): Eukaryota > Metazoa > Chordata > Aves > Passeriformes > Pipridae > Lepidothrix > Lepidothrix coronata. The sequence continues at coordinate 1,071,254 of NW_016690217.1, forward strand.
GTTTCGCCCAGGAGATTGCAGAGGCCTACTTAATGGCTGCTGCTGAGGTCTAGAAGGAGTGGAGTCTCTAGACCCTGATCTAGATGGTCCTTTACTTGATCCACTCTGATTCAATCCCGATGGCTGCCTTGTTACAGGAGCTGGCTCAGATTTCACTGATGACTTGGCTCCTCTTGGAGAACTAGTCAAACTTTGGCCTTCACTGGGACTCTTGGAGTTCATGTTTTTGAGTGGGGGTCCTTTTTTGGAAACAGGACTAGTACTTGAAGAACTATTTCGAACTCCTGGAATATGGATCATTGTTCTACCACGTGAAATTGAAGGCACACTTGTCTGTTGTGATTGCTTCAACTGGCTTGAAACTTCAGAACTGGAGCGAGCTTTTCCTGTGATCATACTTTTATACACTTTCTTCCCTCCTTTGATTCCCCTACTTTCTGACTCTACTTTTTTAGACTCCAGTGTACTTTTCTCTCCTGGCTTAATAATTCTTGGACCTTTATTGCTAGTGAAGGGCTTTTCTTCTTGGTCTGGGGTAAGATGAAATGGTGACCCTAGAGAAATACCAGATTTTAATGAAAGGATAGAATCAGAGTCTGATGAGGCTTGTCTAGACAGTGATGCAGCAGCTGCAGCTTGATGCAAGCTACTGACTATAGAATTTGCACCTTCTTGTATAGCTTTCCAATCAAAGTTCTCTGAATCAGGTGAAAAACCATGTTCTGAATCTGGCCTCTGTATCTCTCTCAAATCCAGTGTTAAATCTTCTGCCAGTATGCCACCAGTATTTCTGGAATTATTCTTTTCGCTTTCACCCTTCATTCTTGAGGGCTTTTTCTTTTTAGGCATAGCAGAACTAATGCATTCCTGCAAAAGATCATCTTCTGAGTCAATGCTAAGGGAACTCAGAGAGCTGTTTCTAGAGAAACATACAGGAGTATCTTCAACATGAAATGATTTAGGTGCATAACCAGAAGTCTGTGGTCTGTTGGATTCCATCTGTGAATCAGGAGCCTCGGGACGTTTCGCAGGTTCCCCTTCTTTGTTGTTATTGTTTTCTTGATCAATGTCACTGAGGGAACTAAGTGATGAATTGCGGGAAAAACAAACAGGTGTGTTTTCAATAGCAAAATTCTGCATTTTCTCATCTGTAGCTGCCCCTCTGTCTGGATTATCTTTAGCTGACTGAGAGAAAGCTTTAGGCTGGCTTCTGCCTATTGGATGTTTCTGACAAACTTGAGTCCTGTTACTTGGCTGCTGATTTGAAGACTGTTCTGGGTTAGAGCAGTCTTTATTTTCTGTTTCCTTTGCTTCTTTTCCTTTTCTTAACTCTGCCTTCTCTCTTGAAAGGTCAACATCATCATCATCAAAATCTAAAGAACTCAGGGAATCATTCCGTGAAAAACAGTAAGGAGTTCCCTCAATAGGTGTGTAATGATGAGGGGAATCAAATGCAAAGCTTCCTCTTACACGCTCTTCATTATTTGGCAATTTGTCGTGAAAGTCTCTTGAATTATTTTTAAGGTTCTGTTTCTTTGCATCTCTGTTCTCTGGGTAGCCTCTTTCATTACTAACATTGCTTTTGGGCTCTGTGCTTTTTCTTATGCGTGCTCTGTATTCGTTATTTTGGGGAACAGGCTTTACTGGTGATGTTGGCTTCTTTTTCTCACCTTCTGGTTGGTTTTTATTACTTAGAGATGAAGAAGCTTGTTGAATTTGATCCATTATCTTCTTCACTCTGAAAGGTTTGTGACTTTTTCCTTTTGGCATAGCTGAGTTAATGCACTCAGCCAGAATATCACCCTCTTCTGTTTTGTCATCATCCAGACCTGAGGAAACCACAGCTGAGCTTTTTGCTCTCTGAGCATCTTCAGTACTTCTCCCTTCTGTGGGAATGGTGTCCCGCTTTTCAAACTCCCCTGACTCTGCTCCCACACCCACACTGTCTACATTGGCCAACTCACTCGGTGGCGACTCTATTGTGAGATCACTCAGAGATGTAGCTGTAGAAAAGTTTATTGGTGTCCCCTCAACACAGTACACCCGTGGCATATCATCTCCTGGTGTAAAACTCACATGCTTTTGCGACTGCAGTCTGCTTTGTGAAGGCAAAAGTTTGTAAACTGGCAACTGGCTGGGCTTTCTGGCTACAGGAGGAGGTATTTTTGGAGCAGATGCTTGAGAAGGCTTTTTGGCTTTACGTGAAGACTTTGTTGGCATTGCAGAAATAATACATGCTTCCAGTATTTCAATATCATCATCAGAATCATCCAGAATGTCTTTTTCTGCTTCAGCGGGCTTCTCTGATTTCTTCTCTTCATTATCCTTTGTATCATCTGACTGTTCAGGTTCTGTCTCATTTCCATGGTCATTTTCATGAACCGGAGGCATTATTCTCAACTCTGCATCTTTCTGTATAAATGGCTCATCTAAGCTCAGAGCACTCAGGCTGGAAGAGCAGGAAAACCCATCCGGTGTGCTTTCTGTGGCAAAATGTAATAGTGTATCAGCATCTGGCAGTACCTGAACTCTCTGAACAGCTGCATTTACAGCTGCCTGTCTAGGACCAGGCTCTCTCTTCTCTGTACTGTGTACTTTTCCCTTCGGTACATCTCTTTTTACTTGAACCCCTTGAGCGGGTGGTGGTGTTTTACTTCTGCTTGGAGGCATTGTTTGTCCAGGGCTGTCTGGAAGGTCACTGGGACTTATAATACCACTTACTATTCCACTGCAAGGCTCACTTTGAACTGAGCTGGCAATTGAACGACTTTCAAAACTATCCAGAGAGCTTACAGAGGTACATCTACTGAACATGAGTGGTGTTTCCTGTACATAATGTTCTGGCGGGCTTTTAGGAGTTTGTGCACCACTCTTTGAGGGAGATTTGGCACCTGAAGAAAATTCAACAGCTTTATGTCTAGAAGAATCAGAAGGAGACAAGCTAGAAGTTTGAAGTCTACTTGATTTTGCCCTGATGTGTTGTGATGTAGATGTGATTTCACTTACTGCACCTTCTGTAGGCAGAGCCCCACTGTTTTCCTTTAGTTCTGCGATCTGTAGTGTGTTATTTGCATCTGTGCCACGTGCAGATTGATCACGCCCTATTTCATCTTCAGCTGATGATAAAGATGACAAAGAGCTACACCTTGAAAAGCATATTGGGGTATCTTCCACGCAGTAAGTTTGTATAGTTTCCTGGTTAATAGAGGGAGTCTTACAGGAGGTCTTCTGTGCATGACCACTTCTGCTCTGTGCAGAACTTGGGTGCAGCTGGGTCTGTCTCTTTGAACCAGTTGAGGGAGCTGATGTGCTCCCACTGCTTGAGGGAATATGGTCAGTTTTAGTGAGTTGCACAGAAGTCTTTGGAAAAGTAAAAGATGGCTTCTGAGAAGGCGGTGGAACTTCCGTTGAGTATTTTAAACTATAATCAATAGGCTGATCAACATGATGCTCCTCTTCATTGTACTTTATGCTATAATTAGTTGGTCTGTCTTCCTCTTCATGTTGTTCCTCCTCAGAGTAACGTTCACTATAGTTGGTTGGCTTGTCATCATCATAGTCATCAACCTGGCACAAGGACTGGTTTACTTTCTGATTCATTCCAAGAGCTGGGCCTACTCTGTTCTGATCTGAACCACTGGATCCTCTTGATCTAAAGGAAGAAACACACTCCTGCTGTCCAAAAGGTGACTGATATTTCATGTGTTTATCATCTCCACTTTCAGCATACACGGGATAAGTTGCATTTTGGCTTCTTGACTGTCGTTGTTCATTTTGTTTCATTTCATCATCTATTACATGCTTAGGCCTTGCCCATCTTTCATTCTGAGAGGGGCTTTGCCTTCCAGAATTTAACTGTTCATCTGAGTATTTAAGACTATAATTAATAGGAGTGTCTAGTTCTCCATCATTGTCATCCATATGATTTGCACTATGAATCTTGTGTGCCAAGTCAGCTGGATATTGCCCATAACTACAAAATTTACTTTCATCATCTTCAGAGAAGGATTCAATGGAAGGTTTCATCTGGCCTCGTTTGCCATAGCCATCACTGCTGCTGACACTATTTAAACTATCATTCGAAGCTCTTTTGTATTCCATTTTTGTGTAAGGCACAGAACATGTCCTGTTTGAATTCTCAGATTTAGGGAAGTATGTATTTGAGTGAGTATGGGCAGTGCTTGATCTCCTTGAGTCATTTCTGTCTTCAGTCAAACTGTGCATTTCAGAAGTGGAACTAGAACTTCTGTCTTCTTGCGGAATGTGCATGCTTGTTACTTCCTCCATAACTTTGGCAATCTGACCTCCAGCAGTAGAAATCTGCATTCCTAATCTCTTAGAAGAGTTTCCAGTACTCTCTGCAGCAGGATGATAGGTATTTAAACCTACTGCTCGATCCCTGTCAACACTTCGGTCTTTCTCAGAACGAGAACTTTCTGTGTTTCCTCTACTGGAAGAGGAGGAGCCAGGCAATACTGCAGTATTTACATATGGTGAAAGCACAGTCATATTACCAGCATTAAAACTCTCTGATCTGCACACACCATCATCATCGCGACTGGCATCCAGGACATACTCGCTGTATATATTTTGCTTATGTCTCTGCTTATTACGGTGAGAAGCTTTTGGGCTTAAATTATCGATGTTGTCAAAAGTCTCTGATAAATGCTGAGCATCTAATTCTGCTTCCAGTGCCTTTTGTTTTCTGACATGAAGAGATGGTAAGCTTGATCCTGGAGACATAATGTTGGCATCCTTATATTTGGCTGGCCTGTTTGCCATGAGGTTTCTCAGGGCTGCAGCACTACCCATGGCTATCATTTTGTGTTTTGAGTGGATGAGATTTTTTAGCATGCTGACGGCTCCCATGTCCCACAGCGCCTCCTGATCCTTTGCATTTCGTGCAGAAAGATTCCACAGAGTCCCACATGCATTACTAACTATTGTCAAACTGTGTGACTTCAAGTGTTGTAACAAGGTTTGTAAGCAGCTGTTCTCCCGCAAGATTTGCCTGGTGTTGAGTAATTGAAAACAAACATCCGTAAGTGGCATTTCAAAAGGATAAGAGACAAAACAAAAACCTATTATTCTAGAGGCGAGTCTTGCCCTTAGAAAGGATAATCATGAATTCTCCAGTGCAGATTTATCTCATATTTTCACTAGCTTTCATCTGAATGCTAACCAAATTCTATTACAAACATGAAGAGTTAGCTTTTAGTACATTATTTTAGTACATTCATCATTAACAAGCAGCAGCTTGCATATCTGTTTGCATATTCCTGTTATGTAAGTGAAATGCCTGCCTTATCAAGTGTATTAAAAATTAACTGTGCTTAATTACTATGCTTAATACATGCATTCATATTAAGGCTCGGTCATAGAAACTATGTCTATTAAATACACATGTGGAACCACTGAAGATTTTCAGAAGTATACCTACCTATGGTCCTCATTAGTAGCAATTAAGCTAGAAACATTTCTTAATATTCCTCCTCCACTTTCTATGATGGCTAAAGTGTTTGTTTGGCTCCGGTATGTCAGTGTGCTGACCAGAAATGCAAGAGCACCATCGACAGCACATATATCAGCTTTGTTCCCAGTACAGTGTGCTGACAGATTCCATAAGGCACTCAGAACACTTTTCAGGGTGGATTCCTAGGAAAACAGCAAAATGACAGAATGAGGGAAGTTTTCAGCTGTTGACCACAAGCTCTCAGAAATACATTAAGTTAGTTTCAAGGAGCTGTGTGTGTTCTAATTTCTGCTTTCTGGGGTGGTAAAGTAGATTTCTAGTTTTTTGTTCACTTTGCTCCTTCCTTCAGCTGTGTATTTGATATTTTCTGCCCCAGAGGTTTCAGAAATATGTGTCACAATACTTCTTTGCTGCCGCAATGATAGAAATGGCTTGAAGAGTAGCTGGCAGGAGACTCTGGGATGGAATATAATCCCTTCCAGATACCAAAAATCTATACAGAAAATTACAGAATTGGCAGTTATCTATTCACTAACTCAAAAGAGGTTTTATTAAATGGCAAAATTATAAAAAAAGGCTATTCAACAGAACAGCTCATGAAACTAAAAAGCAAAAGCTGTCAACCCTCATAAGTAAAATTAAATCAATAGCAGTAGTTTTGAGATGCCATTGCTACATTGTGGTCTGCTGCTATGTCAACTCAAATCTGCTCTTCTTCGAAACAAGTTACCTGAACCACATCAAATGTTTCACCAATCATTTTCATCAAAAGAAGGACAGTATTTGTGTTTTGTGTAAAATACATACAATCTCTCAGAAATTTATCTCAATCACTTATAGAGGATACCTTCTTAACTTCTAAAGCACATTCCATCAATGCTTTCACACTTCCAACTTCTCTGAGTGTCTTTTTACTATTCACATCTGCTCGCCAGGACAAATTCCTCAGCACACTTGCAATGACCTGCAAAATGTGAAAGAAAAACAATGCATCTCAAGGTAGCTACTTCTTTAGCAGGCTATCACACTTTCCTCCTGGGACTTTTTAAATGCTATGATTAATTAACAGTAGCCATGTTAAGCTACTGAACTAAACTTTGCTAAAATCTGCTTTTTGCTGTGTTGTCTGCTAGACTGTTATAACATTTCAGTATGAAGTTTGATCAGAGGTACTGGTTTTTGTGTGTGGGTACCTAAAACAGAGATCTGAAATCAGGTTTCCTGCTTTCCACATGAGTTGAAAATCTTGTCCAAAAAATTCAGATTTGTTCTCTACTTTTATGTCTGTTATAAGAGTTATGTAATCTCAGGGGAGATTCATATAGTAATTTCTGCTTGGAAAATAGAACAATAACATTTTCCTGTCTCACAGATGGTATGATTACTTTGATTGATGTTTATAAAGCTCTTTGAAGTCTTTTTAAAATACACTGTGCCTTTTGTAAGCAGAATACAATCTGCACCCTTTGGACTGAGGCAGATCAGTCCAGAAGTCCTGGCCTAGGGATACCAGAGTATATCAATATCAAAGTTTACCAATAACCTTTATCATAATTCTAATATTTTTCTCAATCTTAACTAGTCAGTTCCTTCTGCAGTGAAGAGAATTTTTTGTTAACAGTGTTTTAAGAAATAAAGTCAATTTTACTTAAAATTGGTCTTTTTATCTGATAATTCACTCAGACTGCAAGGAAAAAAGGGCTTCCTTTAAAAGAGCTATTCCAGTTTATTTACAATATGCATTAATTAAAACTGATTATAATTTAATATTTAATGACTTAAAACAAGTGCCATACCAATGAAGAACACTGCTGTGCTCTCAACTTTCAGGATCACCCTAAGCACTTCCTAAAGACTTTATTTTCAAGCTGTTTTCTTTACGCAGCAGGAACCATTAGAACAGATGCTCAGGTATCACAATGAACACATTAAGATCTCTCAAACTTATCTTTAAAAGTGTAAAAAAAAGTCCACTTTAAAAGTGGACTTCCACTAACAGATCAGGGTCATAAAAAGTAAGTTTTATAGCCTATAGGTTACAATAAAAAAATCAAAACCCAAAAAATCCCCAGAACATGACCACACAGGTAAGGATTTTTCCAAAGAGAATGTGTGTCATAATTGATGAAATGAGTACAAGTACAAATGTTGCATCATTGTTAAGGTAAACAAGACAACAAAGGAAGTATTTAAAAGAATCTTACCTGCTGTAAGTCTTCACTTTCAGATTTCAGTTGGGCTACAAGAGCTCTCATGCAGCCCTTCATGGAACATAACGTAGCCTGTTACGAATTGGAAGAAAAAAGAAAGTGAATAGTATTAAATGACAGGTTAGGTGGCTTGCTTCTGCACAGTGTTTTGATATTTTAAGCAAATTATAGCTGAAGTTTAATAATAGCTTCCTAAGAGATGTTGCCAACAATAAATATTTGTTTTACAACTACTAAAAATTAATGTAACTATCAGTTTCAATATGTAAGTGATAAAATTGTGCTAAATTTTTGTATTTTTTACCATAGGTCTAGGACATGATCTGCAACTTTGCTACCTTAGAAGCCTTCTTTACTATGCACCAGATAAGATACCTACTGCCTAGCAAGTCTCACAATCACATTTTTTCTTTTGAAATAAACATAGTTTGAAAAATGAGTATTTAAAACTGACATAACAACATTTCTGACTTTTTAAGCATAATGTAACAACTAAGAAGCTGCAAGGCTTTGAAATAATTTCTGATAATTCACAAAATTATTCCAAGCAGTATGCACCCGAAGTGTACTACTTCTCAGATGGACAATGTGTGCATTTACAACTGAGTAGTTCAGTTTATGCTATAAACCCAGTAGCCTGTAGCAGTTAGTGACTGGATGATGTAAAGAGCCAATATTTGTGAAGCAATTTGCAGCAAGGATTTATGCTTTACTTTTGTCTAAAACTTAGAACAAAACCCGAGTTCTCTGAAGCCTGTTACTTCCATTCACTCCTGAAATATCTTCATTCTAGAGCAGAAAGATTAAGTCTTCTCAGTATGAAGTTATTTTAAGATCCATAGCTTAGCAAAACCTGGGGCAAGGATTTATTGGATCTTTCTATCTTTTGAAAGACAGGTCCTTGTCAGAAACCGGAGAATCAATTTTCCCTTATAATGATTGAAGTAGTGCCCAGCATGAGCCAGATATGCTCCAGATATTTAAAAGCAAGCTCCAGCCTGAAGAGGTTTGAAAAATTTCACTAGAAGTTACAGTATTGTTAAATAACTGGCAACTTTAGAAAATCTGACTCATTAGCAGTTTTAGTTCAATATACTCAGAAAAAAGCAGTCACTGAAATCATTATGTGTCATATTAACCTAGTGCTCATAGAAAAGTCAAGCCAATAGATAAAATCCTTATGCTCAGTGACAAATTAAAAGTTATTTAATTTTATATGAGAGCCAATACTATACTTGAGTGATAAAGCATTCAGTTTGTGGTGCTGTCAGGAGCAGGATGGAATGACAGAAGTATTTTTAACTTCTGCCTTGAGCTCAAACTCAGTATCCTGTCCTGGAGATTTATCACCTGTGTTGAGAACTGTAATTCAAACATAACCGTGAACTGAAATTATTGCATGTTTACAATTCTGCCCTTACCTTGTTTGCCACATCTCCAAAAGTCAAGTTTGTCAGAGCCATTCCAGCATACCTCCTCAAGGTAACACTATAGTGATCATTTGTGAGTCCATACATTTCACAATCCACTTGCAACAGTTCAGCAATGGCCTGCAAACCTCCTTTGGAAAAAAAACAATTAAGAAAAGGAATAATATCTCTACTCTAGTATCTTAAGTACAGTTCATACACACCAAGGAACAAACTGCATTTTTAGGTACAGAACAAATCTCAAATATCTGAAACCCACAATGCTCAAAAAGGTATTAAATTGTTAAATGCTGCCTCTAGATCTTGAATCCTGTACTTAGCAGCAGCTAAAAGATAAGGCAGCATGACATTGGGATTTCAGGGCAAAATGGAAGCAGGAGGAATTATGAGAAGCAAGAAGCACCCTCATCTTTTAATTCCACCCAGCCAAAATCCTGACAGACTTGCACCAGATACATATAAGTCTATTTACTAAATCTGAAAGATTATCCATTTAATTATTATCACTGCATATTATTTTCTGAGAGGAGTTCATACAGTATTTTCCTTGATAATGATAAGTGGCAAATTAAGGAAAATTGCATGCACAAAACTTACTCAGAATGGACTAAAAAATTCAGGCTGTCAAGCAGGAACCAATGCAGGACAAAAAAACCTCACCAAAACACCAACAAAAAACCTCCCACCCTGGGAAGTAGTCTCCATTATGAGTCCAATACTTCTAAAATTGCAAGTACTTCCATAATAATACTAGTCTTCAAAAATTCATAGTTCATGCCAGAGAACCCAGTAACTGGCATAATAATTTATCCACTACGAAATGTTGTGGCTAATTTAAACTGCATTCGTCACTTACATCTGACACAAATGACCTGATTATGTCTTTAAACTACTAGAAAAAAAATAAAGCCATATATCCAGTGAGGAACACAAGGACTGTTAAGAGTTTCCAGGAAACTTCTCAAAGGAAGTCAGAGAAATACATCTGATCTTACCAAGTTCATTCATTGCATGCCTGTGTTCTTCGTCAAATGAGAGTTTCATCAGAACACACACTGCAGGACAAATCTGATGATCCACTGGAGCAGGCACTGATTCAGAAACAGGTAACAGTTAGTATTTCCTAGGTGATTTTATATAATAGTAAGTTTTGTAAAGCGAATCTAATCTTAAAAAAAAATCAACTGCAGTTTTATTCAGGGTTTGTATCTTCCCAGTAATCCATGAACAGACATTTAGTTAAGAATGTTACTAAGAAAAGTGCATACTGTATTTGATGCTGAAACACAAATCAGGGAGAATCCTGATCCATGTGTGGAGTAAGAAATATGACTTGCAGTACAAAAATATTACCTTGTTACTCTTAAAAACTAATAATCTTCATGAAGCAAATCAATATGGTTAAATATTCTGGTGGCATTAAATAATATGCCACATAATCTGAAGCTGGTTTTCTGGGTGTTGTATGAAATTATGAATGGTTAATTGAATGCCTTGTTTCATAACCTAGAAGTTTTTAAGTTCAAGTTTTTGTGAGACAGATTCTAGATAATGCAGAAATGGTATTGATACATCTTGTTCTGAGCCCCACTCCTGCTAAGCTGTTCTTGTGGTGAACTCCAGCATACAGGAAGCAGCCCTTGACTTCAGTAGTACATCTGCCATGGACACCTACGGAATGTCCTCAATTCAGAGAAGCAGCTAAGCAATCCAGAAGGCTAAATCTTTTTTTTTTTTTTATCCCAACCGTTCCCTGAGAAAAATCCTATTAATTTACAATGTCATGTTTTTCATATTTTTTTAACCGAACTATTTCTTACACACAACATTATAAATAATGGCTAATATTATATTGAATAGATTGAGATTATTTAATTTGTGCTCTCTGCCCCTCTCCCAAATGGAATGTGTTATCTCCTGAATACATCTGCATCGAAAGCAATTTGGGATTGTTTATCCATCAAAATGTAAAACTAAATGAGTACATATTCAGTATTAATTTACAGATTACAAATATAAACTAGTAGAATTACTACCTTGAAAGCACACCTTGAAAGGTCTGTGATTTAAATAAAAAGTGTATAAATAGGGTATTATATCTGTAATACATACTATTTCCTAACACTAATTCCACTTAAAAAAAAATATATTCACACACATACGTATAATAAAACTTGCATATATTCAACAAGAAGTCAGATTAAAGTTGTACTTCCTGTAAAGTCACTCTTTTCAATATATCCTTGAAACGTTTTTATACGTCTTGCAGAACCTACTTGGGTTTTTGTCCTGGTCCATGCCTTGTTCATGTGCCTCCTGCCATTCCCAACACGTTTCACAGTAAGCACGGATCTGCTCCAAAAGATGGAGCACACGGATTTCCCGTCTGCCTCGCTTATCATCAGGCTGGGAGTGAATGATGTTATGCAGTGCAGCGCTGGCTCTGGCACGGGCCTCTTTACTACCACGAGAGTTTCCTAACAAGACAGAGTCTTTATCGTTGCCATGTAAAAGCTGGATGAGGAGAGGAAGACATCCAGACTGACGCATGGCTATGCAGCTGTCCTGGGAGCTAGACATTGCTAGCAATGTTCTTGACATGTCATCTTTATCATGAGTACCAAGCATTGATAACAATGAATACACCATTTCCACCTGCAGGTCAAATGATTTAAAAAATACAGTTACGTTTTAAAAACACACATTAAATTAAAATGAAGTTTGAATGGTACATATGAGCAAAAAAAAATCATATTTAATGGTGGAAAAAATTGTGCTATTTAAAAAGAATTAAACTCTATTACTACTTCAGCATTCATAAGCTTAATAAATTTCACTTAGTGGTTAAGTGTCTGGAAGTGAGTGGTAGTTGTGTGTAACTGTATTAATCTACAAAACCAACAGCAAAAACTTCCAGATTTCCATTGTACAAAAAGATTAAACAAACATACTAATGAAAGTGTTTCAGTTTGGGAAAACCAAAATTTCTTTAGAATTAAATTTGTCTTTAAAAAACTATGTTCTGTATGAATCACACATTATTATAAAGATGTTCTTTGGTGAAAAACTATGCTATGTGGTATTAAATACAATTATTCTAGACAAAGGATATGAATTATTACAAAAATTTTTAGTTTACATTATGTTAAAAAAATCTGACATCCACTGTATTTAAAGTTTTCCTTTAAAATACTTCAAACTAACTGATAATTTTTTGTTAGGAGACTGACTTGTGTATGGACCAGATTATTTACAACAAATGCAACACTAAAGAGTTAAATTAATACTTTTTTGAATCTACAGGGATTAAAAACCAATAAACCAAACAAATGCTTACTTAATGTATATAAAATACTGAGCATTTGTCCAAATAAATTAAGCCATGAAAACCCAGCATTACCCATTTAACTCGGAGTAACCAAATTTCTCATTAAAAATAGCAATTTTTGAGTAATTCCCTTGGCTGTCACATAATATTGTGGTCAAGGCACTATTTAGTTTGTATTCCCACTCTCCAGTAATAGCTTTCAATCAAGAAATGCATTTGATTCTTCTAGTCAACTTTTAGTAGAATAACAGGATGTAGAAAATGATCTTAGATACTACCTAGAAACTCCAAACTCCTAAAGCCAAGATAAACAGGAACATTCAAAGTCAAAACACAACATAAAGAAACTGTCAAAGGGAATTGTGAAGTTGCAGCGTGTATGTTTCTTTAGAATATACTAATTAAGGAAGAAATGAGACTTTGGACCATTAGGCTAAGTTTTCTACTAATAACAAGACATTTGCACTAGTTACCCTACCTGTGAATGATTTTATTTGGTATCTTCAGTGACAATTCAAATGTGCCTGAAGGTGAGTACACGAGTTATAAAAAAATTAATAGCAGCAGGTAGACTAAGCAGCAAGTCTGGTAACATGTATTTCTCTAAACACTGTAGGATTGCTGAGGCAACAGAAATCTCAGAATCTGTGGAACTGTATGATCACATGCAAAATGCACTGAAATAGGAGCCAATTTTGAGACAGTGTAGCATCCCAATTTGAAGACCCTATCTTCCTGGTCTGGGAAAAATCAAATATAGCATTAAAACAAACTGCTTTGATTCTTAAAGGAGAGTGAATTTAATCTGCTTTATGCAACTATCTTGGCAGATATTTCAACTGACAGCTACAATGCAGTGTTAATTGCATTTGGAAGGTAAAGTTTTTGCCCGAGAATAAACCTGAAGAAGCCACGAACATCAGACTTCCAGGTTGCAACAAACACATTATAGGAAAAACTAAAATCTGTTTGTCTGTCTCTGTATACACACACTGCCTACAGACTCATCTTTCTGCATCTGTAAAAACATTCTTCTATTTAGAATCTCAACCACTTTCCCTTCTGCTCAGACATTAATATTAAACATTCCCTACCCCACAGCACACTCTGTTCAACCCATTTCTTTGCCTGTATCCTTCCACACTGAATCCCCCTTCCTGCCTTCAATGCTTTCCCACTGTTTGTAGCTTTGGGGAGTCCTAGAGTTTGCAGTGAAAATACTCGCAGACAGACAGATGAGTTGATATCCCTCCATTTGGGACATGCAGGACTGAAATCACAACATTATAATGCTTTTTTTAAGGTCCAAAGTAATTAATACTATGTCAAGCTAATAGGTCTGGCTTCCTAGAAGACTGGGCTCAGCACACCATCCATAGTATCCACACTGCTGCTGATTCCAGAGGCAGTATGAGATCTAGTCGTTCTTGAATTTGTCTTTTTCTTCCCTTCATATACTTCTGACTGCAGTCTTTTGTGGACAGACACTGTGAAGGGCTTACGCAATTTTTTTTTGGTCCATTTTATTTCACAGCAACTGCATTTTTTTTGTGGATTTGTACTCTGTAAAAGTATTTGAAGAAGTGCTCTGAAAAAGGTTAATTTTCATCACTGATTATAAATCAACATCACAAGCTTTTTAGATATTCCAGTAACTTCTAGGAATCATTTGTTCCTTACTGTAACAGCTCTTAACTGATCATCAACAAGTTAAAGAAAAAATAAAATTCTGTGCATATATTTGAAAAGTATCCTAAAATTTTAACTTAATAAAATTACTATGTACGGATAGCTCGTTCAGCTAAATATTAGTACTACTAGCAGAAACAATGAGGTTATTGTATTAGTAAAAATGTAGCATTAGCGACCTGTGGTTTGTAATCTTCGGTTACCTTGGTACCCAGATGACTTGTCAGTCTGCGAGGAACAGAATAGTTACTACTAGAGCTCATAACACTGGCTGTCTCGTGGTCCATTCGAGCAGCAGAACCCTACAAATTCAAACAACAACTCAGTATAAAATGAAGACTGAGTAAAAAAACAACCACCTAATTCAGTTTCAGCACTGGATGAATTGTACTGACAGTAATGAAATGTCAACTTCTGTTGAGTTGGGTCCTCTCTGTCCCAACATAACTTAAGAAGTCACTGTTAAATCTGTTTTTATTAACTACTTTTCCTGAGAGTTAGCCTCAACAGAATTGTACTTTTAATGGAACTGATTTATAATTACTATTTTCACCATGTGTGAGGAGTGGACTTTGCAACAAACCTTAATAATAATTTTTACAGAGTGAAAGAAACCAGCCTCAATTTTTATGTCTTATTATGTAGTGGAATAGGTCTGTACTTTTTCAGAACAAAACCGGATAAGCAAGAACTGTCTAGTACCAAGAGAATCATCTGGACAAGGAGTGACCCTGTTTGAATTTGTCAATAGCAAAAGCAAATTGTGAGTGGTTGAGTAATTTTTTAATGAAAAACTATAAAATAATGCTGACACTACTTGATGCCATTGTCCTAGAAATTATTGTAAACAGTATGCTCCTACCTGTATTAGCAAGACTCATATATCAGCATCTTTGTCCCCTTTTAATATGTTTTGTGTATTTGCATTTTTCCTTTTCCCACCATCTTTTCCCACTAATTATCTTTATTTTTCTTTTATTTGCTGTTGTTTTATTTCTTCCTCTTTCTCTGCTTCCTGTCTCTGAAGCTTCCCTTGCTATGTCACTCCCTTCTCATTTGGTTTGGGGAATTCAGAAACATATTTGTTTAGGGAACACTTTTAGTATTTAGCATCAGAACAGTGTTTTACTCAGGTAGTTACCAGTCTTTCTTTGATCCTCTAAAAAAGCTAAGATCTGTTCATGAAATTATTGCCCTTATTTGCAAAACAATGTTTTCAAACTATATGGATCTATGAATATTACTTTTTTTCAAAAAAAACCCACAAAAACACAGAAGAAAACTCCATGGAAGACACTTTGAAATAATTTCTGTGATTTCTATGCGCACCATAAAGAAGAATATTCCCTTCTGAGTATTAGCTGTTCATACCGTTCAACATCTTAAATGTGAAGTTGAAAGAGACTATAAATAAAAGGCAGGAATAACTTAATGCAGTGTTTGTATAGACAGAAAAGAATCTAGTTATAGTGGAGTATGAAAACACATATTATTATACTCATTTCACTCTCCCATTTGAATGCAGAAGATTTGATGCAGGTTCCAGTAGTATTATGCTACATAAGTATAACTGGAATGATTTAAATTCACACAATTTATTCCAATATATATTTCCTATGTAAACAAGCCTTTATTTTCTCTGTTGACTGTACGAAAAAATCAGAATCTGAAAGCTTAGAATGAAAATCACATTGGATTTTCTCAATTATTCACTTAAATAACGTGCAGTGCTAAGAATATGGGAATGAATTCCCAGATTTTTACACAGAGCAACCCCTTTGTATCACCTTGACCTCAAACTACATTCAGAGGATTACAGGTTCAAAATAAATGTACATGCCAGAATTCTCCATTATTAAGCTTAGCATGATCCAAGATTGTAAAAATGATATAGGTTTGGAGCACTACCTCCTAAAATGCACCATGGTGTAGACAGAAACAGCCTAATTATTCTATCATTTCCCTCAAACCGTATCAACTTCAATTCAGATAACTAATTCTTTCAGAGCCATCATGCGGTCTTGCTACTCAGAGGAGGATGCCAGGATGCCCAATGAAGTGTAACTGCATTTCTTATTGGCGCCTAAAAACTAATGTGAAAGAACTAATGGAAGGTGTGGCCATTCATGTAAGAAAATGGGAAATAACAAGGAAATGTTGTGCGGACCTTTCCTGTGTAGACCCTTCTCTTTCAAAATCTTCTCCTCTCTACTTAATCTTGTTTTCTCCTTTTATACTTTTTGGTCTTTAACTCATTGTTTTACCAGGCTTGCTATCTACCCTGTCAATTTGGCAGTTTTACCTGGTTTGTGACATATTTTCTTAACAGAAAGATGGACAACTGGACAACTGGAATCAACTCCTTTATGAATCTTGCAAAACAAAGTTTTGAAAATAATTTTACTTAGGCATGAGGGTAATGAGTGTAACGGAAAAGAGAAGGCAGCTGAAAGATGGTGCAAAAAAGGATATACCTGAATTCTGAAAAATCCTGGATTCAATTGGCAGTGTTTCAATTAACAGTGACTGCCAGTTAGAACCAAATGATTTGGTTGAAACTTTTTTTTTCACTCCATTGAATACTGATTGCACATCATATACTGAGCTGGTTTATCAGAAATAAATGTTACACCCAATCCATTAAACCTTTCTCTGTCTGGACTTGGACTGAAAGCAAGTAATCCCCAGATGGCTGTTTTAACACAGATAGAGTGTCCTGGCTCTATCCACCTCCAGGAGGAAGGAACATGCATGTTTTACACATTTTTATAAGGCAACAGTCAAAATTTTACAAATCCTCAACGTAAGGCCTCAAGTGAAGTATGAATGAATCTTCCACTTGCATAAGTCTGCCAAGATATGACAATCCCTTCTTCCTTCCTTCTCTGTAAAATACATTGTCCAGAAATACTCCTAATTCATCCTCTGAATATGGATGGTGCACCAACAATGCATCAATTATTTAAATACATTATGCTTTCAGCCCCAAAGCAGCACTGAACTCTTTTCTTCCCAAACAATAAAGCTGTCATAAGAATTAAGAGTAAGAGCCTCAATCACATATGGATGATAGAATTTAATTCCAAATGGTGATCAAATGTATTTCAAAAGCAAAATCACAGGCTGTGCTTACTGTTCAATGAAGTGAAATATTCTAGCCAAACCACAGTTCTTTCTGATAAATTTTCTTTACAAGATATTTTCAGAAATATTTACATAATTCCACTTCCTTAGATTAGCAAAAATATTTTACATATGAATTCAGCTATTAAATCTATATTGTGAAGTTTTAAGAACCCAAATTACTACTGGGAATGTCTCAGCTACAGTTGAAAATCATGAGGGGAATGACCATGGTAAATAAATAAAAGTATTTTTAGCCAAAGAAAGAAGTCATAAATATTGATGAATATTGTTTTTAAAAGACAAGAATTTAATGTACACCTCAAAATATTCCACTAATGTATTTCTCTAATAAAAGAAAAGCAATGAAAGATTATTCAGAAGCATTTAAATAACCTGCAGCCTATTTCCAGGAGATTATCTCATTGATACTATGGTTTCAAAGCTTTAGATAAAACAATATTAAAGAAACATTAATGATAAACCTGCCATTTGGTTCTTCTCCTTTTTTAAAAATCACTGATATTTCAGTGGTAATTTCTAAAGTGAAAATTTAAACAATTTTCCATAATTAAATCACACTTTCAATATTAAAATTCACCTACAATAAAATACATTCTCCATAGCCATTCCTGTTATCTCCTTCAAAGCATTAGGCTCATTAATCATTTAAACAAAGGAAAAACACTCCCCGCATTATTGAATATTTATACTTTACCTTATTAAAAAATTTCCTTCCAGTAAATACAAGAAATTTCTCACACAGAGATGGAAAAAAGGAAAATATACATATTTTTTAAAGGAGTAGGCATGCAAACACAGTAAGGTAATTCCAACACATTAAGCAACCTCAAATATTTAATTACATTAAAACCACACAAAATACTCCATTTACCTGACCAGTATTGCTAGCTGCTGCGTTGATTTCTGCTGCTCCTTGACCTTCATTCTGTCTCTCCGTATCATGGGAACCTGCATCGTGCTTGCTTTGAGGTGCTCTCTGCAGATACAAGAGTTTAGGAAATTACATACTGAAATGAAGTGCACTTTATCATTCAAAGCTTTCTGGCCTGTGAAAGCATCTCTCCTACACTCTCACAAAGCCATCCAAAAGCACTTTGCATTTCACAAGCCTGAGCCTCAAAAATTAACAGCTGAGCCTGAGCGTCTTTGAAAGGCTGCAAGATGAAAGTGGAGCCCGTCCTCTGAGGATTACAGCCCTGCAAGACAAAGGATTCGCTGTGACACACAGGAACACCATTTTCCACCAGCTGTGCTCACATCCCTATCGGAAATGTAACAGAATTGGAGCAAACAACTGTCTGCTCTGCTCTGCCACATGATCCCCGCATTTACTGGGGACTACGGCAGCACAGCTCAATTAAGCTTCGCATTCTAAGACAAGTAATTTCTGCTTGAACAGAAGGATATCTGTACTGTAAGAATCCTTCTAAATGTCAAGGACAAATAGTGCAGGAATTACCACTGTGACAGAAATAAAATTTATATAGCCTGATACTGATCCATCTAATATTCTGTCAAAATAAATTTAACTGATGTGGTAAGATGGTACAGACAGGTTTCAGTTCCTTCAGGAAACTGGAGTTTTACACATCTACATGAAAATTAACCTGGGTTTCCCTGCTACTGACCAGGATCATGAGATCAAAAGAGAAAATTAGGCCTTTAAATACAGTTTCCTAATGAAGTAAACAGAATGTGGCACTTAGTGCCATGGTCTAGTAACCATGGGTTGGACTTGATCTCAGAGGTCTTTTCCAACTCAGTTGATTCTATGATTCTCTGCATAATTGAACACTTATAAAGTATGTGAAGTATCCAACATTATCTGTTAATGTGTTTAAAACATTTCAGATTTTCAGAAAGACATGAATGTCCATGGAACTGGTTGAAGACTGAAACTAAAAGCAGGATTATTTTTCAAGTATTAGCCTTGTTGCCAAATCTCATTTTATAGACTAAGAGGCTATTACCTTAACAGACAAAACAATCTCAAATAACTTGTTTAGCTACACTTGGTATATTACATGAAGTTTCTATGGGACTCTGCAATGGTCTTTAGCAGAACAGCCTATAGAGCTTTGTCTGCCTTACCTTGATTAGACGATATTTGTCTTTGACTTTTAGCAGAAACATACTGTTTGCTCTTCAAGGTACATACACTGAAACATCTTTAGTTACCCAGTGATCAAACTCATACAGTATCACTGGGATAAATAACTCTGTTTTGTCCCTATAGAGTCTCAAACCCAGAAAATATGTAATGTTGAACAGAACTTCAGAAACCAGTAATTAACTATAATACATGTGAAGTGGTAACTTAAAAATTAAATCTATACAGTTTAACTGAAGGAATAAGGTAGGTCAAAGAACACAATAATATTACACGAAGTAACGAGAAAATTGGAAAAAATTATGGGTAGAACATTTCTTAACATTACATGTTCAGTTATGGAAAACAAGTAACCCCCAATAAGCTACTATTCTTTTAAATCTGATCTGTAATTTTAAAGGTCACCATCCCTGTCACTGTGTAAGAAATGATACTGCTACTGGTGCTCATATAGTAACTACAGAACTTTTGATTCCCAGTACTAGAGGGGAAGCCCCAGCCAAGATCAGGCCTTGCTGTACTATGTGCTGAATACAATACAATATAGGCTGAATCCCTGTCTCACAACATTTTCAATCTTGAATAAAGTGTAATTATGAGTTTGACAAAAACTAGATCTAAGCCTCCAGTATAACTCAGGACAGAATTTTGCAGTCACGAGGTGACATTTTCAATCCCATGTAAAAAGCAGTATTAAACATGCCTAGAGGTAAAAAGCTGAATGGTTCATTAGCTGGCTCTGACCCACTGGGTCACCTGAAGGGGGATAACAGTACTCTTCCAAAAACAACCCTCGGGTTGGGGTAATTTTTTTGGGGTGTTGATGAGGGTATATGTATTAAATAGTTCTGCTGCATCTGCAGCACATACACCCAGGTATTTCATTCACTGACAAGAAAAGTTTCTGCTCTCCTTGACACTCTCTTTCTCCTCCTACTCACATACATTTTGTTTATGAATGAGCTGGCTTCCCATTCCCCCCAAGTACTCTCAAAAATACACCATTACAAAAAGTAGTCTACAAAACATGTAAATTAATTTAGAAGGCGATTTTTAGCAGTTACTAGCAGGGTTCTCTAAATGCAGTATGTGCTCATGACATGCACACACATTAAAGTCACATGAGTTAAGAGATGCACTTGAACATGAGATCTGCAAGTTCACAGTGAAAGAGTTCTTACCACTTCAGTTACTGAAGTAACTTAAAGTAGGCTGTTCTCTTCATGCAGACTGGCTCAAAGGAGTTAATGACAACACAGGTAGCAGAGAGCAGGCTATTCATTGAAAACTGAGTATTTATTATAGATATATTATTATATGTTTAAGTATATATATTTATATGAAAATATTATGTATCCGCACATATGGATAATGACAACAGATTTTTGTACAGACCTAGCATTTCTGTAAATAAATATTCATCTGATAGAGTGCCAATTAGTGGTTAGAAAGATAGTATAACCATCATCAAGTTTGTCGCCTTTTCACAGTACCTTTCAACATTGGATGATCCAGGACCTGTGGATGAAAATATAGAACCTACCAACCACACCAGCAAAGATCCAGAGCATGTACAGAGCAGCAAGCTCTGTAACCTCTACATGAGTCATAGCAGGTGGAGAATGGCACATGGGTCCCTGGGTAAAACAGCACCACCTATTTCAGAGCTTGACTTTTGAGAAGGCATAAGCTGGGTTTATAACCCCTGCTATTTCTGAAGGCTGGCATCACACCACCAAGTCAGTTTAACAGATTACATTTGTTTGCTCTTGCAGCAAAATGGTGGGACACTACACGTGAATATATTGCGTACTATAGGAATAAGGAGCTGCTCCCTCTGTCTTGTTTGCCACAATTTTCTAAATATTTCTGAAGTCAACAATAACTATCACTTGTCCGTTATTAACTTCCATATATTTACTAGTAGAAAATTTATAAACTCTAGCTAATTATGACATTTGCAAGCATAGTAGGCCTTGATTATTTTTGCTAAGAAAACTGATTATAAATAATTTTACCTAATACTTTGTCAACATGAGTTGCCAAAGCGGTCCATTGTACATTCAGTAGGTCAGAAGACCATTTTAGGCATAAACCACTGTATTTTTTCCCCCAATATTCAACTACCCTTTTATTTTTCTGTGTGTTGAAAACTATAGATACTCTAGATACCAGAAAATGCTTATTTTGCCATTACTTCATATTAAACACAATATACATACATGTGTTACTTAACATATATAAGAAAAAGAACAATGCAACAAGCGAAATTAAGAAAGCATATATTTCAAATATTTTGCTACAACTGAGTCAAAGAAAAAATAAACTGAGTCAAATCCTTGAAAACACTCCTGTCCATCACAGTTTAGAGCTTGCTAGGCATAATCTTTGTGAAAAATAAAGTCTTTACATTTTATCTACAGCAACACTGCCCAAGGGAAATACTTCACATATTTCAGATGATAGATATTATGAAAGAAAGGCCTGTACCACCATAAGAAAGTGAAACCCCCACACTGAACACTTGCCAAGAATTTGCTTTTTTCTTTTAAATAATTTCACTTTGTATCTAACAGCCAAAAATTCTCTTTGGACAGGTTTAACTCTACAGTGAATTTCAAAACCTTATTATGAAAATCTTGCAAAGTTTCATGAAATTTGAAGGTACCATCACTCGCATGTAAATTACTTCAATCTTTTCTAGAATTATTCACAAGACTTGGCAGTTTGCCAAACCTTAAAAATGCACTAAAATATATGCCAGAATTTTCTCTGCTAATCAATTTCCAAAAGCTATTTTTATGTTACAGTGTTGTATTTGGTCTTATTCTTCAGAATACATTGCCCCTGGATTCCACAGTGAATGACATCACCACACGGCCAACTGTATCAGCAGACAGGCTGTGATATTTGTTATTGCTGTTACCAGATCTTTATAAGAAGCACATTCAATTTGGGTATCATTGTATTGGGCACAGTATAAAAGTATAGTAAATGTCTCACATTTGTATTTTTCAGTTACATGGACTCTGCAGTTTGAGTGCTACTACCTTCCCCCTTGCCACCAGAAAATTTCAGAATTAGATCCAGATTAGAGCTGTAAGAGATGCTCATCACTTGAAAATTATTAAAACACACTATAAAGTACTAGCGTGCATGTAGTGACTGCCTCCTTTACCACTAGTACTTTGGTAACTCTGTCCTAAAATATCTAACTATTCAACCAGACATCCCAACATTTTACAGGTAAGACACACCATAACAAAATTTCAGTATATCAGAACTTCAGTGTATGTGGCAGCCAAATAATTTGGTGAAAGGAGTGAAAAACTAAAACAAAACCTTTTTTTTTGTAGTCACATCTCAATGCTGGTTGAGCTCCTGACCTTAAGTAAGTTTAAAATACTGAGTTTTTTTAAATCAGAATAAGAAATAATCACTCTGGGGACAGGAGCTATTTGACTACATGGGACAAAAGTATCTGTCGAGAGGCTGACCAGCCAGGTAGGGAGAGCTTTACACTGGAAATGACAAGGGCCAGAGTGCTTCCTCAACAAACAATTGACAAGTTGGAAGGGTAGGGCAGGCAAGGCAAGGGCCCTGGCTGATGGGAACACAAGGGCAATCCACATGATTGAAATAAGAGCAACGTCCTTGAGCACAGGTACATAAGGAACAAGGTGCAGCAGAACAGCCTTGGGAAAGCTCTCAACCTGGGCTGGAGAATTCGCATGGCTGGGTGTCTGTCTCTGGCACATGTCTGTGTGTGAGCAGACAGGAGGAGTTAACATGAATGCAGTCATGGGGCTGTACCCTCACTGGGATCACAGAGATGTGGTAGAATAGCTCCTATGACTAAGACTGCAACTGAGATATACAGGTCTCTTCTCCCCTCTAAAACATGATAGGATAAGAGGAAACAGCCTCAAGTTGCAGCAGGGCAGGTTTAGATTGCATATTGGGGAAAATTTCTTCACCAAAAGGGTTGAACAGACTTCCCAGGAAGAGGTGGGGTGACTGCCCCTGGAGATATTAAAAAGATGTGCAGATGTAGCACTTGAGGGCATGGTTTAGTGGTGGACTTGGCAGTGTCAGGTTAATGGTTGAACTCAATGATCTTAAAGATCTTTTCCAACCTCAATGACTCTGTGGTCCTAAGTGAGGCAGGGAAGTTTTCCTTTATGCAAGACAGCAGCTACAGTGCATGGTGCTCTGCCTGGGGATGAGTCAGTCAAGAGCTTATGGGTGAAGATTAGCAGGCAGACCAACATGGGAGCTGTGGAGGACATCTTCTAAAGACCTACTTATCTGGAGAAAGAAACAGAGAGAACTTTTCCAAGAAACTATAAGAAGCTTCGTGTGTAGAGGCCCTGGCCTCACAGGACCTCTTCAAGTCTGCTGGAGGGATAATAGCAGGATGAAACATTCCAGGAGATCTCCTGACTTCTCTGATGTCAATTTCTGGACACAAGTGATCCAAGGGTCAAGAAGGAGAGGCCCTGTGCTGGCTTTGATACTTAAAAACAAAGAAAGAACTTGCTGAGGACATGAAAGTTAGAAATAGCCTTGGTTGCAGTGACAATGAGATGGAAGAGTTCAGGATCCTAAGAGGAGGGGAAAGGGCAAAAACCAGGACCACAGACCCCACCCTCACTGGAGAACAGGTGATTTCAATCAAAAGCTTAAGGGATTGGAGCAGTTCTCATATGCAGAGAGGCTGAGAGAACTGGGACTATTCAGCCTGAAGAAAAGAAGGCTCAGGGAGATCTCAAGGTGTATAAACACCTGGATTGACTCATATTTAAAAAGACCAGGCAACTTTAATTTCACACACTACTGTCTGATTCACCTGATGCACCTATAAAAACAGTTTTTCCCCCAGATCCTGGAACAATGAAACCAGTATCTTTCAAAATGGAAAAATATACATCCGTTACTAATCCAAATGCTGCTTTGAGCTTTCACTGTAGTTATTTTGGGTGAAGACAAACCATAAAATATTCATGTCCTCCAACACACTCTATATTTAATTTACCAATACAACAAATGGAGTTGACATTCTAAGTGAATTTCCATGAGGAGAGCAGTTTTTCCTAATGGCAATTACTAACATGGACTCTGTAATTTACAAGAAACATCCTGTATTTCTTAATATATAACCCAGTACTTAAACACTAAAAATATATCAGGCTTCTATAATGAGGTCTGATAGAAGCTGTATCAATCTTCTTTTTAAACTTATCTCCTTCAAAAGACAAGCACATCATGAAGGTGCTTATCAGAGATTCATATTTAGAAAGGCATGTAAAACTGATGGTTGTAATTATTTGCTAAAACCAAAACTCAGCCTTTATAATACACTGCATGTTAACATTTTTATTGAAATTTCAAGTTAAACTTCTAACTGATATATCATTATTGATTAAAGCTCCACAGTAGCTTTAAGACTAATCCAAGTATTCCACCCTCAGGTCACTGGAAAGAGAGCAAGTAACACCTTAAGAATACTGACTAGTTGTTTAATTGTGACATCAATTGCTGGTGGAAATAATCCTGACTAGCACTTCATTCAAATAATTTGGGTTTTTAAAAGAAAAAGATACATACCACAATCAAAAAGGGCAAGTAATTGCTCACTAACCTCTGCTTCAGCTGCTTGTGATTGCAGGAGCTGTCGTATGCGAAGAATGTCCTTTTCTATTTGTTGAATTCTCGCCACTCTTGCCTGAAACGAATGGATTTTCATGTTTGATTTTGTTCAAAACCTCTTTTTCCTTACTGTACTTAGTGATACTGTGAAGAGTTCCTTGCAAATAACGCTGACTACAAAGCAAACCTACTTCAGCTGGTACATGCAGTAGGTACTACATAGAGTAATTCAAGTGTGCTTCCTAACAGAAGACAGGCATGACTGCAAGCATCTAAAACATAGTGAGTAGTCGGGATTTTAATAAAATTGATACCCATTTGGACGTAATAGGTCGCCACATGACACATTCAGGTATAAACAAATGCTCCCATTATCTTGCACAATATTCCTCCTTCTGAAACTGACATTTTATGCAGACCTTTAGTGAATTTTTCCACTCTCAAATATTAGAGTTCTACTTGCCTTACAAAGATTTGAGAGAGATTTGTACTTGCAGAGTGTCTTGAAAGTATGAGACCCTGACTGATTTCTATTATATACAGGTACTATAACGATTTGGGAGTTTTGCTTATGCTCAGCCTCTGAAATTTTCTGCTTCTACAAATATCAAAAAATTTAACAGGCTAAGTATAAAAAAACCTACATACTGCTTCTTTGGTTTATCTGGGATTTTACAGACATCTCTAAATCAGTCTTTTACAGCCATATTGCTACTCACTTCCCACTGCAACCATTCTGTAGTTAGTAAAGAGAATGTTAAAAAACCCCAAAATGCTATAGGATCCATGTACTTCACACCAGTTGTACAGTGAAGCACAGGATGCCTTGCGATTCAGTGAAATGATAACTGTGAAAAGTTATATATTTCTGCATGAATCTAATAATTTATTGACATTACTTGACTTAGAATGTGGACAGAACACCAAATTGATTAAACAGTATTTTTTGTGTGATGGATAGATTAATGAAGTGGATACATAGTTGAAAGAAAAATTCTGATTCTTTTACTCGATTAACATTTACAATGCTACACTAAAAAAAACAATCTAGTGGACACTGCAAGAATCAGCATTATCACCAATCTTATTTAACACATTTATAATCTAAAACTGGAAGCAAGATGAACTTTTAACTAATGCCAAAAGATACACAGGGAATAGAATCACAATATTATCTGGAAAATTTAGAATTATAGAAGAAAATATACCCACAAAACAGAACAAATTACTGAAACATACATCAGAAGCAGCTATGGGAAGAGCATCATAAGCATCAATGTTTAGTTGAGATGCAAAGCTACAAACATTTGAGTATAGATTTGATTTGATTTTGTAAAGCAAAGTATCAGAACACACATAGAAGCTTCAGCATAGAGGCAAACAGATAATTCATCCCACCCTTTGCATTTAAGTATTAGAAAGATAGTAAAAAATGTATTTTTGGGAATAACTATGCATGACTGACAAAATGTGTCTCTCACTGTCCTTAAGAATTACCTCAATTTTACAGAACCACAGAACAGCCTGAATTGGAAGGGACCTTGGAAGCTCATCTATCCCAAGCTCCCTCCCATGGGCAAGAACATCTTCAAAATTTGTGAAAGTCCTGTCTGGTCTGACCTTGAACATTTTCAGGGATGGGGTACCTACTGCCTCTTGGCAGCCTCTCCCAGTGTTTCACCACCCTCACTGTAAAACATTTGTACGTAATCTAAATCTACCCTCTACTAATTTAAAACCATTAACTCTTGTCCTGTAACAACTATTCTCTGCTGAAGTTTTTTATAGATCCCCTTTAAATACTCAAAAGCCACACATTTCCCCCAGATTTCCTATCAATTGAGTTTCTTTCAGTGTAACCAGCAATTTATCCCATAAAGGGCATCAAGAGAATCTGAGTATATATACACACCCAAGCACAGGGAAGTTTTGTGTAGATGAAAACAATTAAATATTGCACGATTTGCCAAGTATCACTGACTAAGTTGCCCAAAGGGACAGGAATTCAGCCCATCCTTTCCAATTTTAGTCCAGAGATTTAAACATCAGGCAATTCTTCTTTCTGCCAATTCATCATTTGTATTACATGGAAACTAGAGAATTTCACTATCCAGGAGCATATTTAGTACAAAACACCACAGAAGCAGAAAAAAGAATGTATTTTCTTCCACAAAGGGGTACAGCTTAATGGTAAATACGCAAAAATCTGAGATACACAATAGAACAGGCACCAGGAATGTGTTTAATTTTATAACCTATTTAAGAAACATCACTTTTGATTTCTGTTTGTTCATAAAATATTCTCATTCATTTTTATATTTACTTGTAACCTTTATTAACATAAAATTGTTGGATAAAATAACTTAATATTTGAAGTTACAGTTACTTGGCTTTCACTGCTCCAGTAAGGCTTCTAACAAAAAGAAATAAAACTCCTCCACATTCAAAGTGATGAAAAAATAGTCACTTTACTGAAAGTAAAAATAAGCAGTAACATTTTGTTTTAAAATGTTGTTTGAATTTTTTGTTTGTTTGGGGTTTTTTCAAAAATAAAGATAAATAATAGACAAAATTATTAATAGCTTGGCCTACATTTACATACAAGATCATTGTATGTATTTTCATCTGTGCAAGACTCCAGGATCCAAACTTTCTTCTAACTTCAGTGGTCTGCTGTTTCAGCAAACTTCAAGGGATCCTGGGATTAATTCTTATAAGAATGATAATTTCTTGTGAGATTTTAAGGAACATTTAACCTAAAAAAAATAGATCCTTCTTGTTCTGGCATGAAGGAAAAATAAATTCTATTTGAACATGAATTCAGTTTTAGAATTGAAGTATTTTTTAATATACCTTACACAAATTAAGTTTGCTTCTACTTAATACTAAGCATACAGGCTACAACATTTGAACAGAGCAGAAAGGAAGTGGGAAAACGACAAAGTTGAATATACTTGCCAAATAAATTTTTTCATTTTTGCACATTTAAACATGACAGT
This sequence comes from Lepidothrix coronata, assembly GCF_001604755.1. Lineage (NCBI taxonomy): Eukaryota > Metazoa > Chordata > Aves > Passeriformes > Pipridae > Lepidothrix > Lepidothrix coronata. The sequence goes on from NW_016690217.1 coordinate 1,099,289, forward strand.
GAAATAATGCAGAAATTGCTTTTATGTATTTGTACACCCGTGAGCTTCTACACATTTCCAGCACTGGTCCTTGGGAGAATGGAACCAAGGGGAATTACCAGTTCAGTTCACAAGAAGCATATGAGAAGCAGTTACTTCCCATTTTATAATCTTTATATAATCACTCTAGGTACTGTAATTTCTCTAAGTATGAAAGTGTTACACATACGAATATATAGAGAGAGGGTGAAACAGCTGTGACAAACACCTTGAAAAGCATTAATTCAGAAATCTATAAAATATTTCAACATTTTGGCAGCATTTTGCCCCCACAAAACTAAAAAAAAACGACTACCAAACAAGCAGGAAAGAAATAAGTTCAGGGACAGCTTAATTACTTTCATAGTGATATAACTACAGTCATGTTGTGACTCTGCATAATTTCTTTTTATCTCTGCCTGAGTGCCTCTAGAATTTTGCCAGCAGCCTAGCCTACCTATTTAGCTTAATTCACCTTTCTCTGGCTTAAGCTTGTTGGCAGCTAGAGAACTTTCCTGGAAGTTCTACTGTGAATGCCCTAACACCTTCTTCTGCAGGACCTTCACTGCAGGACCTTCACTCAAGACAGGCTGACACAGCTGAACTCATGCAGAGCATGACCACTGCTGATAAACCTGGATAACACAGCCTTGCAGCTCCCAGATAGGGCCAGCTACCACCCACACAGATTAAACTTGGGTCTGTCTGAGCACATCTATACAGACAAATCCCTGCACAGCCTTTGCATACATAACTGACGACTGCAGGGTATCTGCTCTGCTAAATACTTATAACCAAATGCACTTTCTAAAAAGTTCTACTAGATGACTCACTTTTAAATTTAAAGCAGCTGTTCTGATACCAACAAAACTAAATGTAAAAATAAAATAGAAATTTTTCTCATGTAGCAAAATTTTGTGTTGAGTAAACCTTGTGCAAAAAGTAAAGAGACTATTTTTATTGAAAATATTTATTTTGTAACATTCACCAAAAAAAACCCCAAAAAACCTTACCAAGATGGTAATTTAACACCTCTGGAAATAAACAGCAATAAATAATTCAAACTGTTGCTCTGCTACTGTGGGGGAATAGTTTTTATAACCAGCAAGCAACTGATTATTTAATTTATGGGTTGCACACAATTACATTCTGATTTATGCTTCCAGATGAGTGTCACATGTTTAAGACATGTACCTTGTCCTCATCATGAATGCAAAACAACTCTTGGTGAGAGCAAACAACTTCCAGATATGTATGTGGATTACATTTTACATGAATACCTTATTTTCAAAGAATATGCCCTGATATGAGGTTTGTGGTTAAGGAAACCTTATGCCCTGATATGAGGTTTGTGGTTAAGGAAACCTAGGAACAGTAGCTCAATTTTCTTCTGAACTTAAAAACATGAAAAAAACACAGAACAACAGATGCAGAATGAGCAGTTGCAAACACATGGACTTTTATGAAGCTAAAATGGTAGTAAATTATTAGCAGAAAATAATTAAAAATATTTTCTTTTGAAGAAATTGTCCCCATCTGCTGAATCAAAAGGCTTTTTCAAAACAGGGCAATGAGAGTACTTTTTGCTGAACAGTTATTTCCCATGTTCTGATTCCTCTTTTTTATTTGAATGGCCAACTAAACGCCATAAGGTATCACTGTGTTTACATACAATTTAAAGATACATCTACCAATAATACAATAAAAATGCAGGAAAACATTTTCTCTTCCTTTTAATAGTGAAAGACAAACTATACCTGTGCTCGCTTCTCCATGTCCTGACAGGTACCTAGTTGTTCTTCCATTGCAGCTCTAATTTGTCTTGCCTCATACTCCAACTGCCTTCTGGTCATATCTGTTTGCAAGGAGAACTGAAATCAAAGTACAGAGAAGGCACTGTAGTCAATAACATTTATGTAAACAATGTATTTCTCAGAACAAAAGCAGAACAATTATTTTTCCACAACAAACTTCATAAACAAACAAAACATAGTAACAGATTCTTAAAACATGACTGCATTATGAAAAACAAGAACACATGATGTTGTTCCATCAGCAGACCACCTGTGGGTTTTGTCAAATGACTAAATATAATAGGTAAACATAGAGAAAGTATTGTTCATTACAAGTGAAGAACATCTGGCTGTTACCAATGAAATTACTATGTGTGCCATCTGAATGGGTATTTTCAAAAATATTCAGAGGCATCAAACTACTGCTATCTACCCTATTTTTAACTATCCTGTGAGAAAAGCACAAGTGTTAAACCCGGGAGCAACCACACAGCTTCAGAGAAGACCTTCCAGCTGATAAGATTTTTCAAGGCAAAGCACTTCACTGGTTTTGGACAATTATTCACATTGTAAGTAAATGAGTCTTTAAGAGCCTTCCCAGAAGAGCCCTCTCAGAAGACTTCACCAAGGTCAGTTCAGAGAGTCAAAACAAGACAATCATATGCAAATACCAAATGGGATCCTTCGTTCTGTTGTGGTTGGACTAAGTAGTAATGGATACAGATTACCACAAAAGGTGTTTAGTGTAGATGATAAGACATTCTCATCACAGGAGTGGCTAAGTGAATTTATTACCTATGAAACTGAGGAGGCAACCTTAAAACCTACAACAGATACTGCAGACAGCGCCTTTGAGAATGGGTTGCATTTCTTCAAAATCCTTTTCAGATCTTCTCCCTTGCTTCTGGTGCTCTGCTAAGCTCAGCCATGACTCAGTGTGACTTTTGCCCACTGACACAAGTGTTTCCATTGTCTGTTTCCATCTCCAGGAGCCTGTTTATTCATAAAGTATGACTCTCTAAAGATGGGTAACCAGTTCTACCAAACACTGTATATGTGAAGGAATTCACTGCAAACATAACCAAGTTGCTGCGATCTAACAGGAAAACCTGTATTGTCTGGGAGATCAGACATCCTCATTATCCCAGATAATGGTGACTTGACTATGGAGGTGCCAAGGTAAAAACTTTGAGCAATAATACCTCCGTAGGCTACAGGCATTGGTATGAAATAAGAGCTCTTGTGTACACTGTCTCTTAGGCTAATATTGCTCTCAAAAATAGAAAAATCCATTAAACAACACAACAGATAGAGAAAAGACCTCTGGGGGACAGAGTTGAAGAAGAAGTGTACTGACATGTAATTCATTTGTCATAACAACTTCTCAATGTTCCTCTGTTATCACTGACATTTATACTAAAAGGTATGAATTTTGGATGTGTAAAAATCTACACAAAAATGCAGTATTTAGATTAAGTCACCTTTACACAGTGAATGAAAAAAACATTTTAAATTAAAATTATAGTCGAGAACATCACCAAATTAATAAAATACACACAGCATCTAAACAGAGATTGCAGCACCAGATACAGGACCAAGCACTCTGAAAGTACTTACATTTTCAGTAAGGGGAAGACTATCAATCCTTTTAGTCAAGTTCTGAAGCTGGGCATAATACCAGTCCTTTTCTTTCTCTTCCTTCTCAAGCTCCGCAAGTAAAAGAGATCTATTAAAAGCAGAAGCAGGAAGTGTCTCACTATTTATACCTCATTTCCATATGTAGGTATAGAAATAGGCACAAATACCCATAAAAAACGTTAGATGAGAAAGGAGGTTTGAAGAGGGCACTACGAACACATTGGAGAAGGTAAGCGCAGTTCCCCAGCCCCAGCTAAACAACCTGTCCAGTCCTCTGTGCTGGGCATATCAGGTCCACATCCATAAAAGACAAAACCATCTATATTTCTCTATAAAACTGCTCTGAAATCCAGAGCTAAGAGACCTTTTATGAAATCAAAGCCAGCTACTAGTCAAAACCCCCTAATTTTAAAAGTTTTGCTACAATTTGTTCTAATGGGAGAGAGAAGAAGTTTTCAGACGCGCACAATTAATATAGGGGGAGGGGAATATATTACCATTTATTATTAACATATATACATATATATATACATGTAACAATTTAACTATCTCTTCTATGATGAAACAATACATATACATAGATCGTCTCTCCTTTCCTTCAAAAAAGAGACAAGAAAGAAAGGAGAAGTCCTCTTTTCACTTTCAGGCCACAGCTCTTCCAAATTAATCTTCCGTGGCACTGGTAAGTGTCTCTTATTTTTAAGGCAGCAGTTTTGATTTGTCACAGCTAGAACTGAATCCAACTGACTCTTTCTTCCTAGAACTGAGTCCAACTGACTCTCTCTCTCTCCATCTGCTTTATTCTCGGATTCACTGGTCCTGCTGCTGCAGGGTCCAGCTAGCTTCTCATCACTCTTCCCCTCCAAGGTGGGAAAAGGCGGTGAGGTCGGATGAAAAACTCCTGAGGAGTTTAACTCCCGCACTCCTGGCTGGATCAGGACAGCAGGGCACCAGGGGCTCCCCCAAACCCAGCAGGGGAGAATCCCCTCAGCACTTACATGACTGTATGCTGCAGCCGCCTCTCCAAAGGGTCATGGCTAGTCTGCCTGGCCCGCTCCCTGATCTTCCAGGGTCCCCCTTGGCCGCTAGCTTCAGGGGGCTTCTCTCAGTAGCTGTGCTGCTCCTGGATCCCCAGCCAGGAGCCAGCGGCAGGGGCCCCCTGGCTCCGCGCCACGCGCGTTCAAAGCATGGTTGCTTCTCCTTCTAGCTACGCAGTTAAAATTTACCTCTTTTGATTTTGTGAGTATGTAATTTCTGCAAGGGCACACAAAGTTTTAAATTGGTCCAGTATCAAAAACACCACCCCTGGGCAGACTATCACAAACCCCCAGGGGGAAAGGTTTTTTTCAAACCACCACAGAACTAAGTCAAACAGGTTCTTTAAATACATACTTTTAAATTCTTCCTTCTATATTTTGTGTGGAAATTTGATTATTTTCTCAAATCATGGCTGGGATGTATTACCAAAGTAGTAAGGGGAAGTCTGAATTTTTGTTGTATGCTGTGTTTCTGTTCCTTACTGACATACAGTAATTATCCATAATGTGTTTGTATGCTTTATAGTTCACATGCTCTTGTCCACAACCTGAGAGGAATGCAGAAGTTAATGGATGGCAAATAATACTGGGCAAACTTGTATGCAGCTTTCTGTCTTCAAACAACCATAACTTCCCGCTTTAAAAATATTTCAAGCTAATTTTGATGATTTGACATTTATATTCCACATCCAATGTAAATGACCTGGCCAGCGTTTAAATGGAAAATCGAAACAGAGAGGATCCCTCCCTTCAACTGTAAGAGACTGAAAAACTGCACACATCTAAAAGTGATAAATGCCTGTAAACATAAACAGAATGACATAAATTTCCAGATTTGATCCAACAGTTGAAACAGAACTGTTTTAAGAATGTCAAGACTACACATTAAGTCATTTACTGTGAAGCTTTAACACCAGGCAGGTTTACAGTCAAAATGAGTGAAAAGATGCAGCAAACAGCAATTTCTATACCATGGCAGGCAACTGCAGCAATATTATAAGACAACAGTAATTCTTCAGCCACAATGATGGGGCTGCCAGAAATTCCTTAAGACCTTCAGACAGACTGAAGGAAAAACTAATAGATGGTGCTTGGGGAAAGCCTGTTGAGAAAGTAATTTTTTATCTCCCATCTGACCATTCTCTTACCACATACCCTGGGTGCCTAATCCCTGCACACACAGGCATTTTGCATTGCTTCCCTTTTTACCGCCTTGGGTGCCCATGCAGCAGCTGTGTCCAGTTTGTGAAATAAAATCTGCAAAAGCATAATCAATGCAATCCTTATAAAACCTATTTTTACCATAGGAGGATTTGCAAATGTGAAAGGACAGACGAATTCTGCCTCTGGATGTCAAAGAACTGGTAGCAGAAGCTGGAGGGATTACTTTCAGCTAAGTAAACATGTGATTAAGTTCCTCTTGTGAAATGCAGGCTACTCAGTTTGTGAGACACTGTGTCATTCAATCTGTTTTGACATGCACAATGGATGCCTGAAGCAAGAAAATAACTTAGGAGCCATCAGTGCTCCATAAACAACATAATGCATGACCTGAGGGCGACTTGTTTAATTTAATATTGTCATTTTTTCCTCTAAAGTAATGCTTTATTTGGGATTACTCATTTGGTATCACTGCTCCATGAGAATTCAGGTTTTAACAATATTAGCAAACCTGAAGGGTTGCTACAACCACAGCAGTTTAGTTTCCTCGAAAAAAAGCAGCAAGTCTGTGTAGATGCGTCTGATAAGCTGTTTCTCACTTTTAACATTACTATCAGATACTATACTAACTTCTTGAGGTTAGGAGAGGATTTAAAGTGGAAAAGCTGTTGCTGATCAAGAAAAAAAATTATGGAAAAACCGAGTGCAGTTATTTCATCTTTTTATGCCCCAAAAATGGTTTACGTTAGGGCTTTCACAGTATCAAGAGAAAATTCTGTTCTCCGTCATACACTGTCAAGTTCAGTGAGAGTGCAGCAAAGCAATCAGAGAAACTTTTGGAACTTTACATTACTTTTTTGAGTTAACAAAAAGTTTTCAATTTGAACTGTTTTTCTGAAGGATAGGTATTTTGAAAGACTTCTCAGATATGGTATTTTTGAAGATCCCAACAACAGATGAATGCAAAAAACCAGGTTTCTTCTTCTGGAAATCTTTTCTGCATAGTTATGTCAATATTATTCCCAGTCAAAATGGAGAAGGGAAACAAACTATACGCTACTCTATTTCCATTATGTAAATTGCAGCTATAATTAATAGTTTCCCTTCAACTGGTAGGAGATAAAATACAAACTTGAAAATGAGACAGTGCTGATGCTGTAAAGACTTAGGTAAGCTGTACAGTCAACCAAAGGGAGATAAGAATAAGGGAAGAAAGAAAGAAAGATAAAAAATACTCAAAATCAACACTGAAGAAATAAAAATGGAATGGTATAAACCAGGAGGTTTTTTTTCTCTTTTATTCTTATTTTACTGTGAAATCAGAAGAGAGCTAAGCAAATCAGAAACAGGCCAATAATTTAATCTTTATTCTGACAAGTGAATCAACTGACAAATTTTCTTCCCTTCAGAAGTTCTGTTTCAGTTGTGTGTGGTGGGTTGACTCTGACTGGCCATCACATGCCCACTAAGCTGCTCTAAATAATAAAATATCTCATTTAGTCCTCACACAAACACTGTTGCCCATCAGCAGCACATATTGTGCCAACGCATTAAGATACTGAGTGGAAATGTTCCTCTGCTGCAGGTTTCCAGAAAGTGTTACTTTATTCTAAATTAATTTAGGCTTGTCAAGTTCCGCGAGTTCCTTGAAAGTCTGTTTAACTGCCAGAAAAAATTCTATTAGCAAATAATGTATATTTATATATATGTTTAGAAACACATAAAATCAGTAAGTATGCCAAACAAGTTTAAACACAAAGCACAGGAAAATAAGTGGTTCATGTTCTTTCAGAAATTGTAGTGATTTCAGGTGCACAATCCTATATCCCCCACCCCATGTTCTGATTCATCTGGCTATCCAGGGTTCACATCGATGCCCTACACACTCCTACATGTCCCTGGAATAGCATAAAGAATAGAGCAATTTGGATTATCCACCATTTCACTAATAATGATCTGACCACACCTCTACAGAACTCCACAGCCCAAATATTTACCCCATCAGCTATGACAGTAACAGTGCCTAAGCTACTCTGAAATTAAAATATCCGTATTCCTTTTGCCAGTGTTATTTGGAACTGTGATCCGTTCACTGCCTAAGCTGTCTTTATTGTCAAGAAAACTGTCCAAAGAAGTATCGCCTCAGAATCCCCAGACTGGGAAAGGATCATAGATCATAAATCAGATGTGCTAATCACCTTAAAGAACTCCAGCTGCTATAAATATTCCTTGTGCCAAGTGACCAAGAGTTCACCTGAAACATAACTGAAAGTCCCAATTACATTTAAAGATTTTAGTATCACATGCAGTAAAAAAACCAGCACTGGAAAAATACAACCAAATGCACAGTTTGTTAAGATGGAAGATGACAGACACGTTAGATTCTTGAAGACTGGGATGAGCAAGTGGGAAGATTCCGAAATTCCCAAGTATTCTCACAGAGCTCCTCAGGAATCTACATTTTATGCAATGAAACAAGTATCATCAGTGATCCTGACTAGGAGAAGGGAAAAAATAGAGTGGCTGCCAGAACAGGCTCAGTACAAACCCATGGGAGGTTACGTTCATTCTACTGACAGGACCAAAAGAAAAGGACCTGGACATAGTACCTTGGAAGGAAAGCGTACTCCTTTCAGGTTTGGCTGCAAAAATTTTTCTGAACACCAGGAAATGCTGTTAAGAGGAGGAGTTTCTAGACAGCTGTCCACAAACCACTCATTACCCACAAAACATTTCCATTCTGACTCCAAAGTGATTTTTTTGCTTGTTAGCAACAACCAGGCAAAAACATACTGTGATACAGTTTATATTTGGTTTTGCAGCCCTCAGTTTGATAACACATCCATTAAGAAGCTGTCAGTGACCAAATCTTTAGGAAACCCTGTCTTGCAGATGGGCTTCTGAAAACATCTGGTATTTGAGTCAAGTTCATTTTAAGATATAAAGATGTCTTCAGTGGAAACAGCTGCATGTCGCTTACTTTGCATTTCCTTTGTAAGTGACTAATAAAGTGCTACAATTCTGTATTATGACCTGAAATGGATACAACTATTAATTGGATACACCTTCCTTCCAAGAAAAGGAATACCAGAATTTTCTCAATGCAGAGTATCTGATGGGAACAACATCTTGAAGATAAGACTAAGTTTTTTGCTTAGCTGACACATTTGCTGAGAGAGCAGAATCACTAGGTAAATGTCTTCTAACAGTAAATAACTGATAAACTAGTTTTGGTACTTAATAACCATTTGCAAAAGAGAGAAAGAGACTGCATCATCACATTGTTATAGTTTCAGCATTTATCAACAGTGGTGAGGAGATGCGGGAGTGTTTGGAATGTTCCACCCCTCTCTACCTAAAAATATTCCAGATACTGACAACCTGCTCGTCAAAATAAAGTAACCTTTAGTCAACAAAGAGTAACAATGAAATGCATATATGAAGCAGCAGTAGAAACTGAACAGTGTTTCCAGACTTCTAAAAATATTTTTGTGTGTGCGCATCTAAACATAAAGTAGATTCCTGGTTTCCTACCTTTTAAGGTAAATACATCAGTAACCAAAACCACATTCACGACAGTTAAATACCAGCTGTGTCAGTAAACTGTCATGTTAAAATGAGAAGTCAGTCCATACTGGATGAATAAGCAAACAAATTTACCTCTCTTTTTCTAGCTCTTCTAAATAACCAGTGCTTTCTCTGCTTCCATTCATAAAGCCTCTTCTTGGAAATGACCCCATGGGGACTGGACTGCACTCTCCTGAACGGCTCGACACAGACCCTTCCCGGCTCCCATAGGAACGCACGGACACCTTTGGCCTTAACTTCACTCCAGGGAAGCTGGTACCTTCCAAGTTCAGTTCTGGATAACAAAGAGCAAACATTTCCAGAGCAGAAGTTCAGCAGCAGAAATTTAAAAGATCATTTCTATCTTAAATTTCTTACTTCCTGAATAAATCTGTGGGGTTTTTTTAATGAAAATATTTTGCATGGAAATCCACTGAAGGTGATATTATGAACAAAACCAATGTTAATGTTAGACTTAGCAAACAGTAATCTGAGCAGATAACCAAACTGCAATCCTAGCAATCAGAACAGTATCCTCATACAAGCCTGCCTGCCTCTTTCTCAGAGGACTTCAGAAATGGGGAGCGTTTTGCATAAACATCATGTTGCGATACCTGGTGGCCCACTTCCTAATAATTTCTTTTTCAGAGATCCTGCAGATGCTTCAGCCATGTAACAGATGACTACTCTGTTCATCACATGGCTCTTAAATGTAGATATCCCCTACGGAATTCCTGGGTCAGTGGCAGGGATAATGGATGTATACAGGGAGATAGTGGTCTGGGCTTGTTTTGCACATCCCATACAATGGAATGATGCACATTCCAGCACATGCTGTAGAAAAGGGGGCATCAATTTGTAGCACGACAGAAACAATTCCAGTAACATGACATGGAGAGGGCAGGACAGGACATGCAAACAGGTTTAGAAAATTGGTGGAATGGCTCCATCATTAACTTACACATATTTTTTCTGAAGAACTGAATGAAATGCAAGTTTTAGCAAAAGCAATTCATAAGAGTAACAGTAGCAAAAGCATAAAAGCAGCATAGGAATAGATTTTTTTTTTGAGAATGTGTCTGAAAATGTTTAGCAAAAATAGAAGACACTGAGACTATGCCTAACCATCAAAGCCAGTGCCAGGAAGAAGATGCAGCTCAGTTAGAAAATTTTATCCCAAAGAAAAAACAGTGGAGAAACAAGTGAACCTAGTTAAAACATAATTTTGGATTTACCTTTAAGTCGTTCCAGTAAGTCTACTTGTCCAGAAGACGTCATTGCCTCATCTTCAATACTTCCTTGTAGCTGTTTCAGTACCTCCTGTAAGAAATAAGCTTGATTGAGAAAACCTTAAAATAATAAACCACAAGGTAAATATGTCTTATCCTGCTCTCAGGTGCACATTCATGCAACAGCTTCTGAGACATTGATGTAAACTGTGAGCAGTGATCAAGTGTCACAACTTTCATTGTCATCAAATATATTATACAGAATTTCCCCAAGCACTCTCATAATGTAAACCATATCCTGCATAACTCAGCCTATCTGGTAGTTCAACCTATTGGCTTACTTAAAACATGCTCCCCTCAAAGTGAATACCAGTTATCTCAAATTTACAGATGGAGAAACATTAAGCAGAGAAATTAGTCAGTCTTGTAAAAATAAAGTTTGGGTATGTAACTAACAGAAAAGTGTCATGAACAGAATTCCCAGGATTTACTTTCCTTGAGGCCTTAGCACCACTGTAAGCCAACAAAAAGAGTCATCTTGTTCTTGCTACAAATGCTACCACTGTCATGCCTGTGAACAAAAGATTTAGGTTTCCTTCATATTGTTACTACTACTACTACCACCATCACCAAGCCTACAAGGAAGAGATTTAGGACTCTTTCAAGAAGCTGAAGCTTCAAACTCAAGAATACTGCCCCATGCTATTGAAAGTACATATGACAGAATTATACAGCTGAAGGAACACAGTTCTAGTGCACAAAAAGATTCATAGTAAAAAATGACTACTACACTAAGAAGAGCCTGTAAGCCCCAGGTACCCAATGCTCAGTGGCCTAAATTCAGGTAGATGATTAAAGTTAGTGAAAGCCTTTTCAATATCATAATGGCATATGCATCAATAGCAAAAAAACAAATTAAAAACACTGGCTACAAGGCAAAAAGCCCTTACTGGAATTTAAAGTATCATTTCTCCTACTGTGACACAGAAAATATCTCTAGAAGCAGCAATAGTCAGTAGATGAAGACAATTCTGGGTGATGAAAGGTATTATGTAGTTTTCATACATAGACTCTGCTCACAGGATTATACATCTGAAAACCATTATAATGAATTCTAGACAATTTAAAAAGATGCCCACATCACTGTTTTGCTCTTTTAAGCATACCATACTGCCAGTATTAGTGGTTCTTGCGACTTGTACAGAAAGTACCTTTTAAATACGTTTAGCTCTTTTCAAGGGAAACATCATCATCATCATGGCTAGACTTCGTGAACGAAGATTTGGGGAGGGCTCTACCCACACTTGTTACCGGCACGCTGGTGGCTAAAAAGGCCAGTACGAGATACACAAGTCCAGTTGCAAAAGGCACAGCAGAAAGACTCCTTAGGTGGCATACCTGCAAGACGTGATTCTTTCTGCGTTGTCTTTTCTCCTCAAGAGTGATCCTGCGTGCATTCTCAAAAGCATCAGCAGCGTTATAGATGGTGTGTCTCCAGACCTCCTGATTGGAGGCCAGAGTAGACCAGTTATGGTGATCAATATGGCCAAGGCTGAGATGTTGTTTCAGGGAGTCCTTGTATCTTCTCTTCGGGGCTCCTCTCCTGCAGCAGCCGGTGGCAAGTTCACCATAAAGCAAGATCTTAGGGAGGCGGTAGTCCTTCATCCTGGAGACGTGCCCTGCCCAACACAGCTGTGTTCTCAGCAACATGGCTTCAATACCTGTGACTGCTGCTTGTTCTAGAACAGATGTATTAGACACATAACCTGACCAGTGGATGTTTAGGATTCTACGGAGACAGCGTTGATGGAAGCATTCTAAGAGTTGCAAGTGGTGACTCATGATTCGGATCCATATAGAAGAGTAGACAGTATTATGGCTCTGTAAACACTGATCTTTGTGCTTTTCTTCAAGCGTTTATTTTGCCAAACTCTTTTATGGAGTTTTCCGAAAGCACTCTATGCCTTTGCTAACCTGTAGTCAATCTCTCTGTCAGTCTTACCATCCGAGGAGATGAGGCTACCAAGGTAATTAAACTGATGGACTGATCTGAGCTCTGATTCGCCAATGGTGATGTGGGGATGATGGAAGACTTCCTGAGGTGCCAGTTGATAGAGAACTTCTGTCTTCTTTAAGCTGACTTCCAGCCCAAAAAGCTCAGCAATGTCTGTGAAGCAGGATGTTAAATGCTGCAGAGCTGCTTCTGCGGCAGATGTATGCCTTTGTCTCTTATCTTTGTGTGACTGCATTAGAAGAAGATGCCCATCGGCCACGGTTAACCAACCGGGTGAAGGTGGAGATGAGCTTTGGTTAGGCCACCTTTTCTAGGCCCCTCTCCGAGTGGAGCAAGCAGTGCTCTCCTTGAAAAAGGCTGACTGGTTGTTCAGGATGCTGCCGAAAGAGACTGTCATCTCCGGGGTCAGTCTCTAACGACCAATATCCTGAACTAAAGGGAAACAACATGACATCTACAAAAAGTCAAGATATTCTTTAAGCAGCACAGGACTGAGCTTTCTATATTCAAAGTGTTGTTCCTTGTAACAAAAAAAGCAAATAAAATAAAATAAATAAAAAAACCCTAGAAGAATTTTGAGTACAGAACTGCACAAGGTTCTGGGGAAACAATCTCCAAGCACTAGACTCAGAGAAAATGTCAGCAGCTCAGTCACTGCAGCCCCCACCATGGAATTAGATGCAGGAACTTTATGAAGAATTCCAGAGTATAGACACGCAAATTATGCTTACACTGTTTTGTGGAAATAATCCTGCAGTGGAATTGAGGCCAGATTTCCCAATTTACACGTTGCCCAACTGATGAAGGCAAGGTGTGTGTCCACATTCATGTTTTAGTTTGGTACAGTGTGTCCCCCAGACTCCCATTTGCCCCACCAGCTGTACTTTGGTTCACACTGTAGGGTATCTCTGAGCATGAACTGAATTCCTTTCAGATCAAACCAAGCCAGCAGTTCCACTCAAGAATGCAAATGGGCACTCACTCCATGGGACTAGGCTGAAGAGAGTTCAAAACCAAAATCCTCTAAAATACATACAGTATATGCATGCTGGATCCTTAATACAATTACCTACAGATCTGCTCTTACTGCGCTACCTGTTAATGCCAGCTTTGCCTTTAGGATCAAGCCTGGGGTGATAAAATCTCTGCTCTTGGAAACACATCTTCCCTGTGCTTGTGCTCAAGGGCATCCTCATTAGCCATATGGCCCAGCCATCTCTATACATAACATCTGCCTTGTCAGCAAAGTCAGATGTACAACTAATGTGGTGTTTTTCAAAGGACTACTACATTATCTGACGTAAGGGCAGATGAAATCTGCAGACAGCAGTCTTAGTTTAAAAGTCTCAAAGGGCAATGTGGATACATGGAGTAGGCTCTAGGTCTTGAGAGTTTTGCAGCCTTGTGAAAGATCTGTCAACTCAGATAAATTTATAAATAACTAATGAATCACTTTTTTCTGAAAACAACACCCTTGTACAGGGTAAAAACCCAGCTCAAACAACCCAACTCTCCTTCCATTCCCTTCTTAGAAGCTTCTTTCTCACCCCTCTGTGGCACATCTGCTATTTCAGTATTTTCAGGATACTTTCACACATAATAAGTCTTCCTGCTTCAAGAGCCAATATGAAAAGCTAAGTGAAATTACTATCAACTTTTCCTGCACTACCAAATTACATAACTGAGGTGTCCAGGCAGCAAGGGATTGCTCTCTCTAAATACTGGCAACAGTTCAACATTAGCATACAGGATCACTTTTCTCAGTTTTTTCTGTTTCAATTCACTAATTTAGGCTTTAACTTTTTCTTTTTTTTTTTTTTGTTAAATTATCTCATTTTTTTTGCCAAACAGCACATGTATTTTTTCATGTTAGTAGACAATGTGCTCTTTCTTGTATTTTTCTACATTTCTCTGCTATAGTGCCATTGTGAGGCTATGACATCACCTTCACACTCCATCATGACATACTTTGAAATCTAAGCTGACAATTATATAAATAGGCAGTTAAATAAAGCAGACAAAGGTTAGAGAGAGAGTGGCAGCCACTGGGCCAGCTACTGGTGAAAAATGAGGCAGCGTGCTAAAATGACACGTTGGTAAATTCACATTTTCACTTGAATAAAGAACGGAGAAGTTTTCTGCAATTACCTAGCTGTAGGAAACATGGCAAGTTATCTATTACTGTACTAATGAAAATATTTATTCACTATTTATAATCCAGGATTCAGCACTAACACTGTTTATGTGCATACAGTGCTTTGAAACAGTACTTTCCCACAACAATTCTGTATTATATTTGATATAATTTCTGCTAAAGAGTAAAACAGTCTCCACAAACAAAGCTGAATCAATTTTACTGACAGTAAATTAATATTCTGTTTAGTTATGCAACTTTCAATAAATATATCTGTAGTGGTTTACAGCATTATTCTAAGCAAATCCTTTACTAACTTAGCAGTGACTTACTGAAAGAATACACAAATGTATCTATAAGGAAAGGCTGCAAGTTTTCCTCCTTTTAAAGAACGCAAGTCAAATTATTTTAATGGTCACTATAATATAACCTAGTTTATCTTGTCCTGTGGCAGAACTACAAAAGAATGCTTTTGGAAATGGAGCAGGTCCTATGACTCATCATCATTTAAAAGGGTTTCTGTCTTCACAGTCTCTGGACTGTGAAGTACTGAAACGACGTCAATTTTTTGTTTCTCTGGTCGGTGGTTTGTTTTTTTTTTGGGGGGGGGGCTTTGTGGATATAGTCCTGACCTTAAAATTACTTTATGGATAATTAAATAAAAAAGATCAGATCCACCAGCATGCAACTGTACAACTACTGAGAAGAAAAGCACTTTAACCAACAGTATACGCACCCTGTGAAGTAGTAAGAGTTGTAAATAAAATGACTTAAGGGCTGCTTATAAAGAAAGGAATCACAGAGGAACAACAATAACAAGGGCAGATTTAAAATCCTAAGGAGTTAAGCTTTAAGGTCTCTTCAATTTTTGAGAACTTTAATATTTAGGAACATTTCAAAATATGGTATCTGAAAAAAGACATTCTGATGACAATTCAGACAAATAAGTTATGTTTGGTTTACAATTTCAGACAGTAACTGAACATCTATCTTAGCACTCAACAGGACAGATATATGCATACAGACTAGGAACTATTACTTTTAACCAAATCAGCCACATTTTAAAACAAGAATATTTCTGACAGCATTGGTACTAATATTTTTAACCTGATATACTGGAAACTTAATATAAAATTCCTAACCTGAAAGTGGTTTTTGACCCTCAACGGGGTTGAACGCCAGATTGTTTCAATTATTATTTGTTTAAAAGGGCAGAAAAAAGGTAGCACATGCTAAAAGCATATCCATCACTCAAATTCCACAAAATCATTAGATGTGAGAACAGTGTGGGGGAGAGACTCTAGAATAGTATTTTTCTATGCCTTGAACTTTAGTTCAAGGTCTCACATGACCCTTTATCACTATATGAACTTAACAGTGCCTTAATTCTATCAGTGGTACAACATTCATAGGAAACAAGGGAGTGTTTGGAAGAAGCCCTTTACTCCTCTACATTTTGGTGAATTACACTGCTATAATTAATCAAGCTTGGTGGGAACCTCTCTAATTGGGGCTCTGGTTGCTCAACCTTGTAACCAGACCCAAACAATAAAAGCAATGATGACAGCACTGCTGACTGAGGTGAAACACTGCACCAAACTCAACTTTCAGCCTTGTAGAAAGAGGAGAGCATTTGTTATGTGAAATGATGTTGTTCATTTTAATTTAAAGCAATGTCATTTTCTGAAAGAAAAATATTCACTCGGTGCCACCATGCTCAGGAGCTGTCACTTGCTGTAGACACAGAAGACAGTACTAAGTCTTTCGTGCAAGCACACTGTCAGGTCAACTTAAGTTATCTGATTTTATTGCACAAAAAGGGCCATCTGAAGTAATGGCATTAACTATATATACCACCAGCTCAATTTCACCTAAATTCTAAAATAAATTAAAAAAAAAATTAAAAAATCTTGAATTTTCCAACCAATTTGGATTCTGGTAGAATCTTTAGAGTTGCAAAGATCAGGCTAAAAATATTATTTATTGTAAAATCATAAAAGACACAAAAATCTCACAACATAATGCCACTGCTGCTTCTTTGTAGCTTAAATAAATTTATGGATATTTTAGATGTCTGTTTTATAGGATGCAAAATGACTTTCATAACCACATTTTTGGTTCACGTGAACTTATGAAGATGTCTGACCGCGTACTGAAGAGAATTATTTCCTAGATTCCCAGAATTTCCCATATTATCAATATGCTTCCTCTCTGAGTCACTATCCTGATACGATAGATTCCTTTATGTGCCTCTAATGACATTACCTCTTGCCTCCTGAAAGACTGGACTACATGGGGTACCAGAAAAAACATTCAGCATGTGCAAAATCCAACTGTAAGCAAGTGAAATAATTAGAGAAGAAAGATGCAGGCTTGCATTAGGGAGATAAAAAATAAATAAAAAACCTATATAATGTTTCCTATGCTAACCATGATTACTGTTTTCCCTTGCAAGACTTCAAAAGTTCAAGTGCATACATGTTGGGAAAGGATGTGTTGAAATAAATGGAACCCAAGCACGTACTAGAAGGAAAGCACTGGATGAATTCGCACAGCATAAGGTATAGAAGCTGAGAATTTAGCACATATTCCACAAATATTTATACAGGCAAGGATTGCTACTGCTGAATCAATGCCTTTTCTCCCTACCTGTTCGCCAAACAATGTGTTTGCTGGAAAAAAAAATGAAAAATTACATTTTCATTAGTTTAGCCTCAAAATAGTCATTGTTAATATTAGCAGCAAGAAGACAGCAGCTCTGCCTCAAGAGTTAATTTTCCAGATGAACATCCCTTGTGTGTGAGACTACATGCAGCTCATTTCACTCTCAATTATCATGTACAGTAAGTCTGTAAATAACTTAAATAACGGGGTTAAATAACGCAAACATGAAAAAATTAGAAAGCCAGCATAGCTACTCAAAGAACAAAACAAGGTATTACCACATTCTGTCCATTTTTATCACACTTGTTATGAAGAATGGGATAAATACAAAGCTAAAAGAGGCTCCAACCGAGAGCAGGGGTGTATGTACACATCTACTGTGCAAATGCCTACATGGCCAGCACCTTTGGAAGGGGACCTGACTTTCAAAGTGTCAGATACTGTGCTACTCTTATGTTTTTTATGTAATCCCTTCTTAAACAGCTAAAATGTTAAATTTCTACAGCTAGCTAATTCATTACTATGCACAACAAACACAGCTGACATAGCAATTTTTTAACATCTGTATTATTACATTTGAGAATACAAATTCAGAATAATATTTCAGAATACGAAACATAATTCAGTTACACTGAAAGCAAAATACAAATTACTACTGAATCAAAATATTTTGGTAGGTTGTACTGAATATAACTGGATTTTGAGCAGCGTCTGGCCAGTGCCATGTGAGGTGTGTATCTTACAGTTCTCACTGAATTCTTTCCTGCCAGCTTGGCCATCTCCAGACAGTGTTTCTGACTCGGGACTGCAGTCGTGCAATTTCCAGAATGTATGTGACCCACTCATAATGAGACCAGAGTCATTCAAAGAGGCATAGTTTGGCTAAGAAATCCAACTGACAGAGGAGGACAGAGTTCTAGTTTAGTTTTAAGACTGTGGGAGGAAAAAAAAAAGTATTTTCTGGGGAAAAAATTTCCATTTTTTCTGCAGACTCAATTTCTGCCAAGAAGTAACTTTCAAGAAGTCTCTCTTTGGTGTGTTTTTTTTTTTTAATCTAAAACCGGAGGAGAGTAAAGATAAACTTGATTGTGTAAATTATGGGTTTTTGGTAGTTTATCTCAAACACAAAGTTTGTTAGGGTTACAAGCAAAGAACAGATCTGGTGGTCAAATTAATTGCAACATATACAAACAAGAACTGCAAAAAAATTTTTTTAATTTATGCTTTTGATTAATTAGTTTCCTCACATAGTTTCCTTCTCAAAAGCAGGAAACGTATTACACAAACTCCTCATTTGAGCATCTTGAGCTGCTCTTCTAGATATTTCTACATTTCCCTTTATTGTTGTCTGTAATTTGTGTTCCTGTTTAATGCTACCCAAAAGCTGAGACCAACAAAATTCAGTGAAGTATCAGAGAAATCAAGACAAAGCATCTACTGTATATCAGACAGTTTATGTATCAGTATATGCTTTAAAAATACTGGAAGTTTAGACAAAAAACCAAGCTCTGTTAAGTCAGCAGAGCCCAGTGTACCACAAAAACAACTCGTAAGAGCTAGGAGTACAAAAGTGTTAAAAAAACCCTCAACCTCTTAACTTTGGATGCATCAGCCAGAATGCTAAAAAAAATCAGTCAGACAAAATGAAGTTGACTCATTAGTTGGCTGGAAGCTGCCTTGAAACAATGCCAGGAGAAGGGCAGATTCAACACACTTCACCACTTTCTCAGCTGCACTACTTGCATGGCAATGAGCAAAGGAAGAGCACACTGGAAGTTTCTCATCACTTGGTGATACACTGTCTAATTAAGAAGGGAAAATTTATGTTCAACTGCTGCCAGTAGGAAGCAAAAAAAGAATTTTTTTTCACTATAGCTTGTATCCAGGTAAACAGGAGTCCTCTCCAAAAAGCTGTAAGCCAGGCATGCACAGAATGATGTGAAATAAACGCCAGAAGGATGCAGTAAAAGTGGTAATGTATCCATAACCTCATAGCAGCACAGTAACGACACCTCAGCATGACCATAGAATCTCTGAATCATTCAGGTTGGGGAAAATCTTTAAGGTCAGCCGTTAACCCAGCACTGCCAGGTCCACCACTAACCCAAGTGTCACATCTGTATATCTTCAAATACCTCCAGGGACGGTGACTCCATCACTGCCCTTAGTAGCCTGTTCCTGCGCTTGACAACTCCTTTGGTGAAGAAATTTTTCCTAACATCCAAAATAAACCTCTGCTGGTGCAACTTGAGCCTATTTCCTCTTATCCTGTGGTTTATTATTTGGGAGAAGGGACCTACCCCAAAATCATCACAACCTCCTTCCAGGTAGTTGTACAGAGGTAAGATCTCCCCTGAGCTTCCTTTTCTCCAGGCTAAACACTCCAAGCTCCCTCAGCTGCTTCTCATCAGACTTGCGCACTAGGCAAGAACCAAGAATAGAAACAAGAATAGAATCAAGAGCAAAAGCTATCCTTGACACTGAGACAGACCAAACATCTTTCCAAACCAACATCTCCCCTTCCAACAGCAGAAACCTAGAGAGGATACACAAACCAAACCTACTGTTCATTTCTTTTGTATGTCCTCTTACCAGCTCCCCTCTGGCCTTGACTTGTAGACTTCCTGAAACCATGTCTCCAGTGGTCCTACCTCCCACAGCAAAAACATGATATGGAACAAGCCTTGTTTTGTTTGTTTTCCACTGGCTATCTCACTTTGTTTGATGTCTCTTAGATCTGGTATTCAGGAAAACCAGTAATTCCCTGTTAATTTTCCTCAACATATTTATAATCTTTTAGAGCTCAACAACCTTTTTCCCATCCTGTTCCTCTCTGTTTTTAATCTCTCTGCACCTGAAAAGTCCCATTTTTACTCATGCATGCCACTTAAGGAAGATTTTCAGATCACTTAATTTTTTTTGAATCTATATGAATTATACTAGATCCTTCCTGAGGAGGTTCATCAGAACAGGACTTAATACTCATCTTCTGGATGCAGTATGTGTCCACTGTGACACAGTCATAGCTTTTTTGTTTCCCTATTTATGCTCAGAAATTCCCAGTATCTGAGCAACCTTTTGGATCCAAACTAAGCACTAACCTGACAACACATTAAAAAACCTCTATATTTTTCAGATGCTTAGAGTATCCCTAAAACCTCTTTCTATCCTGTAGCCATGTTAATTCACATCCCCTCATGGCATACATAAAGTCAAGGTTGTTTTCTAAAAGTCATGACTCTACTATGCCTCGGAACACAGAATTTTATTTGCCATGTATTCAGTCACTCGATACCACAAGATTCTTCCCCAGCGCTTCACACTCTTGTGTTTATTTTTACCACCATGAAAATCATCAGTCAGACTTCTCTATCTCGCTTTTTCCCCACATAACTTAGGAATATGTTGGAAAGAAATACAGGTAATGGTAGAAATGTCACTATGATATTACTGGTTTAATAAGGTAAAACAAACAACAAACAAAGAAACCCCAACAAAAACAAAAAAAAACCAAACCACGACTATTTATTCTGCACTTCATTTTCTACCTTTAATTAGGATAATCATCAAAGAACCTTCCTAAATCAACTTAAGTTCTCCAAGAGTCTTTGATGAGGGACACTACTAAACTCATTTTGGAAAAACAAGCAGAGTCATCAGTGACAATACTGCTTACCTCCTACTCAATGATTCCTCCAAAGAACTCATATTTGAGAGCTGCACTTCTCCATAAGAAAGAAAAGTTAGATCTTTACCCACTAGTGGTCTGTTTTTTACTGTGGTTTCTGATATGTCCATTACAAACTCATGTTTGCAAGTCTATAGATAAGCAGTTTTTTCTAAAATTTTTTCTTAAAAAGCAGTATCACATTTGCCATCTTCCATAACTTGCATGATGAGGCCATTTTAAGCAAAACATTTTGATTGTTGTCTGACAACTGGCTGAAAACCCGATGACTTTTGACAGAAGGGAAATAATTTGCATGATTACAGTTTTAAGTATCAAGATCTCACTGTCACTCAAGTAAATGATTTCTTCTCTTTCTTAGGCTGTAATCTGCTTTCTTTAAAGCCAAAGGGGTAATACCTTAATCTTCCCAATTGTTGAAGAGAAGGTAGAACAGGTCACACCTTACAATTGACAGTTCAGCAATTTCATACTCAGCTTGGGTGAATATAATTTATTTCTGACATTTCACTTCCATCTGTTTCATCCCTTTGTTCTCTAAGTTTTATTACTGACACTTAAAACATAAGACAGAGCCACTGAGATGTTCTCAGCATTGTACAAAAATATCCCCAAGTCCTGTATGACCAATAACTGTGGAGATATCACAAAACTGGTTTTGGTTCATGAAGCAACTATAATCCACTATGTTATATCTGATAACCTCTCAGCAGAACTAACAAAATACCAGATAACTTAGAAATCAGATCTCTAGGGACAGTTCTGGAAATAATGCTAATACTCTAATGTGTAGCAGGATGCAGAAAGAAATGTGTATCACACTAAATTCAAGATTCAAATAAAAACATGTCAAGTTGCACTGTAGTTTGTTTATTCTACTGTAGTTATGTGCAGCCTATTCACTAACTGCAATTCCAGATCAAATCTCAACATAAGCACTTCTCTTCTGTGTACTGAATGCTCTATTGAATGCAGCTTAACATAATTTTTCTATTGTTTTTTTCTATGTATGCCTTGGTGAAACATTTCACTGTGTGATGCCAACCAATTATCTTTTATCTGAGGACAATAAGACAAAAGGAAAAGGCAAAATGAAGCTAAAACACTCTCCCATTCCACTGAGATGGAAAAATGACATTATCTGACAGAGTAAGTATGCCCAGCAAAATGTATAATTTATGTTGTTAAGATTTCTGAAGATGGGATTAAAAATATGGGTATCTGTTAAATGTATTTATCTACCACCTACATGAGGAACCTCACATACAGAGAGATGCACACTACATTATGTACATAGCACCTGACAAAATGTTAGGTTGTATATATCAGAGGTCTCTGTGAATATGCTGGGCTTCAAATTCTAATCTGCAAACACACGGCTTACCACAATAGACTGAAATAAAAACTCTTGTGCCAGTTACAAAAATATCTCCCAGCACCTTCTGTGCTTTACAGTGAGGGTCAATAAACACCAATGATCAGAGGCAGCTGATCAGAACAAAGTGGGTTTTCGAGGTTAAATACCAAGAAATGGAAGCTAAGCATAATAGTATGACCATAAAATGAAGTTTGGCAATTTAAAAGAAAATGTGGTCACCTGCTTAGCTAATGGAGGAGACATCGGATAAAAGCAGTTACTCATTCCTAAAGACAGAATTCCTCAGCAGACATTCAGAAGAATGAAATGAAGAATTAAACAAACTGAAAAATCATATGTAGAATAAAATTTTAAGTGTACTACATAAAAGCAAAAGAGACGTTTTGCTCACAGAACATCACATATACGACAAATGGCTTTCTTACACAAAATATCATGCATTGCTCATTTACTGTAAAATCCAAGCACTCAGTGAGTATGAAAATCAAGCTCCTTTACTACTACTTAAGTTCTAGAAGTTAAATATACCTATTTCCCTCCAGATTTTATACAGGGAAAAATGCTGATATCCAGTAGCTATGACATTAGAAAAATACGTATATGTCATCCTTAAGAGAAAAGTACTTGTCTTTGACAAGAATCAGGCAGGAAAGTCTCACAAAAATCTCCTACAAATGTGGGAGACATGTAAACACATGCACAGAGTAGCAGAGCTGACACTGAACTGCTTTTTGTCTCTTCATTAATTTTACATATTTTTCTAAATCTGTCCATAGTCTGTGTTTATGCAGTTACTCCTACATCTAGACACTGACATCATTTTTCTCCGCTTACTAGCCAACACTGTTATTTCATCAACCATGAAACAGCATATTTGTTGATTTAGAGAGAACATTTTATCATACCAAACTGCTGTATTTCATCCGACAATAAGCCCATAATAACAACTGAATTTCCTAAGTTAGTCATAATACTCTGAGGGATTTCTTTTGTTTGAACAGTTAATCCCTAGGACAACAGAAATTAAAAAACAAAGTGGAGATTGTTTTACTAATCATTTTGGCACCCCACATTATCACATTTCTCTTTGTTTACCCATCATGTTGTTTTCTCGTTAGCAAATGGAATTTTCACTTTTAAACAAGAGATTTAGCTTTAAACACGAAGCATTCAGACATTGTTCTTATATAGGTCAGTAGCAGTTTATAACAAATACATGTGCAAGATGAGCTCATGTTAAGCTTTTAATACATGTATGATTGCCTCACAATTCTGAAATGAAGGGATTGTAAAGATGGGGCACATTTACACAACATTTTAACACTACTACTTCCAAAATCAAATTCTTTAAATATACAATATTGTCTTTAAAATATTGCCTTTCACAGCTGATTAAATAATAACAGGAAATGAGGAGACAAAGCAGCAGCCCAAGGAGTCACTGTGAGATGTCCCTGCACTGGGCCACGGATGAAAAGTCATGCTGCAAAACCAGTGATGTTTGCCACAGAACCACAGCTTGTTTTCCCCATTCTTGCTCCCCTTCTCCCTAATATATGGGCTTTTACTTGGTGGGAGGGGTTGCAAGGGCTCTGTGACACTTACATGCTCCCAAAGTATCATTTTTTTCAAAAGATTTTTAACTGCATATATGATAGCCAAAGGGCTTTCAACCTTGAGTGCTCTGGCTCTTCTAATGACTTTGCTTGTAATTATCCTCAATTATAGCACTGGAGCCACACAAACAATGCAGTTTCTTTCAGTAATACAAAGCCACCACATACTTTCTCCAAAAGTTTGCAAAACTAAAATTATTTCCTGACTTAAGAAAATCCTGCAACGATCCCCATCAAACTTCACCCACAGACTCCAATCAGACCCCAAGATCATTGCCACAGTATCCTTCAGGTTCAAGTCAAAGCTATGTTGTGACCCTTCCAAACTCATCTGAAACAAACAAGAAACAACTTCTGGGTTCAGGTGGAGGAGCAAATATTCCTGAGGAACGCAGCTGATTAAATTTCTTAATATAACATGGATTTCTTAAACGAACACAGATTTAAAAAAAAAACAAAACAAAACAAATTAATCTGCATGGTCTTCTCTCCACCCATCCCCCAAAGTGAAAAGAAACATACTGTGTTTGATATTTGGGTCAGGAGTTTTTTGGGGTAAATTCCTTAGATCCAGAAAGAAACTTCAGGACAGAACAAAATGTGACCTCTACTTTGAATATGCTCAAAAGCACTTCTCTGTGGAGTGTGATAGAGCCAGTTTCTGTTTGGTGATCTGACGGATTTAAAGTAAGAACATAAAGCCATTCCACACCCCAAATGAATGCCCTGGAGACCAGCTTGTACAGCTGGACTGTCTCTACATCAGTGGAAATTTAATTATCTGCAGAAAAACTTAAAAAACCCCGAAGAAACAATAAACAACCAAAGCAGTTGTATGTGGACAAAGAAGGGAAAAGAGACATTTTCACTCCTCTTTTTCAAAACTATCAGGAATATCCCCTGCCCTGTTCTTCCTTATTTTAGACTGCAATGACAGGCAGGGAAGGGGAGTTACTGACAAATTGGTTGTAATATCATTTTAAGAAAAACAGTATAAACGACAGGACTAGTTTTCAGATATGTAACTCAGCAAACAAATATTTTTTTCACATCTGCTAATCCCAACAACTGTTTTAAGTAGGTGGTGTAAAGGACTATAATTTCCTTTCAATTTGAGTAGCAAAGTTATTTTCATTTCACACTGCAATGCAAGGATTAAATATATCTGAAAAATTTGTGCTTTTTTTTCAAGTGTTGTAACTAGTGACAGTGTTTCATAACACAGGAGAATTTTTCCTCTTACAGTGAATATATGAGCAACAATCTGGAGGAGAAGAAAGGTCAGCTTAACTATTTTTAATTGCTATATTAATCAAGTTATCATATTTTAAAAAAATAAAGTTTAGTTGTAAAGGAACAGTAAGTCTGTAATATGAAGACCAGAAAGCAAGGAGACTGAGAAAAAAAATACTGTTTAATATTTAGAATATGTCTACCCTGTACAGGAATATGTACAGAAATAACAACAATTTCCAGGCCTTTTTAACTGAGGTACCAAAAGCAGACTGGTTTTGCTGGCTGTTAGCAAAAAGCAGCAGGATTTGTGAGCTTAGGAAGAGCACTACACCAATGCAGCTATAACACTTGTGAAATTCTGCCTTGTTTAGTGCCTTGGATCACACAGATGCAGCTTTGTATGTATCTTCCTGTGGGTTAAAATCCACCTAAATTCCACTTGAGCCTAGTGTTTGCTCTTGGATAGGTGGTTCTGAAGGCCCACACCTTGGCAATAAACACCAGAGGGATGGAAGTTGGTGAAATTATGAACTATTAATTTAGGCTTCGGGAGAGGCTGAAGGACTTGTGGTTTTATCAAAATAAGGAACTTTTCCTTTTGAGATGTTAAATATTGTAATCGTAGTACACCCCAAAACCTCCAGACTTACCTGAAAGCACAGAAAACCTCCAGTCTTACCCATGGTTTCAAGGGATGAACAATACTTGCTTTGTCAATCTATGTCAATGCTCTGGACTTCCTGCTGGGAAGTTCAGCTGTGCTAAAGCTTATCACAACACACAAGAAAAGAAGCTATGAAATCTGGAAGCTGTCTTCTAGAAAGTTGTTTTGAAAATAACAACAACAACAACAACAATAATAATAATGTAGATTTGATAGTTTTCCCTTATATAGCCTAGAAAAGGAACTTCTATGGGAATCGAAATGAACACAAAAGTTGTTGGGCAACTCCCAGTATGTGACACAAAAGGCAGTAACAGAAATCTCGATGCACCACAGCCACAGAGCTGGCAATACCTTCATATTGGATGCCTCGGTTTCCAGTTTTGTCAGGTGATTTGAGTTATCCTCTAGCTCCTGCCGAAGGTTGGAGTTCTCCATCTTTAATGCCTCAACTTGCTTTAACAATTGATCATAGGAAGCTGCGGCCATCCTGGGCTGCCCTCAGCCCTTAAAAAGGTAAAGAGAAAATATAAAATTTAAATATTTTAGGAAAAAAAAAAACTACAACATTGCTCAAATGTATCTAACCATAAAATTACCTCTCTCTGTGTTTTACCGCACAACTTTCTAAATATTTAATTTAAATTGATTACATCAAAGTACTAAGGCCTAGAACTAATGCCAGTTCGAGACTTTCTTCCAGTGTGCTTCCATCTGACACACATGATTAAGCAAATGAAAGAAGTTAATTATCAATTGCATTGGTTATTAGGGGAAGCCAGAATATCCGAAAGAAAATTATTGCATCATGCAAAAACATCCTTAGTACTTGCACTTCAGCATCAACACGGAGAAACTGCAGATAATAGATCATATATAGTAATTTCTGGATAGACAACAAGCACCATCAAACAGAACTAAAAGATGTTGACTGCCTACTCATTTTATGAAGCAAATGATAGTCGCAGATGTTCAAGATTCCTAGGAATAGCACGCAAAACTGAAGAGGATGCTGTATAAAAGGCAAGTGATAAATATTAGGCAATTTTAACAGAAAAAAAACACTACATCAAATAGAGTAAATATATAGATATTTTGTAAAAATATCCTCAAAGGACCAAGATTAGAACAAAATTTCTACACAAGAAGTGGTCATATGGCACAGTAGAATTTAAAGATAAAAGGTTATTCTTGATATCAAATATTTATATATATTATATATATATAAATATATATATATATAAATATATATAAACATATATATAAATATATATATTTATAAAATATATATATATATATAAAATAAAATATATATTACCCAAAATAGTATGGGAGATAGATAGATATATATATCCCCATACTATTTTGGGTAATACTGTAATACAGTTGCAAAGCACCATCACAATTACTCAACCACTACAAAGGAGAAAGAAACAAATACTCTTATTTAAATTATAAACTTCAAATTGTTTCCCACTTCCCCAACCACAAGCCATCACAGTTGTTCATCTAACAATGTAACTTAACTAAAACATGGCTAATAACGTTTGTAGCTCTTAGCAGCTAATAATATCAATTTCTTATTCATCAACCATTCAAGAGAATAAAAGGAAGCCTAGGACACAAGTTACCCTTCCAATGTCATTGCAGTGATTTCCTAAGTAAGTGGCCTGTAACTCAGGAGAAAAAAAAATAAAAAACTTATGAGGCAACACTCCCTTTCATCATTACTGCAGTATTTTGGAAAAGATGAAACAATTAAAAGCTCTTATTTAGCATTTTCTCTGTAGCCTCTCACTAAGCCTTTGACCCTGTTGCCTGTGTAAGTCCCTACATAATCAACTTTGCTCTTCCAGATGAAACTCAATCGACTTATCCAGCCTGCTAAAAAGCAGGTAAAAATATTCAAAAAGGCTCTAGTTCCTCAATACAAAGTTTGAAAATTGTGTTTAGTCTTTCTAAATTTAAACTCACTGAAATGGAAAGAAGAACGTATACCACCCGAATACAGGAACAAAAGCTATACTGCATTTGATATGACTAGTTTATTTCCTGTCCAAGAAGCAAGTCTTCATGCCCCAAGCACCTGTCACCATCAAAGACAGGAGAAGGAAGATGCCTGCCACTCATGGACTTGTGATTTCCAAGAATGAAAAAAAAAAAATCTGTAAAAAATTTATTTTTCAAAATTCGGTCATGCTTTAGTGGAGACCTCATTTTTAGAGAGAAAAAGGCAATCTGAAACAATTACTCTTTTAGTTGAATTCTGGGATTTTACCATAAGGTTGTTTCACCTAAAAGGTGGAAGCCTGTCAGGAAGAGTTGTAAAAAAACCAAAACAAACACCAAAAAATCTGTAAGGGCAGACTGCTTCTGTTACATTTCATGTATTTTTTACTTAATAAGCAAGAGTTTCCATTATTATTAAGAAAACTAATAGCTTTAGTTCCCATTTCAGAACACACTGCCTGGACAATTCTGTACCAGCCCAAGGAAACGTAGACAGATGTCATTTCTGAATGCATGGAAACTTTTCTGCGTTAGTTGTCACCAAGTAGTACTGTACTGTAATACTGACAGAATGTGTTGGTTTTTTACTGAAGGAAATCACACATTTATTCATTTACATTTCATTTACAAAATCAAAACCATTCTGTTTCTAGATGGAGTATCTTCTTCTCCCATAATTGTAATTCATATTAGTATGAAAGGACAGGTAATGTAAAAAAAATATCCATTTTTTCCATTTGCCATCCACATTCAGGAATTCTCACTACCTGATTTGAGATTTAAAACAATTTGCCACATTAACAGGATGTATACACACGAAGAAAATGGAGAAGGTAGATTAAGGGAGGAGCTACAGTAGAAAGACAGCAATTGCATAGCTCTGGTATTTTATATGCAAAGTAAGCTTATATGTATTTAAGCTAAATGAGTAAGGATCCTGAAGGGGAGATTTGGTTTGGCTTTTCCATCTCCTGACCTAAGTGTCTAAGCTTCCTTTATTCTACATGAAAGTAGGGCATCATCACTAACAGATAGCATCCTGCCACAGACTAGGGAGTCACTTCCTGATTTATTCAAATGTCAAACCTTGTGGGTTTTTAGATAAAAAAAGAAATGAGTTAGCTGATTACCACAAGCTGGGTATTTTTTGCTAAACTAATGCCCAAATGAGAAATTAGTGACACTGTCACAATGGAGATGAGCAGAAAAACTGTACACGGGTAAGGAGCAGATCAAAGACATCAAGATGACACAGGGCAGTACTGAAAGTCAAACTGCTGTCAGTGAAGCTCCCCCAAAAACTACACTGTGACAGGCATTTTTAAATGTTTTGTTATTGACTTTGGCACAAGAAGTAGCATCAAAACTTGCTCCCATGAATTCACAAGAGGTTGCACAAGGTCAGAGGACTACATGGATTTGATGAACTGAGAGATGAAGCAGTAGAAACAAGGCGGAATTAAACAGTGCAGCAACACCCGGTCACTCACATAGGAATCTTGTCACCTGAAGCAGTCAAGCCTCTCAGCCTAAAGGCTACCTGGGCACTGTCAGTACTGGCACAAGGAAAGCAAACATGATCCCCAGTTATCAAATCATTTTACAAGGACATGGGTAAGAAAAGTGAATTTAAGTGAGTGCAGAGAAAGACGAAAAGTGATCAGGGATGAGAGTCTCTCATCACGCCAAGTGATCAGGGATGACAGATTTGACAGGCAAACCTTGGCTGCCTCGGCACAACAAAAGCCGGAATGACACAGCTAAACTTTGTCATTAGGGAGGGGAAAACACTGAGGAGGGAGAAAAATATTTATGTTAAAACACAATACCAGCATAGACCAAATGGGTATAAATTGGTCATTTATCAACCAAGGCTGGCAGCGTCTATTAGAAGTTGTAGTTCAGCAACATTCTTGCCAAGCACGTGACACAGGAAGGAACTTGACAGACTTGAATGGTTCAAGAAATCCAATCGTGTATTCCTAAACCTCAATACAGATGAACGCTGTACTTATTTTTGTACCTCCAAGATATTTGGGGTTTTTTTCTCCTGAAATAATGAAATGTCAAAGTATTTCACAAAAGACACCATTATTTAATTTTAAAATGGGGGAACCGACCAGCTTAGGCTTTCTGATGCTGAACACTGCAACACCTCTCAGGCACGTGATTTGCAGAGTGAAATCAAAGGCTCCATTACACATAAGCTGTTCCATATATATTGAGATAAAGCCCTCAAAATTAAAATCTGCCTCTCTTCTGAAAATAGATTTTTACCAATTGCCTCAACGTAAACACATCAAATCACAGTTCAGGTTCCAAAACAATCCTTGGATTTATACTCCAAATTATCTTAGTACCAAAAAAAAACCCTACTTGCACAAATTTTTTAAACACAGAATGGTCAGCATCAATAGAAATCAACTGTATCACTGCACCCCCAGTTGTACTTTTTCAGTGGTCAAATCACTTGTCTTGGGGAAAGAGTTAAACTCTGGACCCTCATGGCCAGATAAGGTTCCCAGTCAGGTATCACCTTGTTCAGAGCCAGTAACCAGCCCAAGGGAAAGCAAGGAACAGTTTAGCCGTTGCCCATTAGTCTGAAGCTGTACCACATTCAACACATTCAACATCACTGGGGCCAGAGTCAGCTGAATAAAGAATAAATGACTCCTCTTCCCACTGAACAAAACCATGATGGCAGGGGAGAATGAAGGAGAAGGGAAGAGCTCTGGCCTGCAGAATCCATTTTACATTTTACATGGTCCAAGGGAAAATGCATCGCACCCAGGCCACAAAAACCACCCTTGTGAAATTCACTATTATAGAATCCTAGAATCATAGAACCAGCTGGGTTGGAAGGGACCTCTGAGATCATCAAGTCCAACCCTTGGTCCACTACCACTGTGGTTACTAGACCATGGCACTAAGTGCCACATCCAGTC
>NW_016690217.1:1131415-1151327 GCF_001604755.1 Lepidothrix coronata
GGCCTGTAGTTTCCTGGGTCCTCCTTCCGGCCCTTTTTGTGGATTGGTGTGACATTCGCCAACTTCCAATCATCTGGGACCTCCCCAGTGAGCCAGGACTGTTGATAGATGATGGAGAGAGGCTTGGCAAGCTCTTCCTCCAGGTCCCTCATCATCCTAAGATGGATCCCATCTGTTTCCATAGACTTGTGGCGATCCAAGCAGCTCAGTAGGTCACTAATGGTTTCCTTCAGGATTACAGGAGGGCTATTCAGATTCTTCTCTCTTTCTACAAGCTCCAGAAGCCAGCTGTCGTCAGGACAACCTGTCTTACTGTTGAAAACTGAGGTAAAGAAGGTGTTAAACACCTCAGCCTTTTCCTCATCTTTGATAATTATGTTCCTGCCCATATCCAGTAAAGAATGGAGGTTTTCCTTGCCCCTCCTTATGCTTCATTCAAGATCCCTTTTGCACTCTAACTGCATCATTTCTTCACGAAGTGGTCATCATTCAAAGGGAGGAATGGAGATGACCCATTTCTCTAGATTTACTCCAAAAAACAAGCCTCTTAGAATACAGAAACTTCAAAATTCACTTCCCTCATTGTAACAGACCTAAAATCTTGCTGTCCTACTTCCCTGAGCCATATTTCTTATCATTAAGAAGCTTCTTCTCCACCTCCTATCAAAGTAAGGTGAAATTATGACAAGAAATTTCACGCTTTATTAAATCAGCACTTTGCATGAATATACATATCAAAGAAGAATTTCAAGCTGGATATAACTCTTTTATGCACTAAAATAAAAATTAATGAAAAGCATAAATTTGTGCAAACATACTGCTAAGATTTAGATATGGATTTTTTCTACATTAAGAAAACTGTAGCAGTAAGCACTGCCCAGACAGGAATTTACATGCAATCCTTTTGGCCTTAAATCCTAAGATAAGAAAAAACTCCAAGATTTTCTGAAAATTTACAATTTTTTATTGATCAGAGGCTTTTGCTTTGAAATCAGTAAACATACATACTCAATATGCCCTATAGAGGTTCTACTTAAGAACCTTGACAATTCATGATATATTAAACCTCCTTACAAAAATATTCCAGACTTCCATTACTATTTTTCCATCCATAAAATCTATCATCGTTATCATTACATTTTACTGTCACCAGTAAGTACATGTGCTCCTGCTCTAACTTCAGATTTTTCATGTTATCTTCTTAATATAACAAATTGAAATAATTGTGTCCCTGTTTTGCATATTTTGAATTTCTTTTTAATCTTTCTATTTAAATTTTGTGATCATTGTATCTAAATCTAAAGATTGATTTTATCTACAGTTAATGAACATCTAGGCTATAATTTAGCAAGGCTGGAAAGGATCTTCAACTCTGATTTCTTTCTACACCCACAAATTCTACACAGCTCTTCAGTGTTGAGCCCAGAATCTTATCCTTGTTAACTCTTTACCATTCTGTCAATTTTTGCCATCCATTCCCATCTGACTAATGGGGAATTATTTCTTCAAGGACATAGCACACTGAATTCAAGGAGAAAATAGGCTGTCAGGAGATTTTTTTTCCCATTAGTTTAAATACATATAAACCCAGATTTTTTTTAAGCACTTGATCAAGGGTCTGTGACTTGGAAGTGGTTATGGCTAACGGTGGGATGCCTGGGAGGGCTGCACTGCTGCCTGGCCGCAGCTGTCTGCCCCACCCATCTCCGCAAGGTTGCCACCCAGGGAAGAGGGGGAGGGCTCAGCTACTCGAGTGACAGCTGCTAAACCACTGCAGATTAGTGCCTGACTGCCAAGGTAATCTGAAATAGGTGTCAATTTAAACTCACTGTGCCGGGCCATTAACCACAATGGATCAGCAACTGTTACACAGCTATTTCCAAAAGAGGGGGAAGGCTGAGAGATAGGGGCAAAAAATCTAGCACAGCTGTTCCAAGGTAAGCCAGCTCCACTGAATAACTTAAGGCTTGAGTCGACCATTTTCATACAGTTACCTTTACACTCGTGAGAATGAAGTGGGGGGGTTTCTTACTGTTATTTTGAACATATCAAACCATGCCAATTTGCATTAATTCATTTTCTCTGTTGACTGAACCCTGTACTGGATTTTTCATTATTTCATTTGAAGCTTACCTTCAGGTTAAATGCTTTTGTATGTAAATATCCTTCTGCTTGTCCTTTTTCAATTCTAGCAAAATATCAGCACACCAAGTGCTGTGTTTAAGAACTTATAAAAATGAGTATCACTGGGTCAGGGATTGCCTTACCCATTTCAGTTTGGGCATGCTTTCAAGGTTTGCCAATCTAAAAATGTTTACTCTTCACAGGCATTGTTTAATTCTCTGCTTTCCTACGCACTGAAAAATTCTCCGCTGGACTCAAATAGTAAAAGAATCAAAAATTCCAGACAGAGTAGAAAAACTGTTTCTGCTTGCTCCAGCATCATACTGAACAACGGTGTTATTTCCACCATAAGTCACCATAAAGTGATAATTCTATCCTCTATTAAAATGGCCTTTGTTGCTAGCACATTTAACTCTCCTCTCCCCACCCGAATTTAAGAACAATCCCCAAAACTTCTAGACAGAAGCAGCTAAAAGGGAGGCCATTTTGTTTGGTTTTTCCCCCTCTGGGCTATATAGGCACACAAATATACCAAGCAGTCTGAAAAGTGCTGAATTGTTTTGAGTGTGATTAGAGAGAACTAAGAAAATACTCAGTACAGAATAAGAATTGCCCATGAGTGTAACAGCAGATCAGTTCCCATTCCCATTCCTTCTGCATTATCACACTCAGGTCATCAGAGAGATGGAGAAAGGAGTATAAGACAACCATTACAGAAAACTGTTCTTCATCAGTTTATTTTAAGACACAAGGGCTCTGATATGAGAAAATAAATTGCTAATTATATAACACTACTCATTTTAATACATTTGAAAAAGCTGACATTGGGAAAAAATTGGTAACAAATTATACCAAATTACAATCTCTAGATTAGGTGCACTGTGAATTCCTGGGGTTTTCAACCATGTAAAAAAAAAAAAAAAAAGCAAGGGCCAGATGAAGAGCCATTACTATTATCCCCTATCCTAATGCAATGTGTGAAAGGGATAGCCCCTTTAACAGGAAACCACACAATTTTCTGTAAACCTCAGCTGCATCAAGAGGATTTTCTTCTTAGTTTTTCTATCCACTTCCACGTGAAGGTCATCTTTGTGGACAGCAGACTAAAACACTGAAGTGTTACTATACCTGATCTTCCTAAATCCTTTCAAATGGGGATTGAGTAGAGAGGGGTTTTTTTTTGTTTTGTTCTGTTTTTTCATAAACTAATTTATAACTTGGCAAGAGCTTTCAAGCCATCATTATATTCTGGGATACTTCCATAAGTTCAGTACTTGGCCTGTACTCACCAACCATGAACAGAAGCATCATCTATTTATCCTAAGTGATTCATATTCCCCACATTCCTTAAAAGACCCAGAAGAGAAGGAATGAGAAGATCATGGTTTGAGCTCTTGTATGCCTCATTACAGGTCAAGTATGATAGAGGTCAAGCGTGGATTTGTGTGAGAAATAATCCTACATTTAGAAGTTTACTAAAGAATGTTAACAATAAGAAAAAACATACCCATTAATACAAAAAGAGTAAAAATCAGGAAGTCATATATTTCAGGCTATGAACTGTTAAGTTCAGCTTTTATTACACTGTCAGGAAAATTCCTACTTTTTCCTTTATAATTCTGGGCTGGGATGTTCCTTAGCTGGTTAGTCATGCTGTATTCAGAATACAACTGTGAAAATTTGAAACATGATTTGCATTTAAATACTATATTGAACACAAACCACTCCAGACATCATTTAAATCAGAACTTATATTGGATTGGGGATGATTCACAAGCCTGAACACTCATCCTTCAAGATGATCATCTCTGCTATTCATGGCTAATTGTGTATGCCCTCACTGCACATGACTTGCTCCTGTTTACTTTCATATTTCTCATAATCTTTTAAGGACTCAATTCTAGAAAGTTTAAGCTATTAAAAAGTCTGACACAGGTCTTTATTTTCCTACTTTAACTGAAAACACAAATTAAACTCAAAACCATTTACATGAAATAAGTCAGCTTTAATTAAAAAAGTAAAAAATATTATTTTATAATAATGAAGAATTTCTCTATCTTGGGTGACCTATCAGGGTCATCTTCAGGGTTTCCTTCAGCACTTTTAGGGGTCAGAAGACCATTTGTCCTGCATGAAATGTACCAGCATCTGACGACGTAAGTCCTACATGAATTTTGGAAAACCATTAGTGTAGACCCGGTCTTCACTGATAATAACTTATAGCATATCGTCAGCGGTATAACCTGTTTTAAACAGGATTTCACTACACTGATGACAAAAGAATTAATCACAGATCATCAACAGAAACATTTTACCAATTAAATTGAGATGCATATTGAAATCTAACATAAGAATTCAGAGACCAAAGGAACCAATTTTAGCCATATGCATTTCCGACTTATGCCGTATTATTCCATGCTGACATAAAAGCAGTATACTATGATAATATCTACCAGAACATTCACCATAACCAAGTATTTTGTATAAGAGATGATGTTTAAGGAAGTCTGCACTCATAAATAATTTAAAGCTTTATATTTTGAAGCAATCTTTTATTTAAGTTACCATTTTAAGAGTGTGACTACCGTTTCCTGCAGAAACTGCTCCACTGGTTACACAGAACAATGTTAAGACTCCTTTTTCAGACTTCAAAAGATACAGGAAGAAGCATCACCATAATAATCATCATAATCGCTACTGTGCTTTTGTCACCCTCTTTCCCTTTAGAAAAAAAAGTGGTGAAAGCACCTCTGCATCTAGTGGTTGTTCAACAGTTAAGCAACTGTACAAACATTCAAAACGTTCAAGGAGAAATATCTAGTATCACCAATTTACCTTTTGAAACCAGTTATTCCAAACGGTAAGTTCTTGAATGATGTTTTTAAAATTTAGTATCATCCAAAGCCTCTCCTACTGATAAACAGGAGATCTATGATTCTAAAAATAATGGTATATATAGAAAATGTTTTGAGGGGATGTTTAAATCAGAACTTTAAACTCAGTCTTGTCTTCATCAAGCCTTTTTTTTTGTGCATCACTGTATTTAACAGAACTGAGAGGGCGAAAAGAGTGTTTACCAGTTACTTCCAGACTCCTTAAAAACATAGAAGAGTCTGCTTCCAGGAAATGGCTCTCAGTACATATGCTTACACGTATTTTCCAAGAACTGTAATTTTGACAAAATATTCATAAATCCATTATCTGTATCAGATAACAGAAAAAAATAGCTAAACAGTAAGAAGAGAGTAGAAAAAACATTAAGAAGCAATTTCAATAGAACAAACAGCAAAGGGCGGAAGACGTATTTAAAAACAGAAATAGATCTATAATGATGCTATTCACCGAAATTTACTGAAAAACCTTCTCTGCAAACCAAGAAGCTGCATGTTTTTTGCTACGCCTTTAAAAGGCATTTTTCAGGGTATGATTCTCCAAATCAAGTCAAAACCGGGCCCCACTGGTCCCCTGAAGAAAATCCTATCAAAAGAAAAATGCCCCTTACAGCCAACGAACAAGGTCCTCCATGTGAGTCAACAGGAAGAATTTCATATCTTTGACCTAAACAATGAACAGGATGAGATAATCTGGCAGCATATGCGTTCCTCCAAAAATCGCCACACATTTTTTTTTTTCTAAACGCAAGGAGCGTTCTGCCGGCAATGACCTAATTACTAGAATAAAAGCTGCGTATCTGACAAAGGGGAAGAAAGGACCCACAGCTTCATACATAATTTATCAAGATTTCCCACAGCATTCAGGTCGAGCCGCGGACCCCGACGCCCCTTTGTCATGTTAAACAAACCCGCGAGAAGTCAGCGGATCCCCGGGCGCTGCCGCGGCCGCGCCGCCCGCCCACCCGCGCGGCCCCCGCGCTGCGGCATCGAACAAAGCCGGGCCGGTGCCACCGCCGGGCAGCGCTCCCCGGGGGCACCTCCCGCTTCGTGACTCCGTCGCCGAGCCCTGCTCTCCTCCTTCTTCCTCCTCCCGCTCCCCGCTGGCCCCCGCGGGGCTTTGTGCCTCCGGCCGCTGCGCCGCGCTCGGTCCCGCCCGCCCGGCTCCCCGGCTGCGGCGCTCCCGCCGCGCCGCAGCCCTTTCTCGCACCCCGTTCTTTTGTTGTTTTGTTTTTTTTCCACACGCAGAAGCCGCGTTACCCCCGCGCCCGCGCGCCGCACTCACCCCATGGCCGCGGCCGCGGCTCCTCCATCCCCGCGCACCGCCCGCGCCCGGCCCGGCCCCGCCCGCGCCACCGGCTGCGCCAGCGCCGCGCGCACGGCGCGGCCCCGCCGGTCACGTGCGGCCGCACCGCCCCAGCCAATGGCGGCAGCCCCCGCCCCGCCCAACCCAGCCTAACCCAGCCCGGCCCAGCCTAACCCAACCCAGCCCGGCCCAGCCTAACCCAACCCAGCCCGGCCCAGCCTAACCCAACCCAGCCCGGCCCCTCGGTTCCGCATCCGAGCGCCGAGACACCAAACCCGCCCTGCGGGAAACCGGCTGGGGCGCCCGCACCGCCTGTCACTCACCCGGCCTGTCATTGATCCGCCCTCCGCAAAGCGCTCAAGGACTAAACGCCGTGTCACGCTGACACCTCCTGCGCTCACAAAAACGGAAAACGCTTCTGTGTAAAAACGAAAATTCTGTGTGTGCTCGACTTCAAGCTACTGCAGTTCACCTAATTTTTCACTACTTGTTAAAAAGTCAACAGTAAGGATACGCTTACTGTTGCGTTTTTAATAAGCAGTGTCTCAATTGCCCTTCAAGGGCAACTCAAACTTATCTGTATTTCAGTAAAAAAACCCTGTTTTCCTGTGCTTTTCAGGTATAAAACTGATCCTGCTACT
This sequence comes from Lepidothrix coronata, assembly GCF_001604755.1. NCBI lineage: Eukaryota > Metazoa > Chordata > Aves > Passeriformes > Pipridae > Lepidothrix > Lepidothrix coronata. The sequence goes on from NW_016690217.1 coordinate 1,138,378, forward strand.
GGTAATTTAATAATAGATCAAACGTGTACATTTAAGCTATACCACACTAGAACAATAAGTACCAGATGGAAAAAAATCTGAAAGACAAATGAACAAAATCAATTCATGACACTGTTTTATAATCTCCTCCCAGAACTGATCACTCTCCAAGGGGAAGGGTGTAACAAAGTATTCATGAAGATGACTTAAAACCCCAAAGAAGCACATTACTGAAATACAGGAGACAGCAGAAATTAACCCATATTTCAGCTGTTACAGTTTGAACTCTGTATTATCATTCAAAAAAAAAGTTATCTATATAACAGGTACTATGGGGAAGTTTTAAAAAAAATCCAGCTCCAGTGTAAAAGTCAGCTTTGTAGAAACAGCACAATATTAAATATTTTTAATCCCAGAGAATAATTCAAGAATAAATCTACGAGCAGCACAGCCGATGTCAACAGAACAGTCCATGACAGAAGATCTGAAAAGGTGCAATGGTTCCTCATCCAGAACAAAGGAATGCCCTTCCCTGCAGCATGGCAAAAATTATGGAGTTTGTCCTGATACAAGTGGACTAAGGATAGATTGCTTATTATATCCTTATATGCCTGAGGAAATTTCATTCTTCCTATGATCATGTCTTTGATTTGCACGAAACAAGCAGACTTGTGATACCTCATGGTTGGGACCAAATGAATTTAGAGGCACTAGAGGCCTATGCCTGCATGGGAGCAATTGCACCACAGATTACTTAAATGCTGCCATTTTCATTTCAGCTGTTTCCTCATAAGTCCTTTTTTCAGTCACAGAAGGCCACAATCAACCCTCAGGAAAGATGCTCTTTGCCAGACAACCTTTCATCAAACATCTTCACTATTTAGGAGATGTGTGACATGTCATCTGCTACCTTCAGCACAGTATCACACAAAATGCTCTTTGACTTCACCAGGATGGCAACCTACAGAGCTGCTGTCACTTCAGCTGCTGTGGTAAAACATCCTAAACCAAAGTAAAGTGGGACAGTTTCAGGCTGTATGACTTTTTGCCACAAAGCTTCTATCAATTACAGCAATCGTTGCCATCCTATGGTTTATGGTGTTTTATGATCCACTTGATTCCATTTCACAGAGACCAAGTTTATCCTCCCTCAGGTGTAACAAATTATCACACTCCTCTTACCAGGTTTAAAGTTTAGAACCTAGCTAGGCCTTAGACTTAAAGCCATCTCCCTTGGTATCTTACTGATACACTTGACTGTTCCACCCCTTCGAAAAGCAAACCAAAATGCTCCTGATTGTTATTGTGAAGCTCTCTCCATCCTAAAATTATTTACATCAGCATAAGTATAAAATCAAATAAGTACAGACATAATCCAACACCTATGTTATCAGTTGGCAAGTTGTTCCGGGTTGTAGCAATCAGGTCACTTCAGTAATAGTTTTAAATCATTTTCAGAAGTGGCAAGTGCAACAGAGTCTGGAGTGACAACCTTGAGTGCACAGAGACAAGACCAGAACCAAGGCCAAAGAAAATGCCAGAGAAACTGAAATCCTATTCACTAGAGCTAAATTCCACACCTGAAAGAGAAAACCTAAGCTTTAAGAAAAACAGTTAATTTTCTAGAACCCCAAACAGGAGTATTAAAAACAGAAGGCTACATAATGTACTCCATTCATTTACACACATCAAATGCATTTTCTGCAATTCTCAAAAACTAACTGTAGTTCTCACTATGTGAAAAGACTCTTGCTAGTCCTGATAATGGTTAATCCTTTCTGAGTCTGGTAGTCACAACCTGCACAAGTCTGAGCAAATTCAGTGCTGATGAGCACTTTAACTGATGTTAAATTCACTGCTCTATAGCCTTAGCTCCCATGTTTATTTGCAGAACAAGCAGAAGTACAAATTCCCTAATGCTTTCTGCCAAGATGAATAGCTGAGTGGGAGGGAAAAAGCTTCGTCACTCACAGTAATGCCCCATTCTGTTATGATTTCATAAAAACGGCAGCTTATGGTCTGTATCTGTGTCACGTGCACTTGTCTCTGAAGCAAAATCCACTATTAAGTGAAATCCAGTTTAATAAACAGCATATTATTACCAATGAGATGACCCTTCTCATATTGTATCTTCCAGTGGTGTTACAACATCAATATACAGCCAAACAAGTGAGTGGTATTGTGGCACACACTCTTATCTTCTTTTGAAACTGCTTTCCATGTGCAGAACTGGATTCTCTCAATAGAACTGATTACAATGAAACAGTATTTAAAAAAAAACAAACAACTCAGGCTTTCAGGAAAAAAGAAAGTACAGAATGAAATTGTACAGGGAAAAGTCTTCTTTAGACTAAGTTTATTTTTCACTAGTTATTTTCTCTCTGGCAGAAGGACCAAGATAGCTTTCTCATTCTTTGAAAGATTAGCAAGACAGACTTAGAAATACCTGCAACATATTGCATAAGACCACCCTTTAAAGTCTATTAGAAGAATCAAATCTCTGCATGAATCCTATGTAAGCTATCAAATCCCAGGGACAGAAAATTTTAGTATTGAAAAATATCAGTTCAGTTTCAATATTCAAAAATATAACTACTTCTATTATTTTGGACAAGATCTCTGCAGTCTACCTAGCACAGCATTTTCAAGCAGTCAAATGGATATTTGAGTCCAGAAATGGAATTGGCAATATCTGTATAAAATGTTTGATGCAATCTATACACTGTTTCCCAACTTCCTACTGTATTTATTAAAATCCAGTTTGAGACCAAATAAAATTGTCACATAACTGTTTCGCCCCACTATTAAGTAGTGCTAAATAGAACCTCTGAGCAGGTTAAGATCCACATATTTAAAAACATAAAATACATTCCCCAAAATATCTATTTGCTTCATAGAAATCAAGACTACTACAACAGAAAATGCAAGAGATTTTCTGGTTTTAGGTAACTGGCTCATAAATGGGACAGTTCTCTCAGCCTTTACAACCTCACCCTCTGCAGCAATACCCTCCTCCCTAGGAGCTTTCCACTATTTAATGTATTTAAAGTTATCGATATTTCATTTTAAGTCATTGAATGTGCACAGTGTTACCCACCTCAGAGATTCTGGGCAGGGAATGGTTGGGTAAGGGGATAAAATGTCTCCCTGGTGCCAGGCACTATGGTTTGTATTATTCACAAATTTGAAAAAGTGTTGCCAAGATCTTGCCTTCAGAACTTACTAATACAAGTTTATGCATTGAGTTATATCAGGATACATTTTTTGAAAGATGGTACAGATTTCATCAACAAAATGAACTGAAAACATCTCACATCTGTTTTACATAGACAAAAGTTTCATCTCAACCCAGGACTTGATGACGTATTTTTGCAGCTGCTATACCCAAAGACTGTCTTGTGCCTTTCACCTTTATTTGGGAAAAAAAAAAAAAAATCAATGAAGCTGAACATGCTCTTTGCTTCCTATTTCCTTCAGTATTGTGACGGTACTTTCACTTCTCTCCCTACCACACAAGGACCATGTTCCCTCTGAGCCTTGCCCTTCCCATGTGACCAGGACCAGATAAAAGTTGTATATACACACTTGGGAATGCTCGCAACTTGTTCCCATCAGCATTAGCATCAGTGTTTTGATCATGAAGAACTACAGCCCTACTGCCTCCAGCAGAATTCTCTCAGAAATGTTGCATATTATTTCCCCAATTATGGGAACTTCAACTGTGAGCATTAGAAAGACTATCAGAAAAAGGAATCCCGATGATCAAGAACCTAAAGGATGACCTTTCTCATGCAGATGAAGAAAGAATGAAGAAAAGCACTATCATTGTTCCTGTGTATTATCCAGAACATATACACTAGTCCTACAAAAATAAACAGGAATTTTCTGTAGTGAGAACTGAGAACCTTGTTCTTTTAAGATTTTCTATTTTACTAATGCACTAAAATTCCACTTTTTTTCCCCAGAAGGTTGTGCTACTAATTCCTGAGCCTGAGAAGATTTTTCCACAAGCAATGACAAGATCTGTCTTTCATAGAGTCAATTAACTACCCCACAGTCATGTAACACAAGCTAAATGAGAAAAGCAGAAAAATGCATGCTGTTTAGTTATTTCATAACTAAGTCAGTGGCACAGAAATACATCACTTGCTCTTTAAATCCTTTACCATTTAATGCTCTCTACTGTTTGCCAATTCCTTAGTTTTGTCCAGAAGTATTCTGCTCTCTGGGGCATCTCCCACTCATAATTTCTTCCTTCTCACTAAGTTTTTCCATCTGCATGCAGCTTTCTCGCTTCAAACTAAAGAAATGAAGGAGAAATACTGCTTCTCTCCTCACATCTGCTTGCTCTAGTATGGAGCCACAGCCCAACCTGTACTATATTTTCTAAAAACAGTAAAGAAATAATGAAGAGAGTTTGTATAGAAAACCATTAATCCAGTAAACTTCACCATCCATTCTTCTATCTCAGCCATATAACAAGCCCCACCTGACACAACTTTGTTTCACATTACCCATGGTTTCCTCATCCTCTAATTAAGAACATCACAGTATCCTGGCGCTGTATCAGTTCATTTCCTCTGCTGTAGCTCTCTCAGGCTTCTTAGGTAGTTTACTGTGTTTGTGTACTGTAATTTCCACTTCTTACTTCAGTGTTTTCTTTCCCTTGTAACCAGCTGTGTATTATATTTTCAACCTTCCTTTCATTTAACTTTCCTTTCCACATCCTCTTAAAACTGTGGCTTGACATTTGTTAGACCTCATTTCTAATGAACTTTAATTTAGATTACAGGCCTTCATCAGAAATATTTCTGTTCAAACATCAACCAAGTTGTTACTTAATCTAGGCCACCTGTAGGACATGAGCAGGTAGCAAGTCAAAGCAATGTTGTGCTTTGGTGAAAGGCAACAGAAAAGTTCGATATATACCTTAATGAGCTCTTGTTTCCCCCCAGTAACTACAGATATCTTAATCTTACACAATATTAACATTGTGCATTAATTTTCACACTGTTTTCTGGGTTTTAAATGGAAAAACAATCCCATCCAAAAAGCTGTGTTGCAAAAACATAAAAAGAAAATAAACAAGCTAAAAAGGCAGAAAATAGAAATGGATGGTGCTTATTCAATCTGCTAAAGGGCTGGTGGACTTTTACAGGAATCCGGAAAGCAGATTTTAAAGATGTGACCTAGAAAAAACTTGTCATTTGTCTGTAACGTGCAGAAAGTAAGTTCAGTGACCAGATAAAGAGTTGACTTGCAAGTGTAGTTTATTTTAACCCACTGATGGGGTTGTGTTGGCATGTGCCTACCCCCTCATACCAAACCTCCAGCAAAATAAAGGTTTATTCTGCAATTTTGAAAACCTGCAATTGCACCTTTTAACCCACCTGCAATTCTGTTTCAGTAATCTATTAACGGCATTGAAGGCTGAACATCTTCCACGTAAAAGCCCTTGGTTAGCATAGCTCAGGGATTCTCTTGTGATTTTTTTTTCAGAGGAAAAGCTCTTCCTAGAGAACTTTGTTCATTAAATACATACTGCTCTTTTCCCCATTTGGGCCACAGAACAGAAAAATATTACACTTTTAGAGAAAGATTAAAAAAATGTTATGTCTTCCAAAGTTTCTTGAGGGATGCCAGGCTCTGGATCTGCCTGGTCTCCACTGGAGCTATCTTTTGTAAACAAAGCACATCTTAGAATATCTCCTTTAGTCTTGGCTCTGATGTACCTTTTTCACCCAAGGCTGCAAGTCCATCAGCAGCTCAGAGACTCAGGGTCAGATGCAGTAGAAGAAACTGAGCATATATAAGCTTTATAGTGAACCCAAGAGCATCCCAGAATTCCACATCACTCTGACAAATGGAAGCTATATCAGTGGAATATTTACCTTTTTCTTCACAATCATCTTTTCAGCTCTCCCTTTGTTTTTTTGAACCAGATGTTCTTAATGCAAGGACTGATTTCTTGTAAGCATTCTGACATTTTAGTAGTAATAAATCAGTTAAAAATCTATTTAGCTAAAGGTCATCAACATATTTTTGCCGATGATATTGAAAAGGAAGGAAGGGTAATTTTCATGGAATCCTGAAAGCAAAGGCCTTTTACAAAAAAGGTATACTAACACCATTCTCCAAGTCTTGTAAGATTAAAGAAATTCCAGCTAGAGGCAAGTTTCTCAAAGTCCACTGCATTAAGAAAGGCTGTGACAAGGTCTAAGTCATGGCTGTGAGTTCTCTCACTATAATTATAATCTGTTGAACACTTAAATTAAGGCCCAAGCTTCAGAGGCTCTTAGCTACAACAGGACATCTGTAGCAAATCAATCTAGAAAAACTGTCTTTTACAAGATAAATTGTTGGCAAGGAATCTGAGGATACATACATTATCCTCAGAAATATCAAAAAATTCCACATTACAGTACATAACAGTAATTACTCAGGAATTCGAAGAAGGACCACAAAAAAAATGGCTCTTTTTCTCAAGGCAGATTTATTCTATACGGTTTAAGGAGTACAACTCAGCTGGTTCAGCAAAAAGTGGCCTGTTTTTTATCACTGTGTATTGAAAATATTTTCCAGTGTCACAACTTTAAAGAGATTCATCAGTGCAGATCAGACAAACTGGAAATGAATTTCCTAACACTGGTGTGGTTCACCAAATCACAGAAGTTCAGCAGGAACTGAGTCCACAAGTTGAGACAAGGCATTTCAAGAAATACTGACTTTTACTGTTCTGCATGCTCTGATATAAGAGTCCTACAACAGTGCTGGGATCTACTCAAGGACTGAAATACAAGAAAGTTTGCAATTCCTTTGATGCTGCAAGACTTAAACTGATTGCAGTGTGCGCACACTCACAACGTGTTGCAGTGATTATACTCAAGTCTCCCACCATTCAGATTTATCTGATTGCTTGATAAGGTTAAGAAAGTCCTGTAGCTCTTTCTTGCAACCAGTACAGAACTTCAGCACTACTTGATTTCTGCGCACGCAGGGATGAGCTGCTGTGGGAGGCAGCACTCCTGAAGAAGGAAGAACATTAACTCCATCCAAGCTGAAAACCAGGACAAGAATGGACTTGTACTCCCAGGTAGCACAACCCTCCAAGACACCTGGCCAGCATGCAGTTTTCCTCCTCACTGCCATAATTAATGATTGTGAATAATGATTCATGTCAGATTTTTCAGTTAGCTTTTGTTTTGGAGGCATTCTGACTTTCTTCAGCTTATTTATTCACCATAAAAATGCATCATTGGATGATCTGGGTCTCACTCTCTTAAGGAATTGTTGTCACACAAGCCACACAATAGTGTATTGGTGGCACACTAGTTTTTTCCCCTTCTCTTTTGGCACGCAGTTTAGTGATGTTTATTAAAAATACACAGCCTCATTTCAAAATATGTGTTGCTGGAGTGGGTGCTAGGATTTCTGCTTTTCTTTTAGGATTTTGAATGAATGACATCTTTAAATCTTAATTTTGGCAGCACTAGTGAGGTTGAAAAAATTTCTTTGCTTTCATTAGAGTGGGGATTGTTTTTACAAAAGTCTTAGAAGTCTAAAATGTCTTAGGATATTTTCGCCTAATAATGAAGGTTCAGCTTACTGAATAGCCAGTAAGGGACAAAAATTCAAGTATAAGCTGCCCTGTCCAGTGTTCAAGCAGCATGAATACTTTTTGAAATTGATCTACCTGCTCAGTAGAAAAGGAATGCAAATTTGAAATATTCATTATATTTCTAGACAAGCTGCTTCCAGCACCACACACATTTTTAGGAGTCACACAAAGCTAGCCTTTCTCTGGGCCATTCTTCATCTTGGAGATCAACATGCAACTTCAAAGTAACAAAACCAGCATCTGAGACAGGTACTACAGAAAACTTACCACTACCCAAGTTACTTCAGTATTGAGAAAAAGGAGTTGAAGGAAAGGACTCGTAGTCATGCCCAGAACAAGTAAAGTATCAGTGGAGTAATGAGCAGAAAAAATGCATTTAAGTTTGTCAAAACCTGAGAAGCTAGAAGTTCCTTGATCTATACAGAGCACATATTTGAGCGCCAGCTTCCCTTCCCCAGCTTGGATCCAGGGCCACTAGCTACTCAGGACAACCAAAATACCTAAATTGCATGCATTAGACCTTAGAACCATATGATACAATTGCGTGATTAAAGTATATAATGTTGCAACTCTGTGAAAACACTCAGCTAACAGATACAATTAAAAAAAAACTATTAGAGAGGAAAAACATCCTACTGATTACAGATATATTTTACATCTCATATTCCAATCCCTACGGACAGGTCAAGAGATAACATTTTAAATAATCACAAACATATTTAGAAAAGCTTTCCATCAGTAAGTGTACTAGAAGAACACTTTCTTCTTCTAACACATAACCCAAATACTTCAATCTTAAATGAAAAGATTGTATTTTCAAAGATCCCCAATGCAAGTCAGCTAGAACACCAGCACTAACTAGCTGCAATTTAGGGAAAGTCATATTTGACACAGATACTCCTTCTCAGCATGGATTTGCATTTTATTGATCCATTACTCTTTTATAACTGTATATATTTTTAATCAAGTACTGAATCCCTTACTGGAAATAATTTGTATTGTTTTAATGTTAAAACTCAAACCATTCAAGTTTAAAGTTTGCCTGGCACTGAGCTATACCGAGTAAACTCTAGCAAGCAAACATAATACATTGTTTCTACACAAAAGAAAATTCCATACAAAGTAGTCTTGCAGGGAGACTTAGTGCCTGCAAATTAAGGTAAGCTGAGACCTCAAGAATTTTAAGCATTTCCTACAACATTAGAGGAGTTAATTTTGCAAGCTAATTAGCCCAGGTGGCAAGAGAAAGGCAGAAATCTTCTCAGTAGGTAATACTTGTTCTAACAAGGAAGAAACAATAGGAGAGATCCCATGCCATTGGCAAAATCCCTTCTGTCACATGAATAGAAAATCAAAGTCCTTCTCCAGAAGCACAATGGTCAGTAATTGAAATGTTCTCATTTAAGATTATGAATGAGCTGTTCCCTAGTCTTGCTCCTTTCTTCTTCTCCTTTTCCTGATTTTCTTTTTTTTTTTTTGGCACCAGACGTGTCCTAACACTTGGAAACTTCATGTGACATTCTCATCACAGCACTTGTTGATCGTGCTATAGCACACAGATGTGACTGAAATCACAGGGGCTTTCTGTTCTACACCTGGATGATATTCTCCCGGTGTTGCACCTTCCCTCTCCCAAAGAGTAAATGCTGGTGAGTGCTGGTAGAGAAACTCATGTCAGCCTTACTCCCCAGTTTCAGAGCTGGGAGTTTTCTACACCACAGAATGTGAGCAGCGCAATTACTTCAGCACAAAAATAACATCTTTTTACAGATTTGAAGTTTGGACTACACAGAGCAATTCTGAAGCTTACAGGTCTTATAGAGACTCCCGCAATGTAATTATATAATTATATAATGCAGAATAGAGGCAAGAATGATGAGAAGCACTATTCATCAGTGATTTGAACTGGTGCAATAAACTTCAAAGAACATGAATCTAATAAAATACACAATTCTTCAAACAGGGAACTTGGTGGCAAACTGCCTGCATGAACAATTACTTGGCGTTGTAAACAACTTGATCACTTGTAAGTCACTAGTGTAATTCTCAAACAATAATTCTCAAACAATTCTCAAACAGTGCTAGTATGGCCAGTCTTCGCGAGTGAAGACTTGGGAAAGGTCTTTACCCTTTGAGCCTGCGCAGTGGATTTTTTAGGTGAGACCCAGTGTGCGCTGAACTGAGCCCACCCTTTAATCCTGAGGTTCATCTGCCGGGGCCGAGCAAGCTCGGACAGTGGCAGTGAGGTCCTCAGAACGCAGGTTTGTTTAGAGTGACCTTCTCTTAGATGGATGGCCTTACAGGGCTGACGAGCTCCATCTGCCCGGGGGACTTTAATTCTCAAACAATAAACACCTGACTAAGAAATTAACAAATGACTACCTTCCAAAGCTACCTATATTCAGAGCAGCTGAATTCTAAGGCAAGAATTAATATATTGTCAGAGAGCAAAAATAAAAATTAGCCATGGTAACACTAACACGTTTTCCCAGTATTTTCCAAACAAGTTAAAACATTTTTAATTACGACCAGGCTTTGTCATTACAATGAGTCTCAGGTCTTCCTTGCTGCATAAAGAGTCCACTGTCACATGGACTCTTCAGTAGCTTTACATCATTCAAGGCACTATTTCCCTTATAAAAAAAAAAAGACCTGGACATCTTGCTGACAAGTAAAATTGAGAGTGTGATTTGGAACAGTATAAAGACAGTCATGTACAGACAACTACTCTTTCATGCAAACAAAGCAATACACAAATCCACTGGGTTTAGAGGAAGACAAGCTCTCTTTCTCCATTCAATTAATTCTTTTCAGCTTCCAGCACTTGAAACATTTTTTTGGAAAAAGCTTTATGAATCAAGTCTAGTTCTCAAGGTCTTAATGACATTTAGACATTTAATTAGCAAGCCATCACTTGGACTGGCATCTAAATCTTTTGTCAGAGACCTAATTCCATGCCAATTCAAACATCCCATTAGTCTTATATTAACTAACAAGAAGTCTCATAATATTCTGGCTACTTTGCACTGGCATGCATTGACACAACAGTGGATTCAGTCTAACTGAATGCAAGGACACAGATTTACAGTGTACACACATTAAACTAACAAGGATATTCTAAGACAAAAATATAATAGCCACATGTATGAACTGGTACTCAGCCATACTTTGTGCTTCCTGGTAGCCTGGATGAATTTTGACATTCAGGTTAAAAAAAAAAAAGGAAAAATATTGATTGAATTATAACTATTTCATTGATTCTAAGCTGAGTCCTGTTCTTAAACCTTTCTGGAGCTCATTCTGAACCATATTTAGAGACATATGCTGGCATTTCTACCGCAAGACATATTCAGTACACAGGTTTTTGTAAAAAGTCATTAACATATATAACAATACATAATAAGTAATAATAAGATGTATTTGGAACCAAAGAAGAAAAATCACAGCAGCAAATGTCCTTTTTCAGCTTGTATCTCTTAATTTAGAGCTGTGGTTTTCACTGAAATAACAACAAAGGACAAAATGTAGAAAAATGCTAGAGAAAATGGCATAAATTCTGTAGGGTTTTTTTAATTCCTTTTGTGGAAACCGGAATTTTACACAAGTTTGAGTCAGCACTCCACCAGACTGAGCTAAAACTAGAATCCTATGCAACGAAAGGTTTGTAGTTGAACAGTTTGAATACCATGGAACAAAACCCTAATAAAGTGATTCTGCAGAAACACAGGGGAGAAGGAAAACTGGTGCCAAGAAAGATTAAAGAAATAGATATAAAAGGGAATTGGGAAATATTCAGAGTTGTCCTTAATTTTGGTATTGATAAAGTCTGTAAACAAATTTTGTTACATTGTCTTATTAAAAAAAAATCAATTTAGCTTTATGTTAAAAAGCAACAATGTGCAAGGAATATGGTCATATATTAGATTCTGCTAAGCTTGGAATCTCATGTATCTCAGCAGTGCCTGCTGACAAGATCTTCTCAGCTGTGATTGGTGACAACTGTAGTGTCAAGGTTACTGGCACTGCAGCTTTCAGTCTTAAACTGCTGACAGGTAGCTTTTTGATGTCAAAAGTTAGTAAATTCTAATGTAATCAGCTTGCTTTTTTTTTTATTGGTCTAGATCCTGATGTGTAGCAGTTGCTATACAACAATTATTTTTGTTGTATAGCACCTGCTGACAACCAACAATTTTACCCAAACTTAATTCCACATCCAAGTCTTTCCTGACTAATACAGAGTAATCAAAGAGACTTTACGTGAACCCTTGGATTGCAAGTTCCATAGGAAACAGCTTAAAAAGAGTAGAGAACTTAAATGTAGATCTTTCTGAGCAGAAAATACAGAAGTTACAAACAACCTCAGTGAGACCAGAAAGGCATTTAACTCCAGAAACCCCATTATTCAAGCCACGTACAGCATTTTCTTTGAAGAACAGCTAATTCAGATACCTGTACACCCCCCAACATCACCATCATCATCATGGCTAGGCTTCGCGAATGAAGATTTGGGGAGGGCTCTACCCACACTTGTTACAAGCGCGCTGGTGGCTAAAAAGGCCAGTACGAGACACACAAGTCCAGTTGCAAAAGGCACAGCAGAAAGACTCCTTAGGTGGCATACCTGCAAGACACGATTCTTTCTGCGTTGTCTTTTCTCCTCAAGAGTGATCCTGCGTGCGTTCTCAAAAGCATCAGCAGCGTTATAGATGGTGTGTCTCCAGACCTCCTGATTGGAGGCCAGAGTAGACCAGTTATGTTGATCAATATGGCCAAGGATGAGATGTTGTCTCAGGGAGTCCTTGTATCTTCTCTTTGGGGCTCCTCTCTTGTGGTAGTCAGTGGCAAGTTCACCATAAAGCAAGATCTTAGAGAGGCGGTGCTCCTTCATCCTTGAGACGTGCCCTGCCCAGCACAGCTGTATTCTCAGCAACATGGCCTCAATACCTGTAACTGCTGCTTGTTCTAAAACAGATGCATTGGTCACATAATCTGACCAGTGGATGTTTAGGATTGTACGGAGACAGAGTTGATGGAAGCATTCTAAGAGTCGCAGGTGGTGGCGGTAGATGACCCATGATTCGGATCCATACAAAAGAGTAGATAGCACTGTGGCTCTGTAAACACTGATCTTTGTACTTTTCTTCAAGTGTTTATTTTGGCAAACTCTTTTATGAAGCTTTCTGAAGGCACTATATGCCTTTGCTAACCTGTTGTTGATCTCTCCGTCAATCTTACCGTCTGAGGAGATGAGGTTGCCTAAGTAATTAAACTGCTGGACTGATCTGAGCTCTGATTGGCCAATGGTGATATGGGGATGATGGAAGGCTTCCTGAGGTGCTGCTTGATAGAGAAC
>NW_016690217.1:1152067-1273620 GCF_001604755.1 Lepidothrix coronata
TCTGCAAATCACAAATGGGAATTTCTCGCTCCAGGAACTCCTCAATGTGCGGATAAGAGAACTCCTTCCTTGGGGCAGGCATTATGGGCACTGGAAGGGCATTGGTGCAGGCCTGAAACTACAAACTTTTCTTTCAGAATGAAAGCTGATTCCTCTTTGTCACGAAAATGAAGCGTCTACTCATGTATTTGAAGCTTTTACTGAACAGCAAAATGATAAGATGGCCAGCATTTTCAATGAAATAGGCAAGTTGCTACAGAATACTAAAATTTCAACCAGGAACTATGTCAACTACAGGAAAGGTATTTTTTACTAAATAGGAAAGAGCAGTGCAAAGCTGTAGTGGTTTGAACCAGGTTTTCCCTCTGAAGCTAAAAAAGTGGTAAAATCCCAGGGGGTGGTGACCCCTGGAAGTTTTGAAGTTTTGTCCAATCTGTGCTCCTGCAAAATGTAAACATACCACAAGCAAACGGAAGAGAAGGTTAGTTGTAGTTTGGTTGAAGAAGTGGTAACCATGTTCTGAGGCCATGAGGAGCAGAGGGCAGAAGCCCCTGGGTGGGCTTTGGCCCCTCAGCCCCCAGCGGGGGCTGCGAGGACCTGGAACAGCACAAAGCTGGGCTAGGTGCCTGCAGGTGAGAGCTAAGAAAGTTTTCTCCACTGTGAGTGAGCAGAGACAGCAGCAGCAGAAGCAGCGTCCAGAAGCGATGGCAGACAGCCAAAAAGATAAGAACGCAGCAGAGGTGGCTTGCAACCAGGTAAGCAGACACAGAGACGTCTAATGAAGAGAGAGAGAGCCGAGAAAGCAGCAGGGAGAGAGGAAGCTGGGGTAAGAACTGGAATAAGACCCCAGACTCCTTTGAGACCCCTCCTGGAAAAGGAGGAAGATGATGGACTCTTACTTGAAAGAGCCTTGGAGTGCTGCAGCACCAGAGAGGAGCTGAGAAGCTCAAACATGTCCTGAAGCTGGACCGGGACGGAGAAGGAACGCAGGGGGGGTTGACCTTGGCCCCCCTCGCTGCTGCTGACAAGCCTAGCAGCCTGAGACAGAGCACAGGAGCTCTGGTAGAACTCTTGAGGCAAAGGCTTTCAACTGAAAGCTGCCCAAGATGTTCTGACGCAGGGGTGAACCCCCCTGAGGAAGGAACTTTCACGAAGATGTCCCTGCATTTCGTGATATGCCTGTGGTGAAGCGAGTTTTGTCCCTGCTGGCAGTCCACAGGTGAGACCTTCGCTTGGAGTCGAAGGAGAGCCAAGAGGAGTGAAAGGAGACCCCCTTGTGTCTTGAAAGACCCTTGTTTGGAGACGACGGGCCAAGGGGCTTGGAGATCCCCTTGTGTGTATTGAGAAGAGATCCAGCTACAACAATCCAGTTACGGCTGCTGCATAGAGACACAGAGAACCTGCTGCCTTAGAAGATGCTGCTGCTAAGAGTAGAGTCTAGAAGGGACCTGTCCTTCTTCCCTCCTGGACTTTTATTTGGAGGGGAGAAGAGATCTGATCCATTGTAAATACTTATGTCATGGTAGAGATAGTTGTGATCATGTGTATAATGTATTATAATATTTATTTGTACAGTCATTGTAATATATTCCCTTTACCCAATTTAGGTCTCGTGTGTTTGTCTGGAAAACCCATCTCACATTAGGATTGAGATGTGACAGGGGGCTAGGACTAGGGAATTAGAATTTTGGGGATCTCAAACCATGAAAGCTGATTCCTCTTTGTCACGAAAATGAAGCGTCTACTCATGTATTTGAAGCTTTTACTGAACAGCAAAATGATAAGATGGCCAGCATTTTCAATGAAATAGGCAAGTTGCTACAGAATACTAAAATTCCAACCAGGAACTATGTCAACTACAGGAAAGGTATTTTTTACTAAATAGGAAAGAGCAGTGCAAAGGTCAGCCACTTGGACCCTTAAAAGCCATTAAGTAGAGTTCTGACAATGCTTCAAAGCTTTGGGAACTACAACTCAGCATTTAGTTGCATGAAAATTTCATAAATGAAGGCATGCCAAATTTCTGGTCCTAAGAACAACCTTAATTTTTACTGAATAGTAAAGACCAACACAACTAGCCATCAAGATCAATGTCGATACCAAAGGACTTCGCAACACAAAAAAATATTTTCCATTATATTTTTAAAACACATCAAGTATTAGAATGGTGTTTTGGAAACAAGTAACCACGGTAAAGAGATATGTAATCTGAGCAACACAAACCAAGACAGGCAGTAGTGGTATGATACAAAGATGTCAGCAACTTGAGACAAAGTGGAAGTTCTTTGCAAGACTTGCATCTGAATTTAGAACCATAAACACAGCACTATGACCTGTGTCCAAATGGAACAGCTGAGGAACTCAGTATTTTTATTCAGATACTCTACACACAAAACACAACTTAGGAGGAGTAAGAGCTTGCTTGATCAAACTATGCACTCCATTTAGAAATGTCTTGTTTCACAGTTTGATGAAGCTGAGCCTGTTCCAAAGGATGTTACACACACACAAAGCAATGGAGGAAACTGCTGATGACTCAGATGACAATTAACATGCTGCAGTTAAAAAATCTTGCACTTTCCAACAACCTCTTTTCAGATGGTTCAAGCAGGCAAGGAATGGATTGCACTATTAAATTGAATCAAAGATAAGTCAGGTGATTTTTACTCCAGATTTTGATTAGCATAGAATTATTTTAAATATTTCAATTATCAATGATAACTGAATATTTAAATGTTTCAACCAAAATAAAAGCTGTTATTACATCACACTAGTTGAAGCAGGCTTGACCATCTATGAGGATAACAAGTAGCATGGCTACTTCTTGTAGAACATGAATCTATTTGCTCAAATTCTTACACCACAGCCTCACAAAACACTTTTCCTACAGTTACTGAATTCCAGGACAATACTGTTACCATGTATGAAATAAATTACACTTCTAAAAAAATTAGGAACTAAAAGAATGTACTCTCCAAGCTACTAAATTCCAACAGCCCCAAGTAGGTATCAATATGATAAATTACTTTCCCACCACATCCTTCATATGCTCTCAAACATACCCAAAGAAAGGTTCATTAACGTTAAGTACATAGAAGGACTTTTCAGAATGTATGTTCGGCACACAAATAGTTTGTACATAAAAAATAGTACCTACTATCTAAGAAAAAAAATATTATCCTCTTGCATAACAAAGAGCCCACATACATGTGAAAAGAGCCATTTCAATACGGAGTCTTCCTGTAACAGCACAAACTACTGCTTTTTAACAGACTGTGTAAGTCTGATCTTCAAACCTACGCTGCAAGGAATAACTAAACCTCCTGCTCTTCCCTGCAAACAAAAGCATCGAAATACAGATCGAGCTATAAACTCACCTCAATTTTAACTTGCTCTGCAGCACACTCCTTTGTGTAGTTACATGTTGTAATTAAGAGAAAAAAAGGAGTGGCATGAAAAGCAATATTACTTTCAAACTCCACTACTTAGAAAATCAATAATTTCTGAGAACAGAGACCAGCTGCAGGCAAGAACTTTATACCCACAGTGAGTAATAGCTACCTGTTAGAAAAAAGTCTACAACTCTATCCCAGTGGAGAAGGACACAAATTTATTACAAAGAATACTTATGAAAAACTATTAATTAAAATGTCCCAAAACAAGAAACACTCATCACAACAAAAATCTCTGCACACTACATGCCATATTTTTTTGTTTTTAACAAACACCAAAATCTCCAGGAAATTATTCCAACACAAAGCAACATTACATATAATGAATAGGTTGGACAGATTCCTCATAATAATTCCAAGATAGCAACATTTTGCTCCTATCAGTCTGAAGTTCCCTGTTTCTCCAGGGACAACACAAGCAGCAACATGGATACAAGTCTGTTCTGCTGTATAAACCTGAACATAAAGTGTGTGACCAAAGACGTTCACAGAACTTCTGCACAAAGAAACACTTGCAAAAATAAACTAGTGGGTAATTTCCTCTGAAGCTGTGGGGACACATTTAGTGTTACAATACTTATTATTTTCACCATTCCATTTGAAAGTCATTTGTTGTTTATATACTCAGATTTGCAGTCCGTATCTCATTTTTACTCACACTCTTACCTTTCCATATTCCTAAAAAAAGAGTTAAAAAGTAATACAATCCAAACCCCAAACAATTCAATTATCAAGAGACAAACCAAAATAAGGATCAGGAATCTACTACAGCATACTACAGTGACAGCTCTAAGTTCTATCCTGCCATGCTTACTCAGGCATGCAAATACTTATTTTAGAATCATAGAGTTGTTTAGTTTGAAAAAGATGTTTAAGATCATCAACACCAATAACACTGCCAAATCCCTGCCCCTAATTGCCACAACTAAATGTCTTTTAAATACCTCTAGGTATTTAAAAGAGATCACTTTTTTATCACTTTGTGATACTCAACCACTTCCCTCGGCAGCCTGTTCCAATGCTTGACAACCCTTTTGGCAAAGAAATTTTACCTGATAGTCAGTCTAAGACTCCCCCCATGAAACTTGAGACTATTTCCTCTTGTTCCATCACTTGGTACTTGGCTGAAAAAGACTGACTCCCATCTGGCTGGAATCTCCTGTCAAGTAGCTGTAGAGAGTGATACAGTCCCCATGAGCCTCCTTTTCTCCAGGCTAAACACCCCCAGCTCCCTCAGCTGCTTCTCACAGAACTTGCGTTTCAGACCCTTCCCCAGCTCCGTTGCCCTTCTCTGGACTTGTTTCAGCAGTCTTTCCTGCAATGAGGGACCCACAACTGAGCACAACTTAAGGTGTGGCCTCACTAGGGCCCAGTACAGGGGGAGAATCACTTCCCTGGTCCTGCAGGCCACACTACTGCTGCTCCAAGCTGGGATGCCACTGGTTTTCTTAGCCACTTGGGCACACTCCGGGCTGCTGTCAACCAGCACCCCCTGGTCCTTTTCTGCTGGGCCGGTTTTCAGCCCCTCTGCCCCCAGCCTGTAGTGCTGCAGGGGGTTGTTGTGACTTGGCACTTGATCTTGTTGAACCTCATACCATTGGCCCCAACCCACCAATCCAGCCTGTCCTGATCTCTCTGCAAATCCTTCCTGTGCTCTGGCAGATCAACATTTCTGCCCAAGTTGGTGTCATGTGCAAACTGACTGAGGGAACACTTGACCGCCTTGTCACTAAAGACAGACATAAAACAGGACTGGCCAACACTGAGTCCTGGGGAACCCCACTAGTGACCAGCCCCAGCTGTATGTAACTCCATTCACCACAAGTCCCTGGGCCTGGATGTCTTTTACCAGTTTTTTACCCAGTGAACACTGCATGTGTCTAAGTCATGAGTAGCCAGCTTCTCCAGGATAATGCTGTGGGAAACAGTGCCAAGGGCTCTACTAAGGTCCACGTAGACAATACTCACAGCCTTTCCCTCATCCACCAAGCCGGTCACCTTGTCATAGAAGACCAGGCTGATCAAGCAGGACCTGCCTTTCATAAACTCAGGCTGGGTTTAGGATGGCACGGAATGGCACTCAACACAATCCCAGGCACAGAGGTCAGGGTGACAGACCTGAATTAGAAGTCACCTCATACCTACACAAGGAGTCCACAATCCAAATACAAACTCCAGTACAGCCTATAACAAAACAACCCAGAGGGGGCTGCAGGAAAATGCTTCTCATTGATCAACTGCATTTCAACTTACAGTATGTAAAAATACTTGAAATCCTATTCCAAGAAATAGAAAAGTACAACCAAGTCGTATATTGACTTTTAAGACTCAATTCCCTTAAAGTGGAAAAAACAATGAGACAAAGCAAGCATGTTTGAGTAATATAACTAAATTTCTGTATAAAATGTGTTAAATTGGAATTTTTAACACCATTCTTTAAGAAAACTATTGCTTAGTTCTAAAGAGATTCTTGTCTGAGGCCATTTAAATGGAAGAACAGCAGCAATGTGGGCTCTCCATAGCAGGGGTTTCAAAGAAGAGAAAAAGCTCATGTGATCCTGAGAACCTTTTTCCATTAATAAAGGGAAAGCCAACTCACACAATTTATGCTTTCATGATTTCTTTGCACTCTTGTCACACAATAATGAGAAGTCCTAGTTTCCTTCCAGTTCCCTCCACATGCCAGTTACTACAAAAAAGGCCAATCTACTAACAGCCAAACTCAGTTTTGTGAAACTCAGCACCTTTCAGAACCTATTTAAAGCAACCAACAATCATACCATTAACTGCACAAACAAGAAAGTTTTTTATTGATTTCCAGAAAAAAATACACAATTTTCACTCAAAGAATTTAACCTATATGTGAAAAGGTAAGCCTTAAGTAGTGTTTTCCTACGTCATCAGAATTCTATTAGAGGGTAAGAATATAAAGTTCATCTCTTCAAAAAAATCACAGCATTAAGAAAGGCATCATTACACTATATCACACATCCTCAATTGTTTTTATTTTGAAAATTAAGTTTGCATGAATAAGGTCTCTTTTTCCATTAGAGATTAATATTTTATCAATTTGTGGTTAAAATGCACTCTTGAAGAATAACGCTACACTTATGAAAGAAATATCAAAATGCTATTGATACTTAAACTTCAGTGTTTTAGTTTAACACTTCCATAGAGAAATCAAACTACTTGTTCTCCTAATATAACTGTATTTACTTATTCAGAAGATATTCTTGTCTACTGAATTTTATTTCTCACCTTCTGAAAATCCACATGGAAGTAATGGCAAAATAAATTCTCTCTGATCTTAAAAAGCATTAATTTTTTTTAAATTTCTTATTTCCACTAGTGATGACTAATACTAAAGCAATCATTTCTTATTAAAGACACAAATGAACATAATCATGAATCCAACTAATCTTTGGCAGTCAGTTCAAATTAGCATATACTATCTTTGTAACCATGACCAGCAAGCAGTATCAGAGGTACTGCTACAACAGCATATGGAGACAAGAAAACCAAGCAAGTATTAATCTCTTTAACCTTTCTGGCAACTACCTACCTCTCCCATAACCTTCACCGACACACGTCACATATAGATGCGCAATACTGAGCAAATGCTTAATGCCTTGTAGCTTGATCACCCAGCTACAGCTGATCTAACTGGATGCAAACCTCCAACTAAAACTGAATGGCAATCACCCAATAACTCATGTTCTGCAAGAGCAAAGTATGACTTGCCATTGAAATCACCATTACAGTTTATTCAAACACTATTTTAACAAAGTAATACTTGTAATCACAACTGAAGTTGATTAGGATCAAAATTCCAACAGTGGGAGATATCAAAACATTATAAATCGGGTATGTTAACCTGAAGGGTGTAAAATTCATGACTCTAAGGTAAAAGTAGTTTTGCTTTGCTAATGCTGGTAATAAATGAATGATGAAAATATGAGCTTTAACAGCAAACAATTAAAAGATCCATTTAAATATCAGTTACAACTACTTTCCAGCTGAGTCCACATACATTCATTCAATACACTTAGTTCATGCATTTTTTAAAATTACAGTGGAAGGTTCACTGAATAAACTTCAGTCATCATAAAATAATCTTGATAAAACTTTTTTCTTTTAACATTCATAATATTGATACTCTCATTAAAACATGAAAACAGCCTGTTTTATTCACCAAGCTGGCTACTTAACTTCAGACCATTAAATCATTGTTTATTTCAGCACAAGTGAAGTTACTAACCACAAGTTACTAAAATCATACTTGAAAACAGAGTAACTTCATATTAAAAAAAAGATATTGCCTCCTACTGTTCAAATTACGGTGAGACAACTCAATGGAGAATATGAGGCACAACAAAAAAACATAGTTTTTTGAAATCAAAGTTTCAGCTTGTGTCAGAGAAGATCACAGAATTAATGGACTTCTACTGTATAACCCTATGAAACAACTTTTAAAGCATAGTTTGAAAGCAGAAACAAGATGCACACTATCCAAAATCAGTGCTGTGCTTTCACTTGCCACTCACAAAAGGGTCAAGTCAGAAGGAACCACAGTGGCTCAGCTGGTCCAAGCCCTCTGCCCTAACAGGGTCACCCTAGAGCACACAGTACAGGATTGCACCCAGATAGTTCTGGAATATCTCCAGAGAGTGAAACTCCACACCCTCTCTGGGCAATCTCTTCAGTGCTCAGTCACCTACACAATAAGGAAGTTCTTCCTCATGTTCAGGTGGAACTCTGGGCATCAGTTTCTGCTGTTCCCTCTTGTCCTGTTGCTTGGCACCACAGAGCAGAGCCTGGTCCATCCTCTGACCCCTCCCTGCAGACACTGACAGACATTGGTAAGATTCTTTCAGAGTCTTTTCTCCAGACTAAACAGGCCCCACTCCCTCATCCTCTCCTCTGTGGTATTTCATGCACTCATAATAATTCAGAATAGCTTGCTAATATTTCTAAAAGCACAAATATAGCACCTGTGTGAACAATTCTTTATTGTTACTGAGCTGTTTGAAACAAACATGAGAAGTCAGCTAACAAAAAAACAACTCAACCTGTTTTACTTGTACACAAAGAAGGAATTTTCAGAGTTTAGCCAAAATAAAGTCAGCCAAATCAAAACTTCCTTTCTTGATCATTACAGGATTTAGGAAGCTTTATTGTTAACTAAGCTGTTTAGTTTTAAATACAATCATAGGGAGATATAAATCCCTTACTCTAGAGGTTATCTAGATATAAAAGA
This sequence comes from Lepidothrix coronata, assembly GCF_001604755.1. Taxonomy (NCBI): domain Eukaryota; kingdom Metazoa; phylum Chordata; class Aves; order Passeriformes; family Pipridae; genus Lepidothrix; species Lepidothrix coronata. Next base: position 1,160,777 of record NW_016690217.1, read on the forward strand.
TACCAGAAATAACCTAGAAGTATTTATTGAAAATAAATACACACATATGTACAAATACATATATATAATGGAAAGCATACACAAGGTGCTGCAAATACAAAATGGAGGTGTTTGTTAGGGCCAACAGCTACTAGTTCAGCATTAATACAAACCAAAACAGTATCACAAACTCTCTGCATAACTGACACAGCACACTGTTGAGGGTATTCGTTGTACACTTAAAAAAAGCCTGTAGCTGTGATGCCAGTTACTTGAGGAATATTTGGTGCAACACATGCCCAGATACCAAAATTTGACATATCTGAGTGTGGATTTCATTGCATGGAATATATGCACAAATAAGACAGACTGTAAAACATGTTTTATGCTCAATAGAGTTTCCTATTGTATTACTTAGAAATAAAAAAAATTTATGTAACTATATTACCATGTGCATTTTCACAACTTTTTGTTTTGGTTTTTCCTTTATGCAACCTTTTACCAAATTTTTCAATACTTTTTTGACTCCTAAAGCATCCAAGGAGAGCAAGGTCACTGGACAGAACTATGCTATAAATAGTCTTCATTGTAACTAAAGGGAAAAAAAAAACATATCAAGGATGTTGGAAGCTGAAGCATAACAACGACCTCATGACATTCACTTTAAGGCTAATATTTCTTGAGTGTTTAGGATTGGATGAACCCATCTGGCATACAATTCTATTCAAAGCCAGTTTAAAAATATTAGATTACTGCACCTGGATAGGAAAAAAGGTCAGTTTCTCTGCATTGCCATTAATGACTCAATCTCACTTAACTCTTGCCATAGCTTTAACTTACCAAAATGTCAGCAATATTCCTGAAGAAAAGCTTTCAAACCTGTGCTTCTCCACTGGTACACAGAAACACCTCCTCTCATTCAGTTAGTAGTTGGTAGAAACAAGTACATGAAAACACATTCTGCAGAAACTTATTTTATTTTTTTTTCAGAAAGTTAAAAGTTTCTGTGACAGTTTTACCAAAAGGCTTGTCTTCAGGTCACAACCATCATATTGTTTATAGTTGGCGGGGGGTGGGGGGGTGGAGGGTTGGGGGTGGGTGGAGAGGCACGGAGGGAGGGGGAAGGACACATGCAAGGCAATAGTAAACAAACAAGAGTCAGATACTTTAGTACACCTGCATCTTCATTTCTCTGCAGTTAACTCAATGAAGCTGACATTTACAGAAATCTGAACTATTTTGCTTTACATCCAACCACTTCTGAAGCTGTGAATGGCAACGAAGACTAAAATTACTACAGGAACCGAGGCTGCCGTCACAGACACCTGTAAACATCCGCCCCTCGTCGCAGGAGGTCAGAGAGGGCACATAACAGAAAACAAGCCCTGCTAACAGAGAGTTTCGAGATTAATAAGTTGTCTAACAGTTTTTTAACTGAGGGTTTTCCAGTCAAGGCCCTTAAATATCTTCTCACAGAGAGGACAGCGGCTCAGCTCTTCCTAAGACGCAGCCTTCACACTCCAGTGGCATTTCAGCTACCGAGCAGCCGAATGCTTTCCAGCACGCTTTGACGAACCAAACCACTAAGTGACGCCGAATCACATTTGTGCCACCGCTAATAAATAAATAAACTCGTGAACGAGAGCAGCACTATGGGCTTTGGGTGACCCGCACCGGGCCGGGCGGGGACAGCGCCCTGAGGGCTCAGCCCGGTCCCGGAACTCACCTGTGCGCCTTCCTCTGCCCCCGCCAGCGCTGCCGCGGCTCTTCCGCCTCCTCCGCCGGGCCGCCGAGCTGCGCCCCGTCCCCAGGGCAGTGAGGGAGCCGTGAGGGGCGAGGGGCGCCCGCGCATACGGGGCAGTCGCGCTCCCTCCTCACCGCCTCCCTGCCCCGGCTCCCCGGCTCCTCATCCCCGCTACGAGTCACCCCCGGCTTCCTCGTCCTCCCCCTCCCCGCTGCCCAGCACCTGCCTCCCCTCAGCCGCGTCGACGCCGGAACCGCGTCTCCCTCCAACCCTGCCCGCCCCGTCCCTCACTCGCTGCCCCCGGCCGGTCCCCCCGCCACCGCCATCTTTTCCGGGAGGGGAGAGGGGCGCGCACGCGCGGCCACGGCGAACACGGGCCTGCAGCGGCGGCCGCGCGCAGGCGCGGGGACGCGCCTCACCCCACCCCGGGATCGCGCACCTGAGGGGGCACGGTGGGCTCGACCTTCAGATGGAGTGGGTTAGCCGAGGTTGGTCGCCTACCTTTGTCCGTGAGGTTTACCATAAGTGGTTCAGCTCCACAAGTGAGCGAGGTCAGCCTCGCTGGTTTCTCCCTCTCCAGACGGGCTCTGGCGTGGCCTGAGTGGGCAGCGGTGCTGTGGTGGCCACCTCCCAGCCATGAGGATGGTTCCTTAGTGGTCCCACAGTTTGGTAGCTGAGGTCCCTCATCACTTGTGGCTAAATATCGCCTGCTTTTTGGGTGACTTTCTCCACTTCCAGACATCATGCTTACACACCCTGTTTAGGGTTCACTTTCACTTTCCTGTTTAAGCTGATATTCCCTATAATGTTACTTCATGTTGATACAGATCCCCTGTCTTCCTCGATGTGAAGCAGATGTGGAGTCATGAACTCCCAGCACCCCCAACTGCAGCCTGGAGCACACAACTCTTTGAGTTTCTCTGTGCTACCTTGGCCACCCTTGGCCACCGCCTCTCACCGCTCCACAGTTTAGACTTTTGTTAATAAGATATCTCATGGGTTTTGTAACTACCTTCTTTCCTTTGATGTGTGTAAGGGCCTTTTTACTACCAGTCTAAGCATCCTTTACAAGGTGTTCTTCAAATTCTCTTTCAGTTTTCATTTCCTGCTTTGATATGACCTGCAGTGTTTCACAGGTTTCTGCTCTCTTTATTTTGGCCCCGATGAGTTCTGCCCTCTCATTAATATCAAAGGAATTTCCTTGCCAAACCCTCTCCCATTTTTCTTGGACAGAGATCCTGCTAGAGTCTGTCACAGGAAGCTGTCAAACCACAAGTGTTTGTGAGTATTAAACACATATTTACGGAAGTTGCTACATACTGATAAATAGCTGAGTCTGTGCATTTTATGTTTTGATATTGTTTGTACTGCTTGTTTTAGTAATGAAATTTTCCTGGGGTTTGAATGTAATTTTTAATTGCAATTTCTGTCATTGCTGTGTCTTGATTATCTGTGTTTACTTCAAGTGTGATAAAATTGTATCCTACAAACCATGACCAGGTATAGCTAAATACAATTTGATACAAATTTGACTGATATTATGAAAATGGGCACAGTGAACATACATGTGTGCTGGTTTAAAGGTAAACCAGCAGGGGAAATGAACTCAACTCAAAAGAGAGATTATAAGTCAGAATAACAAATTAATAAAATAATACAATAAGTACGATTATACAGACAAACAATTAGTTTTAACCCACAAACCCCAAATATATAACCCAGCACCCTGGGGCATGAACAGAGAGGTATTCTTTGGGCCCCCTGAGTCCAAAGGAAAAGGAGAGAGGAAAACCTGTTGGTGAGAGTGCTGTTGCAGTCTGGTTGAAAAGTGGTGGTTGCAGTCCAGTCAAGAGTGGTGGTATGCAGTCTGGTTGAGAGTGGTGATCTGCAGTCTTCCTCTGGATCCCAGGAGTGGTTAAAAAAGGTCCCAAGACTCCAAGATTATATATCCTCCAGTTCAGGCAGGAATGCTCAGTATCTCCCTGGGGGGGGGGGGTAGTGTTCCTTAATGGCTGTGAGGACAAAAGCAACTCCTATCTCGCAGGCCTCTTAACACCTAGTTTATAGCCTGAGGAGTCAGGCTCTATGTGTCAATGGTCTATTGATAACAGTTTCTGGGAAATGGCATGGAAGGCTATAGAATACACAGTTTTGGGTTACGCCCATCCAGTGATGAACTGGTCTCAGCTGTCCTAACTAGGACAACATGGAAGAAGTTCTTTACTGTGAGGGTTTGAGGCTCTGGCACAGGTTGCCCAGAGAAGTTGTGGATGTCCCATCCCTGCAAGTGCTCAAGGCCAGGCTGGATGGGGCTCTGAGCAGAGGAGTCTAGTGGGAAGTGTCCCTGCCTATGGCATAGGGGTTGGAACTGGATAGTCTTTATAAGGTCCCTTCCAACCAAAACCATTCAATGATTCTATAATGTTAGCTGTACCAAATATTATCTTTTACAGTCATATGATGTATCACACTGATTATGGCTTTTCAAAAGACAATTGTTCTTGGTAATATTTTTGTGAGTTCAATCACCTTTAGTTTCCCCAGCATATTGCCTAAAAGCTGAAGAGTTAGAACAATAATTTTGTATTCTAAGGAGTTTGGACTAAATCAGAGAATGTTCAGCTGTGTGACAGCCTAAATAAAGACAATTTTAAATGTCTCTGTGGTGCACACAGTAACCTTCCACTTCAAAATTTTTTGAATTCAATTCATAAGAGTCTGTCTTCAGATTTCCTCCTGACTAATGTAGTAGCCTTCTATGATGGAGTAACTCTATCAGTGGACAAAGGAAGAGCTATGGATGTCAACTACCTGGGCTTCTGAATCACAGAATCATAGAGTCATGAAATTAGCCAGGTTGGAAAGGACCTCTGAGATCATCAAGTCCAACCCTTGGTCCACTACCACTGTGGTTACTAGACCATGGCACTAAGTGCCACATCCAGTCTCATCTTAAAAACCTCCAGGGACAAAGAATCTGCAACTTCCCTGGGCAGCCCATTCCAATGCCTGATTACCCTCTCTGTAAATAATTTCTTCCTAATATCCAACCTAAACCTCCCCTGGCACAGCTTAAGACTTACTGATAGCTGCCTGGGAGAAGAGACCAACCCCCACCTGGCTACAACCTCCTTTCAGAGAGTTGTAGAGAGTGATGAGGTCTCCCCTGAGCCTCCTCTTCTCCAGGCTAAACAACCCCAGCTCCCTCAGCCTCTCCTCATAGGACTTGTACTCCAGTCCCTTCACCAGCCTTGTTGCTCTTCTCTAGACCTGCTCCAGCACCTCAATATCCTTCCTGAACTGAGGGGCCCAGAACTGGACACAGTACTCGAGGTGTGGCCTCTCCAGCGCTGAGTACAGGGCAAGAATCACTTCCCTGGTCCTGTTGGCCACGCTGTTCCTGATACAGACCAGGATGCCATTGGCCTTCTTGGCCACCTGGGCACACTGCCGGCTCATGTTCAGCTTCCTGTCAATCCAAACTCCCAGGTCCCTCTCTGCCTGGCTACTCTCCAGCCACTGTTCCCAGCCTGTAGCATTGCATGGGGTTGTTGTGACCAAAGTACAGGACCTGGCACTTGGCCTTGTTGAACCTCATCCCGTTGGAATCAGCCCAACTCTCCAGCTTGTCCAGGTCCCTCTGCAGAGCCCTCCTGCCTTCCAGCTGATTGACACTGCCCCCCAGCTTGGTGTCATCTGCAAATTTGCTGATGGTGGACTCAATCCCCTCATCCAGATCATTAATAAAGATGTTAAACAGGACTGGGCCCAACACTGATCCCTGGGGGACACCACTAGTGACCAGCTGCCAACTGGATGCAGCCCCGTTCACCACCACTCTCTGGGCCCAGCCCTCCAGCCAGTTCCTAACCCAGCACAGAGTGCCCCTGTCCAAGCCATGGGCTGCCAGCTTTTTCAGGAGAATGCTGTGGGACATGGTGTCAAAGACTTTGCTGAAGTCCAGGTAGACACATCCACAGCCTTCCCTTCATCCAGTAGGTGGGTCACCTGATCGTAAAAGGAGATCAGGTTGGTCAGACAGGACCTGCCCTTCCTAAACCCGTGCTGGCTGGGTCTGATCCCTTGTCCATCCTGTAGGTGTTGTGTGATTGCACTTGGGATAATCTGCTCCATAACCCTGCCAGGCACTGAGGTCAGGCTGACGGGCCTGTAGTTTCCCGGGTCCTCCTTCCGGCCCTTTTTGTGGATTGGTGTGACATTCGCCAACTTCCAATCATCTGGGACCTCCCCAGTGAGCCAGGACTGTTGATAGATGATGGAGAGAGGCTTGGCAAGCTCTTCCTCCAGCTCTCTCATCACCCTAGGATGGATCCCATCTGTTTCCATAAACTTGTGAGGATCCAAGTGGCTAAGCAGGTCGTAACTGTTTCTTCCTGGATTACAGGAGGGCTATTCAGCTTCTTCTCTTTTTCTACAAGCTCCAGAAGCCAGCTGTCCTCAGGACATGTCTTACTGTTGAAAACCGAGGTAAAGAAGGTGTTAAACACCTCAGCCTTTTCCTCATCTTTGATAATTATGTTCCTGCCCGTGTCCAATAAAGAATGGAGGTTTTCCTTGTCCCTCCTTTTGCTATTGATGTGTCTGTAGAAAGACTTTTTGTTATCCCTAACAGAAGTGGCAAGCCCTTGGTACAGTCGCAGCACAGGAAAGACATCGACCTGTTGAAGTGAGTCCAGAGAAGGGCTATGGAAATGGTCAGAGGGCTGATAATGAAAGGCTGAGAGAGTTGTGGTTGCTCAGCCTGGAGAGACCTTATCCAAACAGCTTCAGGAAAATGAAACTACAGCAGTGGCCATTTACAACTTGCAGTCCCTTGGTTCCTTGAGGTAATAAAGTGAACAAATGCATTAGACTATGAGCTGTACCTTTGTGCTGAAGTGCAGCACAGAACTATTGCCACATGAATAAAGTACTGTATCTGCCCCAGCAGTGTGACCGTGCTCAGGGGTTTGCTGAGAGCATTTCAAGCAGCAGCTGCGGCACTTTGCAGCTACAGCTCCTCCCTGGCCCCTATGGCTGAACACCTGCTAGTGAGAAAAGAAACTTTGGCTTTTACACCATCTGCCTCAATTAAAAGTGAGAGCAAGTCACTGTATTAGACTCTCTAGCTCGACTGCCTCATAGAGGACAAAGATGTACAAGAGAGGTGGAAAAACAATAAATAGTTATGATTTTCAAGGGACCTGGCTGTAACTGCTCTAAATTTTGGCATAAGGAAGCATGCGCTATCAGAAATCAGTAGGAATTTGCCCTGGCTATGACCTCTCCTTTCCCTCCCATTGTGCCTTCTGCTGCTGTGACTACCCGTTCCAGAAGTAAACACAGGATTTGCCTGTGTGCCTGCTGGGGAATTCACTGAATGAGGGTGAGTAGTATACCATGGTAGCATAAAAGTAGTGGACTAGAATATGTTTCTTGAAATAGTCTTTGAAGTAATCTACTTTCTTGTCTTTTCAGCTGGCTGGCCAGTCAGTCACCTGAAGATTGTTACAATTTATACTTTAGTTTTTCAGAGTATGTTTAGATCATGATCAGATTAGTATTCCATTGCACTAATGTTTGACACCTGTAAGTAAATTTCTGCCCTCAGTCAGTAAACATAAGACCATGTGCCAGAATGAGCCCAAAACCTACTGGGTGACATGAAATGACAGCAGCTCTAATTCAGTTGTTTGACAGTTGAACAAGATGATCATTCTGAAGATTAACTCTGAAAAGTTATAGCCTGTTCTAAGGGCAATTTGTCCACCAAGAAAAGTTCTCCAGCTATTGGTCAGTGTCTTCAGATGGTTGTTGTAAGATGGACTGTTTTCAGAAGTGCTTTTACAGGGGCACTTCTACAGCTCACTGTGAAAAGCTTTCCTGTTGGACTAAGTTTTAAATAAAGGCATGAAAAATGTCAATGTTGTTAACTATGTAACTGAGTAGAATAATATTCTCCACACTCTGGAGAATATAATTTCTGGAGGAAAGCATTTCTCACAATTGGCTGTTTGCAGTGTTATGGATTCAAACAGAATTTTGTAGGAACCATTTTGGCAACATTTACCTTTCAGGACAAAGGCCAATCCAGAGAACGCTGACTAAGTAAAACTAAAGAGAGAAACATTTAGATAGTAGTTTACAGCCATCTCTGTTTAAGGTTTGCCAGTCACAAAGTAAAACAACACTTAAGAAGAATGACTTCCCTTTTTTGTGCTTGGTTTGAGCAATTAATAGTTTAATATTAAAAACTCATGCTTAGTCTTGTACTAGACAACAGTAGCTGGGCCTAGTTTCAATCAAGAGAAGGAAATAGGAAAGCAAGAACCCAGAACACTCTACGTGTAGGGTTCCAAAGGAAAAAAATAAAAGGTGATTTTCAGGTGAAATAGTGATGAAGTTGGTTATTCTGTAATCCCAGAATCCTAAAGGCATAATTAGAACTGTAAAGCTTGTTATTTTTTTATGATTTTATTTTTGGTATAGTTAAACATCAATCTATTAGCCAATTAGATCAGAGAACTTGAAGCAATGAAGCATGTGATGGGTAGTCTGGTTCACATTAAGGTTCACACTTCTAAAAGAAAGCAAAGGGAAAAAAATTATACACTAATGCCAGAAAAGAAATCCCAACTTGGGGTTACAGGATCAAAAATAGAGATAGCTGTTAAAGCAACATAATTTTTAGTTGACTTTGTCCTGTCAGTATAAAGGAAAGGGATAGTTGAATGGAATATGTCCAAGTTTTCTGTGCTGGAATTGAAGTGGGGAAAAAATTAAATATGAGGGTCTTGTAATGGCCAGTCTTCGCGAGCGAAGATTTGGGAAAGGTCATTAACCCTTCGAGCCTGCGCAGTGGATTTTTTAGGTGAGACACAGCGTGCGCTGAACTGAGCCCACCCTTTAATCCTGAGGTTCATCTGCCGGGGCCGAGCAAGCTTGGACAGTGGCAGTGAGGTCCTCAGAACGTAGGTTTGTTTAGAGTGACCTTCTCTTAGATGGATGGCCTTACAGGGCTGACGAGCTCCATCTGCCCGGGAGGCTGGGAATCGAACCCGGGTCGCAGCGGTGAGAGTCCTGCACCCTAACCACTAGACCACCAGGGGCCCCTGAGGGTCTTGTATATTCATGAAAAATGGCTTTGAGTTTAGTCCAGAGAATGAGTCATTTTGAATTATGCTCAAGTCCTGACATCAGAAGAGGTCTGAACTTGCACCCTGAATCTTCAGTTTTCTAAAAGAAGGGTGTTTTTTTTCCTGAAGGTCAGATGTCTGCATCTTTAACTAACATTGGTAGCACCCTTTGGAGATAGAAAGGACAGGGAAATCCTAGAGATAGAGTTCAGTTTGCGTGCTTTACCACCAAAGTCTAAACCTAAATGATTTTGAAATTAAACCTAGAAGATTTTGAAATAGTTCTTGCTTTACTACAAGTGGAGTTAGTAGGCAGAGTTAGAAATTTTTGCTTGTATTACTCCAAAACCCTGAAAAGTGTAGAGAAGCTGGTAGCTAACAGATGGGCAAAGGAAGCTCTTGAGGAAGATTTCAGATAAAAGTCTGCTATAGCTACCAAAGGTCAGGACACAAGTGATAGAATCTTTGGAGAAATTGGAGTCTAATTGTTGCCCATGATCAAGAGAAGAATTACCTATGGTACCCCAAGCTACCATAGTATGTGCAAAGACAGGCAGCCATCTGCATGTTAACATTTCAGTGCAGAACAAACAGTAATGATAAACAGTTTACACAGCGAAGACACTAAAACTGAACTTACAAATAAAGGTGGGTGATTTTGCTGATGTGGTCATTTCCAAAAGTGAAATGTTAAAATCTATCTCTATCCTGTGTATAGGAGTAACTTATTGCTACAAATGGCAAGAATAATATGGATTTCAGATGAGCCCTAAAACCAACAGAATTAGCACTGTTACTGAACAAACTTTTATGTATTCTTCCAAACAGAGCAAATCTCTGTTCTCTGCCTCAAATTTTTCTTTTGATTGTATATGACTTCTTTACTAGGAAAGCAACAATGCCAAAGTGTGGGCTTGACAAACTTTTCTATTGGTTGTTATTTAGAATAAATGAACTAACACTGCTGGTACCTGCACTTGCAGTTTTCTTGAAGGAAAAAGTTAGAAATTTTGGGAAGGAAATGGGGCAGTACATTTCAGTGTTCTTCATAATATGACATTTTATGTGAAAGTCTTCATACGTTGTTTCAGCATGCTTATGCTCCAGTACATACTATAATAATTATTTCCATATTAAGTATTAATTTCTGTGAGATTTGAGTAAATATGGAAGATAATACAGTGTGCTTTTTGGATAGGAAATGGCTTTGTACACTCTGTGTAAGATTCATCTTAGCCACCTGAAGTTGCTTTGAACGTACCACACGGGGTAATTAATCTAACTTATTTTTAATATTTAAGATAAATTACCTGCTAGAGTTACCTGATTCTGTATCCTGATTATAAGTAGACTCTAGAGGAACCAATTTAGACTCACAGTCAAGCATTTATATTCTTAAATGAAAACACAATAATCTTGTCTTATATATCAGTACATGATAAGATACAATCCAATCCTATAAATTAATGAAAATAATGCTCTTTTCCCAATCTATGTAAGAATCAACACACATAGATAATTTGGTGTAAAATACGTAAACTTTGAAATTTGAAAGGTTTGCATTTCAGATTGTGACTGTCATTGATCTTTTCTTAAATAATATAATCTTTAGCTGAGATACTGCTACTGTTTCCCTACAAAAAAACCTCTGGGGTCTGATTTATCAGATCTAGGTCAGATATAACTCAATTTAAACTAACACATCTCTATCAGTGAGATCAAATAGCTACATGACCATCTCTACATTCTTTCTTTCTGAAAAATCTATATTATAATTCACTGATAGTACTGGTGTTTGCAATGCTTATGTAAAGTTCAAGAAAACTATAAGCCCTCTGTTCACACGGTATTCTGGGGAAATCTTTGAAGGCTGCCTAAATTAAAAGTTCATGAATATAACTACTTCACTGTTACAAGTGGCAAATTATGAGAAAAAAAAACGGTTGGAGAGCTAAGTTGCTTCCTTGAAAGCTTGTTGAAAGCTTGATTTTGTGTAGTGTCCAAGCTTCCTTAATTTACACAATTCAGGAGGTGGGGCTGAGCAGTGGAGCTTCATCCAAAAGACATTCCCATGGGACAGAGAACCTGCCTGGAAGCCTCACCCCAAAGTCACTGGCTGGAAGGAACAGCAACCCTCAGGTGCATAATCCTGCATCATCCAGGAGCCCATGGAAGCAGGAGGGGCATGCTTTCAGGGCCCCTGCAGGGATGTACTAAGAACTGAGAAAAGGTAGGAATTTAGGAAAAATATGGGTGAAGAAAGTATAGTCTTATATTAGCCCATGCTGAAAAAATTTTGCCATTACCTATGTGATGAATCATACCTTAATCACAGTTTTTGTGCAGTAGAAGCCAGCTGAGTTAATCAATTTTCTAAGAAAAAATAAGAGAGATCTTTTAGTAGAGTTAGACTATAGAATCTTTTGGTAGACTATAGATATCAGCATTGCTGAATTCATCATTGTGGGAAAGACCACACAAATGATCACACCTGTGACCACTTAAAAAAAAAATGCTGGCTTGTTACTAAAACTATACATGATAATCTTATTTTAGAAATAAGATTTCCAGGTATTTTTCTACTCCATAGACAGGATATTTCAGCTCAACTAAGATTTCTACTGTCCTGATCTCCTGTGTTTCGTGTTTTTGTGGAAGATGAACGGCAACAGTTTTCATAATGATTCAGAAATAAATACTTCTAAGTAGCTACTCAATTGGTTACATGAAAAGGAAAGCTGTTCTGACATGCCTGTTAGTCTAGACCATGAAGTGCCGACAGTATTTCTACATTCACAGGTGTGGATTTTTTGAGGCGCTGCTTGGTTACAAATAGTGCTGATCAACTCATAAATTCCAGCACTGGGACAGCTGGCAGAAGCTTTCAGGCAGAATGAAAGTCACAATTGAAAATCAGTTCTGAAACTGATGAAAACTGCAGTGGGATGCTGCAGGAGTATTGGAGAGAGATGTATGATTTTTATGCATCAGAATGCTGTCATTTGCAATTGTTTCAGGCTCAGTGTGTGTCACTTCAGAGTGGTAGAGCTACTAGGCACAATGTACCATTGACCTTAAAAAGATTATTTGTTAATAAAAGCACTTAAATATTAAGAAATTTGAAGGTTGTGCAATACTCAGTAATTTAATTTGTACATTCATTTCATTGCTTCATGTTATGAGGCAGTGCTTGCTCATAAAATCAGGACATCTTTTCTGCTGGAATCAAGGATCAGTCAGTGAACCACATCTACTAAAAACACAGTAATGTGGTATGGCTTTAGTTTTGCTCTTTGTGAAGAATGTATTGTTCTGTTTGTTCTGCTAGTTTTATTTAAACCCCTCAATTCATGTGTTCACAAAGATAGTAAAGCATTCTCTGGTAATCCTTTCTCATGTGAAATGCCCTGTCAGTTGTCTTTCTTCCCTGGATGAGCTGTCCTGGTTGAGCTAGTCAGTTCTAATATGGAAGGTGTGCCAAGTCTTTTACACCCATCTATGTGCCTCTGAGTTTTCCTCTATGCATTTTGAGACAGAGGCACAACTGTGCCTAATCTTCCAAAAATAGGGGTACATTGTTGTGAAATATAAGCAAACTGTATCAGCAGGACCTGTCTAATGCACATGATTTCTGATTCCTTCAAAGAATCCCATTGGATTAATGTGTAAAGAGAAGTCATAAAATACCCATATAGATTGTGCCTCAGTTGAAATCATTTATCCACACTCCCACTTAATTGTGTTCTTTTTGGTGGCTTTCACCAAACTTGTCCAGTGCAGAATTCAGGTTTACTGCTCTGTAGTTCCTCTTCTGCAGCTCTTTTGGGAGCCTTTTAAAAGTCGGTGTCATGCTGACCATTTTATGGTTGAACAAAGAGAAAAAAATTATAAAGGTTTGTGAAATCTATGGAAGTGATGGAGCCAAATCTTGGAGGACTTGATAGTCCAAGTAGAATTGCATGTTAGTAAGTCCCTGTTGAGGAATATTGTAAAAGTTACACTTCTGCATACTTACTTAGTAGTGCAACAGGACAGAGTTAGTAAGTACATATTTCAAGTCCACTTGAAATACTTGAATGTGCTGCTATCAAACTGCTGAATTTAAATATTTTTAATTCTTAGAGGCTAAAACAACTTTGCTTAAACATGTTTTAATATTTACATCACAGTCTAATTTTCTAAGTAATAGTAATCTGAGGTTTCTGCTTCTGGTCAGTTTTAGTTAATTAGGCACAAAATCTGAATAATATTTAATCCAATCTGTTTTTCTGAAGTTTTCTGTAAAGTTAGACAAAAACACCTTCTGACTAGTATGAAGCATGTGTATTTTGAGATGCAGAAGATAGCACACAAATTTTTAACATCTACAGAAAAAGAGAAAACTGAATGAAGGGATCTAACTGTAATATTAGGATTGTTATTTACAAATGAAGCAGAAACTGTATTCAGTTTCTGAGATTATAGCTTCAAAGTCATATGAGAAGTAGCTCCAAAATACTGACACATGTCTGTACCTCTGTGCAATCAGGTTGCCCACAGACTTCAAACTACAGGGCAAGCACAGTGTGCCTTGTCTTCAGTGAAGGTTTTTGAATATGTGAAAACAAATAGAAACCAACATGCTGTTAACACACAGAGGAAACATAAACAAGAGAATTGGCTTCTCCTCCTCCCTGGGTGACTGTTGACATCGTTGGCATTAACTAATTTGTAACAGCATTAAAGCCAGTGCAAAAGCTGAAGCCAAAGTTGTCAGAAGCTTAACTGCGTATGAAGACCTCAACAGAAGCAGCACACAGGTTGATTGACTCAATCTTTGTTATTGACATGAATACATAGCAGGAAGATTCTAGTCTAAGCAACAATTATCAGGGTAAATTTACATAATTAGTGCTTGGAGGAAAAATCAAATATGGGATGAATCACCACGCAATTTTTTATTTATTTTTAGAACCTGAGTTTAATTAGCTCTGGCACTGTCACAGCTGCCACTACACGATTCTTAAATACTTTAACTGAGCACTTTGCATCTTAATAGAGGGGCTGTCTCCTGTACACTTTCTCTCCTATTCATGAAATCGTCTAACTGCTGAGCTATAAATATAAATACCTTGGGGAAAATAGGCATGGTTCACTTCTTATGCAGTTCAATGGAGGTAATAAGGAAGGGCAGAACAGTACAGGAAGCCAATTTTACCCTTCTTCTTACCTGTAAGTTGGTCGCTATTGTAGGCTACTTGTGTAAATAATTGGAACAGATTATCCATTACATATCTGAAGGGTGGGCTATGCCCTCAACTCTGAAATAAGTGAAATCTAATCTGGTAATTTTATTTAGCAGCTACAAAGAAATCTGCAGCTGGCAATCTGGAAATTCACATCTAATACTTTATACATTCTGAAACCCCTAAATTTATATGTTTTCTGACATTTCTGCCAATTTCTGAAATGAATTCATTATCATGTATTATTCAAAATGTCTCATAATGTACAACTTCATAAAAAACCAGCTAAATTCCTGTGTGATCTCAAGAGAGTATTAATTAGAGCAGCAAACAAAAAAAATCGAGTAACAGATAATGCTAAATAATTAGAAGCAAGCCTGAGAGAAAACCTGATTTTGAGACCTTGAAAATGTATGGCTGCAAGCTTACCTTTTGCAAATCAAATTGATCCACAGATAACTATTCAAAATCCACAGCTTTGTTTTCATCATAGAAAAGAATAAATATTTACACTATTTTCTTTGAATGAAAGAATTGTGGTCTTAAAGTAGTTCCGGCATATAAATATATTTATTACTACTATCTTCACCATCTCCTTTTCTCAGTTAGTCTCTGATGGCTTTCTGATTTTCTCTGGTTACTTACCTTGTTTACAGAAATCTGCTCTGCTCAGCTACTACTATAGGTAAGGAAACAGAAAGACAAGAAAGAGAACAGTTATGCCTTAGCGCAATGATCAAATATATGGTATCACACAAAATTCAGTCCTCAGTCATAGAAACATTTGTGCATCTACTTAAATTTATTTCATTGAAGGAACAATGCTGTGAAAAATTATGGGTTTATGTAAGCATTTCCATGATTACAGCCTATGGATTATAGATTAGGAATTTGCATGGAAGAGTCAGAAGAATTAATTTATTTAATTTTTCTGAGATCTGAACTTGAAACTATTGCTGGAGATGGAAAATATGTATAAACTTTCCTAAACAAACAAGAATTAGAAAAAGGTCAAATGCAGAGGGTAAGCTGTGCAAGCAAACCCGCCTCTTCCTGTCATGTACCACTCTGTTCTGTACTGGGGTAGAAGATGAGAGGTGAAGTCAGAGAGACATGGGGTAGGGCTTTCTTGGGATCAGTAAGAAAGCCTTTGACAGCAAATGGCTTAATAAGATAACTGCTTTAATTACACAGAATAAGAAGAGTAATAGAGGTAGCAAGTAAATCATATGTACAATTAGTTACTGGGTGTCCTGAGTTTGTACAACATCAGAGGGAAACTGAATGGGTTTTCCCTGGCACACTGTGCAGAGCAGATCCTTTCTGTGGGAAAGAGAAGCTTTCCCTTTCAGTCCTGTGAGTTATCTTTTCCTTACAAGAAGACAATAATGAGAACTTCTTGCTGCACTTGTAGGTAAAGGCAGGTGGTGTAATCACTGGTATCCACTGGAAGCTGCCTGTGGGCTCCTCTGTTCCTGTGAGCTTGCTGAATTTATCCTCCAGCCCAGGACTTCGTGTAGCACAGAGTGGTCCTGAAAGCCACCCTGTATATTCAGCACAGCCCCCTGCCTGCTTAGGTTAGCTGTTTTGTGGATCACTAGCTCCTAAACATGGAATGGTCTCCTGGTCAGTATCAATACACTATCTAGGAGGAGCAGTCACATTTTCTTTGAGAGTTTGCTGTAAGCAAATCTCTGTTCATACTAAGCAGTTCAGTCATGTTTACTTTGAGAGATGAACTTATAGTTTTAAGGCTGTAAAAGTGTTGCTCCTTCTAGTGAGGACTGTTGTATCACACAGTGCTGTGTAAAGAAAAAAAAGGAAGACCAGATAGGTTGTGTAAAATAAATGCACATTTTCAAATGAAATCTTACCATATAACATCTTGTAAAGAAATTTTAGATCAATAAATTAACCATCTAATAAATAGACAAAAAATTTTTCGAAGACTATAATACAGGTGTTTCTGTGTATGCACTCTAGCAAGGTTATTTCCTCTTTCAGAAATGAAACACTGTTTGAAAGAAAGTAATGCTTCTCCTATCCGCAAAGAAGTACAGCACACACCTCCTTCTTTAGCTCCTCCTGGTTTAAATTACAGTATATTTCACTGCATCGTATCACAAGATCTTGGGCATTACACTGTCGTCTGACCTAGTATTGTACTTTCTTGCATTTTCTTGTACTTTTTTAAAGGGAAGAAAAAAGAGAAGCAAAATAGAATCTACCTTCATGTTCTCTCCTTGTAAAAATTAACTGGATATCATAGCAATGAGACATCAGTTGCCCCTGTTGATGTTGTCTCAGATATTTGTGAAAATTTCTAGCTCCAAGCTCACATATATGACTACATATGTTTTTCATTTGCTTCATCTTAATTTTTCTATATAACATTAACTTTTTCTGTCTCCATGTGATATTGACTTGCTCTGCTTTTTACAGATTAGCAACGCACATCTGTATATTGATGCTATTTTTATATCAGAGGGTAGGTTAGCACACAGACTTCTATTTCAAGTGCAGTGTTACTGTCATGTGAGCATGATTTCTGATGGAGCTAAAAGAAAATGACCACTGTAAAATAGCTGTCTCTGTTTCCAAAAATAAAAACCTTCACTTCAGGAATCAATCCCTTGGTTGCATCTCTCCAGTGCTTCCACATTGTACCTTAATTTCTGGAAATTTAATTTAATTTAGTAAATGTTTTAGCAATAAACAAATTAGAATACTTTTGTAAACCCTAAAAACGTTTGTGTAGAGGAAGGAAATAGTAATGTCAGTTAAAATGTTAAAAGAGATCAAGCTTAAATGTGAAGACATAAGGCTGTTTCCCACATGCAAATAGTTTCTATTTTGGCCTGCCAGGCATCTAGAAATTATTTGGAATTAATGATTTTGTTGTTGCCTTAAAATAATTGGTAAAATATACAGGATAATGAGTATCATATTTTTCTTCTTTCCTGCACTTTTTTTTCTTTTTACTAAGTGGAAAGCACAGGATACACCAACTCTGTTATTATGTATTCTCTATTTTTCTTCTATAAATAACCTTCCTTAGGCCCTTCTGTGCATTAACCAGTGCTTCTAAATAATGTGAAACGATCAAAAAATTGAAGGAATGGCACAGGTCGCCCAGAACGGGGACAGATGCCCAATCCCTGGAAACCTTCAAGGTCAGGTTGGACGGGGCTCTGAGAAACGTGATCTACTTGAGGATATCCCTGCTCATTGCAGGGGGGTTGGACTAGATGGCCTTTAAAAGGTCCAACCCAAGCCATTTGGTGATTCTATGAAAAATTACAGCTTTGCATTGTCACTGGTCTCTTTTAAGCTTTTAGGCTGCAATTAGGTCATCATCAAGCTATTCACAAGCTGTTTCATCCACATTCCAACCAGTAAACATTACCTTGAATTCCATCAGCACAGCATTACTCTCAGGGTGTTCAAGCTGGAGAACATGAGAAAGGGTGGATTTTGCACACAGATGGGCGTGCTGAGCTAGACCAAGAGAACCATGTAGGCTGCACAACACAGATTTGTGTTTCTGCTCTATTCCAGTTACAGTATCAACTACTGCTTAGTTCCCAAGTACCAGCAGTATTTACCCAACACAATATGTGAATAATGAAGGGAAGGGCTGGGTGTATGACATTTCCTCTGAAAAGCAGGTTACTTTTTGCTAACAAAAGGAACTGGTGTTTTAATTTCCCATGATCATCATGTAGGTTTCATCAGTCTTGTTTTCCAGTGTGTTGCATTGCCTTAGGTGACTCAATCAGTTTTGAGAGAATCACTGGCAGCATTGAATGTTTTCTGTGATATTGCTGATTGCTGTGCCCATACAGCATGGACACTTGCATATTTCCTGACACCTTTTCCTCAAGTACATGCCTCCTGCTTATTTTAGGTTGCCATTCAGTCCTTTTTTAATGGCTTCTCTTCTGTATACATTTTACAAATAAAACATCCCCTTATGCATTGCCTCTTAACTTTTCCAGTTCCTGAACACCTCCTGGTGTGGTGAATTACTCTAATAAACATGAATATGCAGCTCAGCATCACTTTCAAACATTAACATTCAAACTAATATCACTATACAACTGGATTCAGAGTGATTGTATAGAAATATTTGCCGGTCTCACTTTGCATTAGTAAGCAGAGGACCATGCATTGCCTGTCATAAAATCTTTATCTTGAATAACTCATAAATAACAATGTGCAGTGCTACTGCAATCTAAGGAATTTATTTAACCCTTTGTGGTGGTCAGCAAGTACAGTGTAGCAACTTTTTCTTATAGGAAATAGAAATGAAAAAAAAAAGGTGAAAGTGGACTGAAGCCTTCTGGTTTAGTCAATCCAGTCTGTTTTGGTTTTATATATAGCCTCCCTCTTTCAAAGAAAAAGCCCTGAAAAAGAATTGTAGGGAATGTATTCAGACCTATTTTTTTTAACACCCTCTTGACTTTGACTGAAGGAGTTTGGAGAGATAAGCAGCCAAGGCAGGTAGCGCCAGTGTCTCAGTTCTGCTGCTTCCTTCTCATCTATGTATCTCCTTCTTTCCTTCCAGTTTGTTTCTTTCTCTACAACCAGCCATCTCTGTGGACTGGTGTGGAGGACTTTTGATGGAAAAAGGCCACAGCTCTCCCAAGCGAATGCTTCCTCCTGCATGTACGTGTCCACAAGTAGAGCAGGGGCTGAACTCTTAGAGCCGCACTGTGGTATGGGCAGCCTAAATGCACTGAGTAGGAGGAAATGGCACTTTCCCCCACTGTTTGTTCATGTTAGAGTATTAATGAAAATCTCTCCCTTATGATGAATTATTTCCCAAAGGAAGTGTAGGGATTTTTATTTATTTTTGGGGGTTTTTTTTATGTCCTCTTAGTGGGGTTGATGAGAAAAACCAGAAGCTGAAATGTTATTTTCAATGGAAAAACAAGGTTTCATAAATGAAAAGGAGGAAGGAAGAACTGAGGAAAGGGAAAACACAACATAAGGAAAGGGAGAAAGAAATAAAAGTAAGGAAACCTGTATCTTGAAAAAAACCCCCAAAACACCAAGGGAGCATTTAATTATCTTGTACTTATTTGTCAGTCCCTGCGGCTGCTGCTGCTGGCCGCGCGGCACTGCACGCTGGCCGGGCGGGGCTACACTGGCCTTGCCGGCCGTGCGGCAATGCTGCTGGCAGGGATTGCACCCTCGTGGGAGAGGAGAGGGGGAGCTTCGGAGCGCACAGAGGTTTGCTGGTCCTGTTTGGGGGAGGGGAGGGGTGTTGGGCGGGCCGTGGGGGTCCTCAGACCGGCGGGAGGGGCAGTCCTGTATGGAGTGTCGGAGGTGAGCAGTGCGAGGGAAGATCTGTGGTAACACGGTGTGGGGAGGATAAGGTCTGGGTGGATAGTGGGTTCTTCTGGGGGGTTGGGGGGTTTTGGCCAGGCTGGGGCCATGGGAGGTACCTGAGCCCCTGGTGGTGGGGGGGGCCAGAACAGTTTGTTTTTGGCTCACCTGTGGCTCCTACCCAGGTTCAGTTTGTTTTGTATTTATTTATTGCATCCTGAAAGGGTGGTCAGGACAAAGGGATGTTCCTGGGTATTTCCCTGGGATTGAGTATAGATGGATGGCAGAAAAGTAGGGAGTGAAAGGCTTGCCCTAACCGTTTTAGTGGGAAAGAAGCCTGTGTACCCCTGTGAGGTTACAAGCTATGCTGGTGATGGTACATGCCTTCGGTAGGATCTCCCACACCAGACAGGTGAAAAATGAAGGGTCAGATATAATATGTCCATGAACAGGATGAGCTCGCTAAGCCTTCTGGCAGTCATCCTAGGAGAAGGACAACTCTAATTCCCAAACCTGGGAAGATGGAGCTCGCTTAGCCCTGTAAGGCCATTCATGTAAGAGAAGGATACTCTAATTAAACGTACATCCTAAGGACCTCTCTGCCACATTCCAAGCTCGCTAGGCCCTGGCAGATGAACCTTAGGATTAAAGGATGGGTCAATTCCGCACGTACTGTGTCTCACCTAAAAAATCCACTGCGCAGACTCAAAGGTTTTTACCCACATTTGTAAAGCCCTGTAGCAACAGGCGAGGGTCGAAATGGCAGGTGATAAGGTGCACTGGAAGCCTCAGACCCAACCCTGCGTGCAGGCAGTTCAGGACATTGGTCGCTAGAGACTGACCCTGAAGATGACAGTCTCTTTTGGCAGCATCCTGAATGACCAAGCAGCCTTTTTCAAGGAGAGCACTGCTTGCTCCACTCGGAGAGGGGCTTAGAAATGGTGGCCTAACCAAAGCTCATCACCACTCTCCACCTTGTTGGTTAACCGTGGCCGATGGGCATCTTCTTCCAATGCGGTCACACAAAGATCAAGACACAAAGGCATACACCCGCCTCCAAAGGTGTACCCAAACTGACTCTCGCATGCTGGAACATCAGAACCATGCTTGATACTATGGATAGTGGATGTCCTGAGTGTCACTCTGCCCTAATTGTCCACGAACTATCACGTCTCAACATCGACATCGCTGCTCTCAGTAAAGTTCGTCTTCATGAGGAAGGCAGCCTTAGAGAACATGGTGCCAGTTACACCCCCTTTTGGTCAGGTAAACCCAGAACCGAAAGGCATCTCTCAGGAGTTGGCTTCATGATCAAAAACTACTTGAAAATCTGCTGACAGGTCATTCTGATCACATTATCTCCCTACGCCTTCCACTACACAACAAGCAACACGTTATCCTCTTTAGTATATATGCCCCAACTCTCCAAGCTGACCCTTCTGAAAAAGATAAATTTTACACTGACCTGCGCTGCCTTACCCAAAAGGTGTCTGCAGATGATAAGATCATTATCCTTGGTGATTTCAATGCCAGAGTAGGAAAGAACTTCTGAAGCCTGGAAAGGAATATTAGGCAAGCATAGTGTTGGAAACTGCAACAATAATGGTCGACTTCTCCTAGAATTCTGTGCAGAGCAACAGCTCACCATCACTAACACTACCTTACAGCAGAAAAATAGTCTGAAGACAACCTGGATCCATCCTAGATCTAAGCATTGGCACCTCATTGATTATGTCTTGGTGCGACGGAGAGATGTCCACGATGTCCATCACACCTGCGTGATGCCCAGTGCAGAATGCCAAACACACCATCGGCTTGTGCACTGTAAACTTAACTTCAGTCTTAAATTCAAACCTAAAAGGGGTGGTACCCCTAGGAGGAGACTCCAAGTTAACAATCTCCAGTCAGCCACAGTGAAAGACAGATTCCAAGCAAATCTTCAAACTAGGCTCTAAAATCATTCTATAGATTTTGTAGATGCCTCTCCTGAAACACTTTGGCACTATATTAAAAACAGTATCCTGCAGTCCTCTGAAGAATCCTTGGGGTTCTCCTTCAAGAAGAACAAGGACTGGTTTGATGAAAACAATCAAGAGATCCAGGAATTGTAGAGGAAGAAGAGAACTGCTCACCAAGTGCTCACATTGCACTGCCATCCTGTCATGTAAGAAAAGCAGCCTTTTGTCTTGCATGCAGCAAGCTCCAACAGAAACTCCGTGACATCCAGAACAAGTGGTGGATCGATCTAGCTGAAAAAACTCAATTATGTGCAGATACGGGTGATCACAGATGATTCTATGAGGCCCTGAAAACAGCATACGGGCCTACATACCAGGTCCAAAGCCCTCTACTCAGAACAGATGGTCAAACGCTTCTGAGAGATAAAACCTCCATTCTGAATCGTTGGTCTGAACACTTTCAGACTCTCTTCAGTACCAGCCGTGTAGTTCAAGACTCAGCAATTCAGTCCATCACACAACAACCAATGAAGAATGAATTGGTTATTGCCCCCACTTTGGGAAAAACTCTAAAGGCCATACAGCAGGTGAAAATTGGCAAGGCAGCTGAGGTTGATGGAATTCCACCTGAAATCTGGAAACATGGGGGCCTTGCACTCCATGCTAAATTTCACGAGTTTGTGGTGCACTGTTGGGAACTAGGCAAACTACCATCAGACCTTCATGATGCAGTCATCATCACTTTGTATAAGAAGAAAGGAGTTAAATCAGACTGTTCAAATTACCGTGGCATTACTCTGCTCTCCATTGCTGGCAAAATCCTGGCAAGAATACTCTTGAACAGACTAATACCCGCTATTGCAGAAGGAATTCTACCTGAAAGCCAATGTGGTTTCAGAGCCAACAGGAGTACCACAAATATGGTATTTGTTCTGAAACAACTGCAAGAGAAGTGTAGGGAACAGAATAAAAGTCTTTATGTAACCTTTGTTGATCTCACCAAGGCTTTCGATACTGTGAGCAGAAAAGGTCTGTGGCAGATTTTGGAATGTTTAGGATGTCCCCCCAAGTTCCTTAAAATGATCATCTCACTTCATGAGGATCAGCACGGCCAAGTGCGATGCACTTTCTGAACCCTTTCTAATAACCAGTGGTGTGAAACAAGGCTGCATGCTCGCTCCTACCCTATTCACAGTCTTTTTCAGCATGATGCTCCAAAGGGCCACAGCAGACCTCGATGATCATGGTATCTACATTCGATACCGTACTGATGGAAGCCTATTCAACCTAAGGTGACTGAAGGCCCACACCAAGACCTTAAACCATCTAATCCGGGAGCTGCTTTACGCTGATGACGCCGCCCTTGTTGCCCACCCAGAAGTAGCTCTGCAGCGTTTAACATCCTGCTTCGCAGACACTGCTGAGCTCTTTGGGCTGGAAGTCACTTTGAAGAAGACAGAAGTTCTCTATCAACCAGCACCTCAGGAAGCCTTCCATCATCCCCACATCACCATTGGCCAATCAGAGCTCAAATCAGTCCAACAGTTTAATTACCTAGGTAGCCTCATCTCCTCGGATGGTAAGATTGACGGAGAGATCAACAACAGGTTAGCAAAGGCATACAGTGGCTTCAGAAAACTCCATAAAAGAATTTGCCAAAATAAACATTTGAAGAAAAGTACAAAGATCAGTGTTTACAGAGCCATTGTGCTGTCTACTCTTTTATATGGATCCGAATCATGGGTCATCTACCGCCACCACCTGCGACTCTTAGAATGCTTCCGTCAACTCTGTCTCCATACAATCCTAAACATCCACTGGT
Organism: Lepidothrix coronata; assembly: GCF_001604755.1. Classification (NCBI taxonomy): domain Eukaryota; kingdom Metazoa; phylum Chordata; class Aves; order Passeriformes; family Pipridae; genus Lepidothrix; species Lepidothrix coronata. The sequence continues at coordinate 1,183,972 of NW_016690217.1, forward strand.
CAGATTATGTGACTATTATGTCTGTTTTAGAACAAGCAGCAGTTACAGGTATTGAGGCCATGTTGCTGAGAACACAGCTGTGTTGGGCAGGACACGTCTCCAGGATGAAGGACCACCGCCTCCCTAAGATCTTGCTTTATGGTGAATTTGCCACCGGGTACCGCAAGAGAGGAGCCCCGAAGAGAAGATACAAGGACTCCCTGAAACAACATCTCATCCTTGGCCATATTGATCACCATAACTGGTCTACTCTGGCCTCCAATCAGGAAGTCAGGAGACACACCATCTATAACACTGCTGCTTCTTTTGAGAACGCACTCAGGATCATTCTTGAGGAGAAAAGACAACGCAGAAAGAATTGTGTCTTGCAGAATATACCACCTAAGGAGTCCTTCTGCTGTGCCTTTTGCAACTGGACTTGTCTATCTTCGTTCGCAAAGCCTAGCCATGATGATGATTTGTCAGTCCCTGCATATTGGCACAGTCATTGTATTTCACTTTTGTCATTGGGATTCTGCAGCTTCCAAAAATATAAAAGTGAACTCAGCTATTTTACATGAGAAAAGTAAAATAGGAAACAAACAGAGCTGCACTGTGAGGGAAATTATTTTATTCGGTGGATGAGTGAAGGGGAAGAATGAAAAGACCTTCATTGCTTTAATTTAAGCCTTTTGAGCTATATCCATCTGGAGCTTTGCCTCAATAGAGGGAGCTTCAAGATGGTGAAAAATGGGAGTCTTACTGCCCTCCGTAGTCTAGAAATCATAGATCTGTTTCCTTTGATGCTGTGTTGAGATACATTTTTAGAAATAATGCTAAATATATTATCTTTTGTATATAATTCATCATTACAAAAGTTAAACTTTATGTAGAGACCATTGTCATAATTTTATTCACTTGCTTAACCTCAGGTATTCCTGTAGCTTCTAATCAGACCTAAGCAGTTAGGAAAAACTTGAGAAAAAAAAAATCAAGTTTTATTTACATCTTGAGTCACCGGGGTCAAAAAAATAATTTTTGCTTTATTTTCAAGGTTAAAAAATATAATAATAACTTGCTTACAGCAGTATTTTACCCATAGTTTTTAGCTGGGTTATCTGTCAGGGGGGTGACTGTGGAAAAATAATAAGGTCAAGAATGAAGCCGTCTAATTTGTTACATGAGGGCATTTGAAATGCTTTTGCTAAAACATGATTCTAACAAGAATTGGCATTATTAATAGCCTGGAGGATTTTGGCCAGTATCTAGTCGTGTTTCACAGACATCTGGAGTGATCACAGGAAAGGAGGAGCCTCAGCTGAGGAACCCTGAGGCTGTTTACTTGCAGCATTGGCAGAGCACTGGTCACAGACTCGGTTCTTTTTAAGAGCATACCTATCAGAGAAGTGTTCAGTGTATTCCTGTGGCTTGAGTGGCCAGAGGGGTCATTACGATCATCTGTCCTGAATCTCTTGTGGGGCTTGTTTCTGTTTTATACTGACTAAGTGTTCATCATAAAACACATAAACACTCTTGTGAGGGTAAGGTAGGAGCCCTAATCACTGGGTTATGGAGAAAACAACTGCATCGTATGTAGCACAAACACAAACTCCTGCCAGCAGTTTGACCAAGCAGTCACATAATCGTGATCTGTGAGTTTTGAGGTTAAGCTGGTAATGATGATGCCAAAGGACACAGAAGGTACTTCTACATGACTAAAGTGGATGGACTGGAAATTGTGTGGTGAATATAGAATTAAACAGTATCTCAGTTGCCTTGAGGGAATCTGGGTTTCCAGGCAGCATCCTGTGACTGTGAGTGCTGCAAAGCTGCACTCTTTTCACCAATACACAGATGTGCGATTAACTTAAAAAACCACCAAAACTCATTCTTTAGAAACAAGTCTTAAAAAATTTACCTGCTTGTTTTGTCTTGATTTTTTACATCTTCATCTCAAGGGCTTTTATTTTTGGAGTCCTATCTACTAATAACTCATTATAATCCACGTTGTGTTTTTTGCTTTGAATAAAAATTATTTATCCCTGTGGGCTAATATTGATTAGCAGCTTTCTCATCTTTAAATATTCCAAGTGCTATAGCCACTTTTGCTTTCTACACATGTTCTGCTGTAAATACATCACACACAAAATATTAATATTTGCAACTGCTGTACCAGATATTTCTTTACTCTGCATAAGTGACTTAGGCAAAATTCATGATATAAAGTAGTAAATCTATATTAATACTTTGGCAGTGCATTTTGGAGTTTAGCACATTTTTAGAGATACCTGTCTTTAAAAAGTGCAAATTCTACCTCTGTATTAAAACACTCAGTGTTTGAAGACTGGCTCAAGAGGCATGAATTATGTATCATATCTGGCTGCTGCTTGCCTGTGCCAGATTAGAAAAGAATGTTTTTCATCTTATTTAAGTGCTTGTAACCAGAGAATTAAATGACTGAATAATTTAACTTTTGATTTTGTTTCAAAAATGCATCCATTAATTTCCAAGACTGAAGAAAGTATATGGGGATATTTGTCCCTGTGTACTATCCCAAACTCAAACAGTTGTGACCTACAGGACTTCCTGAGTCTTTTAACTACAAGTCAGATTTTTTCTTCCATGAATTTGCCCAACTGATCTTTAAGCATTTATGGTTTTGATGTCCATAACATACTGTATTAACAAATTCTATGGTTTAACATGTGTAGTATGCAAATTTACTTCCTATTCTTTTTCTTCAATGTGTTATGTGGTAATACAGCTTGATACTCCCTAAAATTATAATATTAAAATAAGATTTTGTGGGGAAAAAACTGTCACAGAAATGTTAAAGGACAAATAATATGGCATGTATTTTATTTAACTGCTCTTAATTCTCTCAGTGGAGGTTTTGTCAAAGTAGTATCCAAACTTTTATATTGTATTGTGAGCTGCTTGAATAATAGATTGAAGACTACTTTGAGCATATTGTAGTAAGAGTATTTCCTGTATGCATGACATGTTTCGTAATCATTCCTCAATCTCCTCTTGAGAAACTTAAAATAGAAAGCTTCTTTTTAAATGGCTTATCGTTGTCTTGTGAGAAAAAAAGTGGTTGTCAAAAATTCCCCAGAGAACCATTGCTTTAGGGTGATCTTCAACAAGCCCTGTTGATTTCAAATCCTTACACTTTCAGAACATTTTTCAATATTTACAATTAAATGTCCTTTAGCCTTCATTTCCTCTTCTGGAAGATGTATTCCTACTACCTTGTTATTAAACTTTGTATGTACGAAAAAGTATATCAGAATGTGGGGAGAAGTGGCAGCTCCACGAAATTCGTGGGGCTTGAGGAGTTTGAAATATTACAGAGAGTTAGGCCTTTTCCCATGAGAACAGTAAGGCTAATTGGATGTTCCCATGGACACAGCCTTGAGTTTTAAGGAGTACAAGGACGAAGCTGTTTGACTGTGCAGGTGTTACATTCCTAAGTATTTTTGCAAGAATACGTTTATATTATGTGTGTGAGAAAGTAGAAGTGAGTGAACTGAATAAAGGCTGCTGCTTCTCTGAAGCATCTCATCACCCTGTTGTGTGTTGTGTGTGTTCTTTTCTTCACGGACCACGACCTATTGACATACACCCCTTGACATCAGAATACTTTTTATTTTAAGTGGAATGTTGAAAAGGGCCATTTTTATTTTGTCACTACATACTACACCTATGATTCTGTACTACACCCTAACAATGTGTCATTGCTTACAGTTTTGTGTGAATACATTTTGATTTTTGGAGTATTCACAATGTTCTGATATAATAATTTTAGTCTTATAATATACTTCCTACTTTTCTTGTGTGCTGGAATAATTCACTACTGTTTTTAATGTTATCTTTTTTAACTGCTAGTTTGTTGTACCCTTTTTTTCCATTTAGATTTCATTCTCATAGGAACAAGTTCCTTGAGTTGAAGTTGTAGCCTGAAAGTTGGAAAAGGAAAAAGAAGTTGTTGTTTAAATGTTCATTAAAGTCAGTGTTGTTTTTTGGGGGTTGGCTTTTGCGTTTTGAACTCTCACAGTTGGCAATAACATGGTATACTACTGTCTAACAACATAAAGTTCTTCAGTGTGAGATACTGTTATAGTTAGTTTGCTTTCTTTGGCATTTTTTTTCTACTTATATACATTAATTCTGCTATCAGTTTATTGCAGTTTGAAACAGTTCACTAAGCAAGTTGCCATAGATCTCCAAAAGGAGTTGCTAATACAGAAATTAAAATAACTTGTTTTATTCTTTTATAATTATATCACATAATTTACAAAACTTGTAGCACTTATTTTGCTAGGGCAGCAGTCAAGAAAGGATTTTAAATGACCTGTAAAAATTACAGAGATTGTAGGTCACACAACAACTGCTTGTCTCTGTGTCCCTACTTAGCACCTGAATGTAGATCTGCAAAAGAGGAAAAACATATTGTCTACTCTGAAAACACCGATGAAAAAATCAAAATATGAGTAGATAGAAACCAGTGTTTTTCAGCTTTTCTGTAATTAGTATGACCCATGGATGTCACACCAGTAGTAATAAGATTTCCTGGTAGGCTCAGTATTGGAAACAGCTGTGCATGAAGCGCTGGACATTATGTTCCAGCTGTGGCCCTGTATCTCTGAAAATTGCAGCCCATATATATTACTTTAACTAAGGAATCAATTAAACTGTCCCTACCATATCACTAGTTTTACAGGAAAAAATGGGGAGATGCCTTCAGCCTATAAACCAGTATATATTTCACTACCCATTTCCTGAGGCTGTCTTCATATTCCTACAGACCCACCTGCTCCTAAATCTGGTTAGTACTTGCTGACTAGTACTCCTTATTCGGCAATGTGAAAATCCCATACTAATATTGTACTTAAGATTTACTGAGTTATGTGTGGATGACAACCGTGTGTTGGAACTGTTCTAAGACAAGCATGTGATTATTCCAAATGGGGCTGGAATGACACTGTATTCAATATAAACAAGTTATAGTCCTATGAAATGAATGGCTGTTCAATAGTTAATGTAATATGGTTTCAGTAAGGTTGCCCACTTTTTAGGTATAATTCTATGTGCTAATATTCTTCAGAGGACAAAAATCTTTTTTAATCTTCACCTGACGCTGTCATCAGCCTGTCATCCAAGCAGTTCTGAAGATATGAAGGAGCAACAAAGTAAGTAGCTTAACATTTTTAAATCTCATTTACCTCATGATAATGATGACATTTATTTCCAAAATAAAATTACTTAGCATACAGGGGCAAAGAGGATTACAGTTCTGCTAGAGTGCAAGCACTCAGCATAAATCCCAAATTGTGGTAACTAACTGCATTTATATTTCTAGCTGTTGTCTGTACAAACACTGTTGAGATCAAGACACAGAGGGCATTAAAACAGCAAACTGTCTGGGCTAAGGAGTGGAGTTTAAAACTGGGACATTCATCCTTGAAAAAATAATACCCAGTTAAGTCTGTGCCACTCCATGTAGGGACAATAAATTCTTAAACACCAGTCAATCAGTCAGTCATTAAGAGAGAAGACACATCCAAGGAAGGTTCTAATTCATATGTAGAGGAGCTTAGTGCTGTTTTTTACCTTAGCATATACTGATAGTATGAAGAGTCAGTTATAAAATATCATTCCCCTCCCATTAAACTTAGTGTGACAGAACATTAGTTTTTTCAGAGCTTTTCAGCTCCCTCAAGGAAAAATATTTTTCTTCACTGTGAATGCAAAGGAATCATTAATGCTTTTATAGAACCTATCTGATCCAAAAATATTTCATGGATAAAAAGTCAAACTTAAAAGGAAACTGTTAGAAAGATTTGGCATCTCTGAAATAGCACTCTGTACTTATGATCAGAAAACATACAGTGTTCAGATAAAATAGGCTTCATCTGAAAAGGTTTGCTCCAAGTGCATATTCTGAGTTTTGATGAGATCAAAGCCTGCTGGGCTAGCTTTCTGAATTACAGAAGATTAAATGTTTCATCACAGGCTGCTGATTCTGCTTCTCTGCTTCCACAGACCTCAGCAAATCAGCAGAGCTGTGCATGAACTTCAGTCCTGCAGAGCCCACAATCACTCCGTCTGCAGTTTCAGCTGCTCTGCAAGACTCTTCTCGCTGTAGTGTTGCCACATTTGCAGATTTTGCAGGGTTGGAGTGCTACAGAATTAGATTCTTCCAGCATGATTAGCTCTTTCACCAGTCTTGGTGATGACACAGGACTTTTTGCCTAAAAATTTCTAGGTAAAGGAAGCACGGATATTCTCATTTTGGTTGGATTGTGTAGCCTATTTTTATTTCCAGCACAATAAACGCAATCCTAGCTTTAAAATGAGATATGTAAATCTAAGCAATTATCTACATAAAACCAATGTATCAATATCACTAGTAAATGAAGTTTTTTAGGTGTTTTGAGATTCAGAAATGAGAAATTTTATCGCCACAGCCAGAACCTCTAAGTTTTATTTACATGTATTCAGATTTTTTTTATTTATTGACGAAAGTCAGTTTATTTTGAGAAAAATTTATAAAATGAAAATAGCTTCTTTTTAATTAAATATAAACCCAAAGATATAGGGGGACTAGATGGTTCCAAATACTCTTCAAATCTCCTGATTTCTAACCAGCAGTGTGAAACAAAGACTGCAGGATCAGACTGACAAGCAATGAACGTCTAACTTGGGATGTCTAATGAGATGCTCCATTCCTCCCTGCTATGCAGGCATCTCAGTTTCTCAACAGACAGACTTTGAAACACCATTGTTCATAGCACAAGATTTTAAAGGAACCATAATCACTCCCATAGTTTAGAAGATGCAGTTGTGAGATATCTGTGAAACTGGCAAAGGATAGGCAGGTGACAGCAACGCCCTTTTACACAGTTTTAACCTGAGAGGCCCTTGACTACAAATCAGAGTCCAGAGCAACAGGTTTATACAGTGGTTGTTCAATAGCATAAATAAATTAACTGTATAGTATATCTTTTCTTGTCAATTGAAAGTGTGACACCTGGTGTGCTAATAGGAACCTTAAACCAATGGAAAGCTGTAGGGAAGAAAGACAAGTTTAGAAAAAGGACACCCTAAATGCATGCCACCTTTTGTACTGGTCTGCCATGTATGGTCTTTTGGGAAAACTAAAACACAAGCTAGGAGTTAATAAAATGTATCTCTAATGAATACTTCTCATACTACAGTATTTATAAAGTTTTTGGCAGACCTGAGGATCTTAGTGAGTTGTGGGAAATTCTCTTAGGATAGTGCATTGATTCATTATTTATGTAAGTCAGGAATTCTGGGTTTTTGCAGGTTGACCTTGATGACATAAATGATTAAGTATTTTTTTTTTTGAAGACACAATGATGTTCTTGGTAGGAAATATAACAGTTCAGCAAAATGATTGCTGTGGAAAGAATAAAACCATAACATTGTAATCTGCATCTTTTAATGCTAAGTAAGATGGTTTCAACTTGTGAGGACTTTCAATTTGCCATTGAATATAATGGCAAAAATCATAATAAAAACTGATACCCTTTTCAAAGACAGTGTGGTAGAATTGGCAGGCAAATGGCTACAGACAAAGTGTGAAGACATGCAAGACTCCAAATAAGTGCAGGTAATACAGAAAGAAACAGGCTATGCCACCCATATTCACAAACTTATAGAATAATAAAATGGCTTGGGTTGGAAGGTACCTTAAAGATTATCCAGTTCCAACCCCTGTCATGGTCAGAGACACCTTCCACTAAGACCAGGTTGCTCAGAGCTCCATCCAACTTGGCCTTGAACACTTCTGGGCATGAGGCATTCACAGCTTCTCTGGGCAACTTGTTCCAGTGCCTCACCACCCTCGCAGTAAAGCATTGCTTCCTAATATCCAAGGTTAACTTCCTCTTATAACAAAGAGGATTTACAGCTCATCAGAGTAATTTTGTTCATTGAAATATAATGAGAAACAAAACAGTAAGGCCAGTTATTTAAAGATCATATATTTCACTGGATGAAAACACTTGCCATTTTTAATGCTGTGCTAAAATATTTGGGAGATTGATGACCAAGGAATTTCCCAATAGCATTCTACTTTATTTTTCAGTTAGCATACTATGTTATAAAATTTAATACCTACAAATTCATATTTTTAACAGTATCACAAAATTGGGTTAGCTATTTGTGAAAGAAATATAATTTGTCTTTCTATAATTTGCCTTACAAAAGTTAAAAAAACTCTGCAAATAGGCAATCTAATAATCTAATATTTTCAAAAATCTGTGGGATAGAGTAAGATCTTTCTAGCTAAAATGTATAGAAATAAGTGATTTGCAGGATATACCTAACCAGATGTATGAGCAAGTGTTTAAAAACTTATATATACTCAATATTCTCAAGTTCTTTGATACTTGAAGAAAAAGTGTTACACAACCCTCAAAATCAGATTATGTTTACCTAAAATATTGTGCTTTAATATATTTTTCTATATGTGAACTGGGCAATTAAATGGAAGCAAAAGTTCATTTTAATTTTACCTATGTAACAGAGTGGTTGACAAAGTTAAAAAAGGTATTGCCATCTGCAAGTGGTACTTAGTATTAACAATCAAACCACTTGGTTGCAGTCCCCTTTCCAATGATCAATTTTCCTAAAGCATTTTTCTTTCTCTCTTGAAAATAACAGAGTGGGTTTTGGAGTATTTATTTTTCAACTGTACAAGTAGCAAATGACTGTTGGAATCAATTTATTGTTTCCACAGCTCTAATCACTAGTGATGACATGCAAATAACTGATCTTTCTGTCCAAGTCACTAACTGATTTGGCTGTTTTGTCAGCTGAAAATGGAATTATTATTTTGCTGTCAATACTTAAATATGTGTTCAATTCTGCCAAGATATAGGAGATTGGAAAACACCACTGTTTTCTCAGAAGTTCCAGTCAAGTGGTGCTCATGATGACTGTAAGACATTTAATGTCTGTTACTGCAGAAAGGAAGATGAAAGCAAACAAAAGTATGAATTAAGATGACTAAGGCAGAAACTGAGTTTCAGTGTGTTGCAGGGTCTGAAAAAAATGTGAAAAGTAAAGCAAACTCATGTAGGGTGCTACAAAGGAATTTATAATTCATCAATTTAACTAAGGGAAAACGAAATAAAGGAAGAATAGAGAAGGCTGAAGCATTCAGCTATCTCTCTTGCTTCTCTCTTCACAGAAAGGCGATTAGAGTTTATTTATGCTCACTGCCTGAACAGAATAAAACATAGCTTTAGATAAGGGTTAAAGAACCTGTGAGAAAATGGAAGAGAGCTTTGAAAGAATACAAACATGTTATGTGTATTCTGGTCAGCACTCTGTAAACCTCAGGGATTGCTTCCAAAGTCTCTTCAAAGAAAAAGGAAGAGTGGAAGAAAGTCAACTGCGTTACTTATCTTTAAAAAAGGTGTGTGGGAAGGACAACATGAGTTGCAGGGCAGTCCCACTGGGTACTGATTCTTGGGAAGATACGGGAACAAATTCTATGCAATTGTTTGAAAGTATTCAGATAATAAAGCAGTAAGACAGAGCCTGCATGGATTTCTCTAGAACAAATCATGTCAAAGCAATTGAATTTCATTCCTCACAGAGTGACATAGTAGATTGTCTCAGTTTGAAGAGACTGGAATGTTTGCTAAAGAGGATGAGTTATGAGACAAACCAAACTCCTCTCTCTCAGCAATTGTAAATTCAAAATTAAGGGGCTTTAATCGAGGAAGTGTGGAAAAAACCAGAAGAAATAGCAACCCTTTATTAAAAGATATATATATATATGTTGGCAAGAACAGTAACAGAACACACAAAAACCCAAGACAATAGTCCTGTTCCCAAAAAGTCCCCTTCAAACAAAAGAAAAAGTCTGAACACTTCTCTGTCCTTAGCGCAGTTCCAATCACGGCCGGCAGGGGGCGCTGTTGGGTCACTGGAGGTGCAGAGCCTGCAGTGCTCGGTGTTGGCCTGCAGGGGGCGCTGTCGGGCTCTGGCGGTCACAGCCCGGGAGGGGTCTGGGGGTGGTCTCGGGTCGCGGGAGAAGCTGAAAAGAGAATGGGGACCCTTCCCCAATGGGAGAAGGGGGAAAGGAAAGCAGTCCACCCCCACGGAACTCACTGTTGTCCTCAGATGACGGTGTCCCAAGGCTCCTCCTTTCTTCTCCCAGTGAGCACAAAACTCTACGATGAAAACGCAGCAGGTCCGAGCTGGAGACAAAGACAGCTACCCCGTCCCATCCCAGAGAGAGAACCCAGCAAACTGACCTCCCCCCCTCCCCTCACCCCGGGAGCTGAGCCAGCTACCCAAAAAATCCCAAACTCCTCCCCCCCCCTCCAGCCTTCGAAGGGCCATTAGCTAGGAATTTGCCTTTGCCAGCCAGATCTTTTGTAAAGCTAATTGTCCCCTTCCCCCTTCCCATTCGAACTCCTGTTTTTCTTACACGGGAGCAGGGGAAGGAAAAATTCCCTCCTGGGATTCATAGCCTATAACATAGATGAAGTGGGAAACAGCTGTTGTATCTATTGCCCTTTGTGAAAAGTTTTCCTCCTGCTGCCTTTGGCATTTTGTAAAGCAAACTAGTGAAACATGTTCGAGATTAAATTACTGGTACATTCTTATACTGCTAGTTGAAAAGCTGCTCTCAGAAATTAACTATCAATAAGGAACTATAAGGAAGAGGAAGAACTTCAGGCTGTTTCAGGCTGGGTCCTAAATCCTTTGCTTAACAGTATTTCCATTCATAGTTGTGTATGTTCTAGTGCGGCTTCTGGATAACACCATGATGGGAAAGGGTGCAATCACTCTGAGAGGCAGTGTTAGAATTTAGACTTGAATTATTATTTTACACAGAAAAGTGAATACCATTTTTTCTTACTTAGTTCAGACATTAGGCAGAAAAACACCAAGACTATCAGTAATAGGACAGTTGATCAAAAAGCTGTGGTTTAAATAAATTAATAATTATTATTGCCATTTGCATGAATTCCTATTATATAAGCACAGACAGTAAATTACTTTCTGACCCTGGGAGATGCATCTAAACTGTTTTCCTTTTGAAATATAAAATGGTGGGAACATGGTTGTAGATGAGATTTTACTATGTTTCAGAGAAGGACCAAATGCTAATGGCATTAGAATGCTGTCACTTTCATGCAGCTGGTATTTTTTTAGTGTTTCGATTGCTGTTATCACCTATAATGCTGTAGGTGAAAGCAAGAGCAGAGAACCAGACAAAAAGTATAAACTTAAAAGCAGATCTAGAGGATGTAGTTCATACTAAGGCCATTCTCTTAGTCTCAGTCTTGTTCCTTTTGCTTTTATCAGTTGGTTTTTGTTTGGCCTCAAAAGAACACCAGCAAAATGGATCTAAATCTTCCCGTATAGCATCCAACACTGATTAAAAGAATAATATGAAAAAAGGCATTATATTTTTCCCAAATAATTTATTTTTCTGGTATATAAAAGAGCCCACAAAATAAAGCAGGAACCCTTTTAATATGGGAGCTAACACATCAAGCACTTCTGTCTTCAGCACTTTAAACATGTGCTGAATTTACTTTAAAAAACAAAACTAAAACAGACAGAGTAAGATGGATTGGATTTTTGACAAGAACAAACCCAGTTAAAGATCAAAGGTTAGCAATACCCTTTAAAATCACTCAGTTTTAATATATGAACTCAATGGGATACAGAGAAAACTGCTGGATAATTGTTCATACAACTTAAGAAACAAGTGGATTCATTATTTTTCTACCTGGAGGGAATAGATGGAAAAGAATGGCAGCACTGTGCAGAGGCAAATTACAGTCCTCACAAGGTGGCATCATAAGGAGCAGAGTCAGGAGCTCATAGTCTTGATCTGCTACTGTTAAAATATTGAGGGATTTTGCATGATTTGATTTGTTTTTTCTCATGAAAGTTTTGTAGTCAGTCACACAGCAATTTTTTTTTCTAAACTACTACATCTTTTGTAGAGAAACATGTTGAATTTGTAGGTAGTCCAGATATACGATAGAAAATTAAAATATCTGATATGAAGTTATCTGCATTTTTGTTGTGGATTTTGTTTTGTATTTTTTCTTTTTATTTTTTTCTTTCCTTTTTAGCTTTTTTTTTCAGTTTTCTTGATTGTAGTGTTCCCATATTAGCATACCTTTAAGTTCACATCTTGCCCTCTCAGTGTATTACTTTGTTGATGTATTTTGTTTTTCCAAACTTCTCCACCTTTTCTTTTCCTTTGGCTTATTTTTCTTATGTTCAAATATAAAGTACTGTATAGTACTTTATAACTGAGTCAGAACAAAGCATTCCAAAAACCTAAAAAAGTGACTGAACTGTCCTATTTACCTTAAGCTGAGGGCACAGGTCCCAAGTATTCTGAGAAAGGACACTTTGAATGTGTGTTTGCTGCTTATAGGCCCAAAACTCATTGAACCACTCTCTCCATGTGAGCAGACCTGAAAATTTTAGCAGCCTTCGGGAGGGCTGGGTAGAAGGACTACTGTAATCTACAGAAATGAAACTAAGCCCAGGTCTGCATAAGGATCCTTTTTTTTCAGGGTGACTATCTTGGCACGTAATCCAAAGAGAAGGCACTCCTCTCTGGAGCCTGACATCGCAGATCTCCCTCATGTGACCGACATAAAAATAAACCCAGTTTATTTGTGCCTCTTAATGAATCTTGTTTGACTGCGTCAAAGAAGAAACCACACAGCTCGAGTGAGACACAGAGGGAGAGAGGAGCTGTGCACAGTGCACCGACAGAGCCGTGAGGCACAGTCCTGTGTGGGGTCCACGTCCGCACCGAGCAGACTCGCAGCCCTCCAGTAACACAGGAACCTAGATCAGGACAGGTCTCTTGAGTCAACTTACTTTTCCAGCTCTTTCCTTCTTCACTCTCTGCCCCAAAAATGCCACTCAAAATAAAATAAAAGAGCTGTTGCCAGGCAACCTCTTGCCATATCTTGGAGTCAATTTTTTATATGGATGCTGGATGCTGATGTTTGCATGGATGTATTAGGCACAAGGTACTTACTGAATTGCTAATGAAAAAAGAATGCTCACACCTTTCTTAATTACATATGCACTAGATAGAGATCAAGCTTGTTAATTATTAACTACTTTTCCCATCAGCTTTTTCATTAATCTTCATAGAATATGAGTTTAAAGTGTAACAAATCTCTGTAAGTCTATGGCGCCTGATGGGATTCATCAGAGAATACTCAAAGAGCTGGCTGATGTCATTGCAAGGCCCCTCTCCATGACTTTTTGAATGGTCTTGGGAATCCAGGGAGATCCCAGTCGACTGGAAGCTGGCAAATAATGTCCCAATTTTCAGGGTGTGCAAGAAGGATGACATGAAAACTACAGGCCTGTCAGTCTCACTTCAGTGACTGGTAAAATCATGGAGAAGATTGTTCCGGAAGGTAATGAAAAACACCTGAAGGGCAACATCAGTCACGTCCATGAGGTCACGGCTTTATGAGGCCAAGTTCCTGCTGGACAAATCTAATTTACTTTTGCAACATGATAACCCATCTAGTGGATCAAGGGAAACCAGTTGATATAGATTTTTGGATTTCAGTAAAGTTTTGGATACTATCTCTCACAGGATCCTTCTGGACAAGATGTCCAGCCCACCGCTGGCTAAACACATCATGCGGTGGGTGAGCAAGTGGCTCATGGGCCAGGCACAAATGCAAAGGGTTATAGTGAATGGGATGACATCAGGCTGGCAACCTGTCACTCCATTCCAGGGCCAGTGTTCTTCCGCATCTTCATAAACAACTTGGACGCAGGACTCAAAGGTACATCAAGTAAGTTTGCAAACAACACTAAATTGGGAGCAACTGTTGATTCCCTCGAATGCAGAGAGGTCATGTAGAGAAACCTCAGCAAATTAGAGAGATGGGCAATCACCAACTGTATGGACCTTAACAAGGGCAAGTGCTGGATTCTGCATCTGGCACAGGGAAACCCTGGATGTACAGACTGGGGAAAGGGAGGCTGGAGAGCAGTTCCATGGAAAGGGACTTGGGGGTCCTGGTCAATGGCAGGTTGAATATGATTCAGCAGTGCCTTGGCAGCCAGGAGGGCCAACCATGTCCTGGGGGGCATCAGGCAAAGCTTTGCCAGCCAGTCGAGGGAGGGGATTGTCCTTCTCTGCTCTGACCTGGGGCAGCCTCACCTGGAATATTGTGGCAGTTTTGGGCACCGCACTATCAGAAAATTCTACAGCTATTAAAGGAGGGCTATGAAGAGGGTGAAGGGCCTGAAGGAGAAACTATACAAGGAGTAGCTGAGGTTACTTGGTCTCTTCAGCCTGGAGAAGAGTAGACTGAGGGAAGACCTCACTACAGTCTACAACTTCCTTGTGAGGGGAAGAGGAGGGGCAGGTACTGATCTCTCCTCTGTGGTGGCCAGTGACAGGACTCAATGGAATGTCATGAAGCTGTGTCAGAAGAGGTTTATATTGGATATAAGGAAAAGGTTCTTAACTCAAAGGGTGGTTGAGGGAAGAGGTCACAGCAACAAGCCTGACAGAGTTCAGGAAGTGTTTGGCCAACACTCTCAGGCACATGGCGTAATTCTTGGAGGTGGTCCTGTGGAGGGCCAGGAGTTGGACTTTGATGATCCTTGTGGGTCCCTTACAACTAGGATATTCTATGATTCTATAAATGAAATAAACTATGCACTAATATGAGATGATCCTCAGGTCAAAGAAGATGTACCCACCAATGCTTTTAAACTGGTACAATGGATGAGGAGAAGGCTGAGGCGCACATTTTTGCCTCAGTCTTCACTGGCGACCTCTTTTCTCAAACCCCTCAGATGGATGGACAGCAGGCTGGGGAATGGGGGAGCAAAGTCCCTCCCACTGTAAGAGACGAGGTTTGTGACCGCCCGAGGGACCTGAATGTACGCAGGTCTACGGGACCTGATGAGATGAATCCCAGAGTCCCGAGGGAATTGGCTCATGTAGTTGCCAAGCCACTCTCATGATATTTTAAAAGTCATGGCAGTCAGGTAAAATTCAAGATGACTGGAAAAGGGGAAATATTGTACCCATCTTTAAAAAGGGTAGAAAGGAGAACCCTGGGAACGCTGACCTGTCAGCCTCACCTCTCTGCCTGGGAGGATCATGGAACAGATCTTCCTCGAAGCTCTACTAAGGCTCATGGAAGACAGCGAGGTGATTCAGGACAGCCAGCACAGCTCCACCAAGGGCAAATCCTGCTTGGTCAACCTGGTGGCCTTCTGTGATAGAGTGACTCCATCAGTGGCCGAGGCAAGGGTTACAGATGTTATTTATCTGGACTTCTGTAAAGCCTTTTACACAGCCTCCTACAGTATCCTTGTCTCTAAATTGGAGAGAGATGGATTTGATGGGTGGACTGTTAGATGGGTAAGAATTAGTTGGGCAGTCACATCTGAGGTTAGTGGTTAATGACTCAGAATCTCAATGGACACCAATGACAACTGGTGTCTCTCAGGGGTCTGAATTGGGACCACTGTTATTTAATATATTCATTAATGATGTATAACGCAGCTGTCTCCTTCGAGAACACAAGCAGGATCACTCTCGAGGAAAAAAGGCAACGCAGAAAGAACCGTATATTGCAGAATACACCATCTAAGGAATCTTTCTGCTGTGCCTTTTGCAATCGGATACATCTGTCACGTATTGGCCTCATAAGCCACCAGCGTGCCTGTAGCAAATGTGGATAGAGCCTTCCCAAATCTTCGTTCGCGAAGCCTAGCCATGAATAATGATGTAGAAAAAAGGATTGAGACCCTCAGCAAATTTACAGATGAGGGGTGCAGGTGACACACCTGAAGGATGGGGCCAGCCAGCCAGACCTGGACAAACTCAGAAAATGGGCCCATGGGAATCTCATGAGGTTTAACAAGACCAAGTGCAAGGAGCTGCACCTGGATTGAGTCAACTCCTGTACCAACAAAGACTGGAGGATGAACAGACCAAGAGCAGCTCTGCTGAGAAGGACTTGGGGGAGCAGGTGGGTGAGAGGCTGGACACGACCCAGTCATGTGCACTCACAGCCCAGATATCCAAGTGTTTCCTGGGCTATACTCAAAGCAGTGTTGACAGCAGGGTGAGGGAGGGAATTCTGCCTCTCTGCTCTGCTCTTGTGAGACCCACCTGCAGTGCTGCATCCAGCTCTGGGGCACCCAGCACAGGAAGGATAGGGACCTGTTGGAGCAAGTGCTGAGTAGGACCATGAACATGATTAGAGGGATGGAGCACCTCTCCTATGAGGAAAGGCTGAGAGAAGTGAGATTGTTCAGCCTGGAAAAAGAAGATTTCAGGGTGTTCTGATTGTTGTCTTCCAGTACCCAAGGAGAAACCACAATAAAAGATGGAGAGGGGTTTTTTACAAGTGCGTGTAGTGACAGGACAAGGGGAATGCCTTCAGACTGAGAGTAGGTGGATATACATATAAGAAAAATAATCTTTACTGTGTGGGTGATGAGGTACTGGCGCAGGTTGCCCAGATATATCTTAGATGTCCCATCTCTGGAAGTGTTTAAGGCCAGGCTGAATGGAGCTCTAAGCAACCTGGTCTAGTGAAGGGTGTCCCTATCCATGGTAGGGGGTTGGAAGTAGATGATCTTTAAGGTCCCTTCCAACCTAAATCATTCTATGATTCTATTAGATCAGGTAACCATCCTGCTGAGAAAAGGAGAACAGCATTATAACTGAGATTCTTCACTACAATTTTCAGTCCTCTTGCTGCTTGACTATCAATTCATCAGTGCTAAAATAATGGGGTTTAAGTTTAAAAATATTTCCTTGAAATGCATGTCTTAAATCAAATAATTATGACAGTGCTATGGTTTTATTTCTCACTCAAAATTTTGCATTTTAACTCAATAGTCTGTTGTAACAGAGCTTCCTGCTTTCAGATGGAAATAACAGCTAATCTATGTAATTTCATTTTAATCTTAATAATGAGGAGTGGAGGGAAAGAAAATAGGGAAGTCTAATTGATCACCTAATGAGAAAGAGACTTCATTTCCTTTTTCCTAATTAAGTAATGTAATAATGGATGAGTTAAACATGTGTAGGGGAGATGGTCCTATCATCAGTGCAATGTCAGTGTAAAATGACTGTTTTCCTTCAGTTTAATTGCAAAGTTGTGATGAGCACAGGAAGCATTTATTAAAACCCATACTAAATTGATCAGATTTGAAATAGCACATTTATATGTAGTGATGCCTAAAGGAAAATTCAGGGAGAAAAACTCCGAGGCAAATTAGTTTCGAACGTGAGATAAGGAAACGGTTTTAATTTGTGTCTCTGAAGCATAAGATTACAAAATGCGCGCCCCTATTACAGATGTTCCAATTTATAATATTGCCTGTCCAATCCCAGATGTTTCCACTCCATGGCTTTTGCCCTGGACCACCCTTGGCCCACCTCTGGAAAATTGAGGCGGGGGTCTTTTTGGGACCCTCTCTTCATCAGTCTTCATCTTCTTCGGGATACAGGGGACACATAGTTACCCAGAGTTTGACTGTAGTCTGCGGTTTAGGCCAAGATACAAGAATTCTCCAAACAGAACAGGCCTATCTCAGAGTGAGACTAAACATGTTCTAATGGAATCCAGGCTAAAATTGATATGGGGAGCATAGAATGGGGTTAGAGGGTTGGTAATCTATGTAGCTTCTGTGTTAAGGGTAAAGGAATGAAATGCTACTGCTTCTAAGTCTACTTCTACTATTTAACTACTTATAAAACTTTATAAAAATTAGCCAAATCAAAAAACCAGAAGGATCTTAAGGCATCAGTAGTCTTTCATTTTGGATTTAGATTTTGTTTTTGAAGATGAAAACTAGCAATGATTATACGAAAAAGGGATCATTCAACCAATTCTTCAGATTAAAGGTACAATATATGGGAAAAGTGTTACTCTGAGAATGCCACAGCAGTTACTTGCATGGGTATACCATTCTATTAACAATTCTATTTTGGAAGCAGACATGGGGGGAAAAAGATCAGAAATATCACTGCATTGCCATAAACTACCTACTTTTGTCATTGGCTTCTATAATGCTTTTTATTATTGGTTAAGGCCATGTGTGAAGATATGAAATGAATATTTAACTGGTCTGGAAGCAAAAAATTGCAAATTTTCATGACCTGTAAGGCAGAACACTTAAACTTCTATTTTTCCTCATATAAGCAGCAGTGAGGTGACAAAAATAAATAATGACCTGTTTTGAACAGCATTAAATTGCAAGCTGATTCTCTTTGTCACTTGCTCATTCTCTTGTGACCCAATAGACTTGTACTCTTGGCTATATAGTGGCACAAATCCAACAAGAAGAGTGGAAGGTAACTTTCTCAGGCACCTGGACAGCACAGTCTGGTCTTTAGCCTGGTGACCAGCCCTCAGTTTAAAATACAGCCGCACGAGATAGGTGTAGCAATTATTGTAGCTTGTTGGCATCAAAAGAGGCCTGGATTCTGCTACTGGTTCTTTAATACTTGCCCCTACACTAATTAGACCTCCATACGCCGGTTTAATTCACCAACATGTCAGACACTACACAGGAAAAGGAGGGTGGTTGGTTGTTTCATTTTTTTGGTGTTGCTCTGTCTCATCTCTCAGAAGGGTTTGGGAAGTGCTAGAGCAGACAAAAGGGATGAGACAGTGAGACAGTGAGACAGAAAAGAAAGGAAATTTCACCTGCAGGTGGCATCAGAACTTTTATAAAACAAACAAGAAACCGAGATTTTGATCTACTTGGATCCACTTAGAGAACAGGTGCCTGAATAATTAGGTGAGGCACAGGTACCTGTAGAGTTGTATCTGAGAATTTTAAATGCATATAGGGGTTGGGGTACTTTTTTTGCCAAGAAAAATAAATTTAGAGAGGATATGGAGGACAGTGAGCCATCTCCTAGTGATTACAGGAGCGTTACGAGTGCCTTCTTACCAAATGGATCACTACACATTTAACAAGGAGATTATTCAGCACTGCTATTAAATCACAAATAAATTCTAAAGTTGAAATGGTGCATTTCAGCCCATTTGTCATCTCGGTGATTCCTATAGTCAATCAAATGTGAAGAAAAACTTCTGAGCACTGTAATATTTATGCACTCCTGTGTTTTATATGTATGTAATTGTTTAGAGAAAAGAAGAGTAAAATAAATACATGCTGCAGGCTAAATCAGCAATTAAATTTAGATAGAATTAGAGAAAATTTAGCATTTTTAAATCCCCATTACCATGTATTATCAGTAATTGGAGTAACACCATGTTACAGTGTGGCTGGTAACATGATCTTAAAATATGTAACTTCATCCCTAGCAAATATTAAGAAACTTAAAAATAGCTTAAGCAGCTGCTTGTGTTTCACACCCAAGTAGGTAGTGCCAGTGGAACTGAACAAGAAATATTTGTGATGGTTCCTCCTGTTGATTCTGTCTCTCTTCACATCTGGTATAGAAGGCCAGTTCATATTTTCAATTTTATATATTTACAAGACCTTTTATTCATCTCTAATCTTCACCCATTTTCTGATCTGATCTTCAGTTCTCCCAATATCCAATGAACTGGAGCACACATGCACAGAAACATATGCTTTACACACTTTATAAAGGAACGTGTATTTTCCTCATTTGCAGAACATTCAGCCTCCAACTGTCACAGTGGAAAAATGGCAGTAGGAACTAGCTTTAGCTGGCACTAATAATGAATTTCTACTTCTTTCTCCAACTGAAATTGCATTCCTCTGATCCAAGATCACAAGACTTATAACCTCTTTATGGGTAACAGTGGTGAAGTATACATCTAGAAATAACTGAAAAATATATAGTGAGCTACTTTAGTTCTAGAGCTCAGCACCCCTGCAAATCAGGTCTAAGATATCACACTCTGAGGTATCTTAACCTGTTTTGTTATAGTCACTCCCAGCTGCATCGCTCAACCTATTTCTCCCGGGGCTATGATTAAGATGCCTGACATAGGTGCAGCTATGTTTGATGAGGATCTGCACTGCAGATATAGGACTATTTATGACTAATATAGGACTATATTCATATAACCTCAATTCCACCAAATGCTAGGATTTAGTGTTTCTTAGTGGCCAGCTGCCCTACAAACTAGCCAGGAAGAATCGAAGGAAAACAAGGGATGGAGTGTAAGTAAAATTTTGACACATAATATGATATTAGTAATGCAAAGGTCATGGTTGTGTAATATTTTGCTTCAAGTATTTTTGGGGATGGATATCTGGATTAAACTAGAAGATCTTATAAGCATATGGTGCAGATAGTTCAATCTCTGTAATAGAACCTACATATTTATTTTTTTTTTCCCCCCAGGTAAACCTCTGGAGTTTAGTAGTTTCCTGGGTGCTGGTTAACCAATCCACTTGTGTTGTGGTGCTCTTGTTTTATTTGATGTAAACTGTATTCTTGGAAAGTCCTCCGCAGAAGTCCCACTTTGAAAAAGGAGATGTGTGAAATGAAGTGAACATAAGCAAACATATGTGCTTAATACTTTTCTTTAATCTTCTAAGAACCAGCCTAGAAAGATACAGGGAGAAATTAAAAAAATGTTCTATACATCTGCTTGTTTTTTTACATCTGTAAAACTTTCTAAACACCCCATTTAAAAGTTTTATTTTCAGCAGTGGGATTTGGAGAAGATGGGTTAGCAGCCAAAAAAAGGATAGAAAAAAGTCTCTTCAAGTGGACTGACAGTAGAAAACACAATATTGAAAGTCTGCCTCAGCCAGCCAGGCACAGTTTCACAGATGAGATGCACACAAACATCTGCTGCTGGTTTTATTGATGGTTCATTGAAGTGCAGCATATTGCATTGAAGATATAGGATGTTACAAATAGAAATGTGAAAGTCTTACAATAAGCTTAGAAACTCCAGATGTTGGTGACATAAGTAACAGAAGCTCAGCAGAAGCAAACATTTTCAGGAGCAGCCCTGTCTTTTCAGCTGCGTTCTTACAGTGGTAGAGACAGATGAGTCTCTCTGGGAATTCTATCCAGCTACTACAGAGTTTTTCATGATGAGAAGGAAACATTCCTCCTCTTCAACTAAAGGGACAGAGATGTCCTCTCCTATGCCTCTCCAGTTGGTCCCTTCTTCTCTGGTCTTATGCATCTGGGATCCAGGTGGTGCCTTGGCAGTGCTGCTTACCTCCACAAACTCTTCCGGGATGGAAGTGTTTACCAGGACTGAACAAGCAGTTCTACAGAGGAAGCATGCTCTCTTTTTAGCATTGATATGAACAGGATTATCTGAGAAAGAATGAGAGCCTTCAGTGGTTTTTTTGTTTGTTTGTTTGTTGATTTTTTGGGGGGTTTTTTGTGGTTTTTTTTTCCAAAACCCTGAAGCTGTATTTCAGTGTTTTTCAGTGTTACACACTGGGCTAAAAAAAGGTTAAAAATTAAATACATAGACATTAAATACAAATGAGGAAATGTAGTATTTAAGGGGTCCTCCTCTGGTCAGCAAGACATATTGTGTATTGCGCCTTTAAGGAGTGAAAATGCTGTTTCCATTTTATGCCTGCCTTTTTCTTGTTCAAAGTGCTTTAGCTTTTTCTCTCTTATCATTCAGTTTAATTCACCATCTGTTCACCCAGGACTTAGTATTTTCAGCTGAGACTTCAAAAGGAAGACCACATTAATCAAACGTCAGTACATTTGAAGCAAGTAGGATCTAGAAGAAACAGATGTATAAATCATGACACCTAATTACTTAGCACATTTTTCTTTAGCGCTGCCTGTAGGAATGTGTGTGCTTCACAGGTTCTTATCTTATCCTGAGATTTAAGGACTGAGGCTGCAGAGGCAGGAGAATTAGATTCTTTTTGTGCAATTAAGAGAATTCAGGTGTAACTCCTGCTTTACAGCTAACAAGCTGAAACCAGAATTAGTGCTGTGTTAGCACTCTTGCAGCAAATCAAAGTAAGGTTAATAAATATACCTGGGGAATACAAAAAAAAGGTCAGAAAAGACATCATTAAAAGTCAAGCTGTCAAACAAAAAATGGCTATCTGTGAAAGTGTTGAGACAATAGAGACAATTATTGTCAAAAAAGGGCATTATAAGATAATACAGGTCATAATAGGTAAAGGATGCGAAAAAATAAACCAATGAAAAGGGAGAGTTGATCACTTCATCAGCAATTGTTTTCCACTCCAATTAACACAAGCATAGTTTCTCTGACCTCTATTTTTTACTTGTCACCAAGCAGTTCAGAATACTTTTCTGTAAACTGTCTAACCTTGAAATTTGTATCATCTAGTTTTTTCCTTTAATGGCTTACTGTAACCAGTTTTCTAATGTTTCATCTTGTTTTCTTTTAAATTTAATATAATTTCATCTACCTGCATATTCTCTTTAAATAAGACGTCTCCCCCTTACTTGGGACACTTCCAACCTTTCCTGCTGAAGGCATTCAGTTCTCTCAAATATTGCAGGTAGATGGGTGTTCATACTGCAGAACATTTTGCAGAGCAAAAATCACCTCTCTGAAGGACTTCTTCAAGGATCACAAAACCAGCAAATAAAATGTCCTGGCCAATCACCGTAGTCATGTGGTATATTCAAAATCTTTCCTCAGCTACTGTAAAAGCTCCATAATACATGAGGATTGTGGAGTTAAAAAAGGTTACATTGTACATTTGAGTCTTTGTTGTGTAGCAAGAGGATGTATAACATCATCTGCGGTCCAACCTGCCTGTATTTGCTCTGAAACACATTCGAAATTTCTGAAAAAAAAAAAAAATAGAGTTTCACTTAGCTTAACGTAGGTTTCAATGTCTGCCAGACTTGGCTGTGTGAGAAGCTGCCTTTGCTGTTCATCCCATCCTGTGTGCCTGTCCTAGTTAGGACAGCTGAGTTCATCATGGTATGGGTGTAACCCAAAACTGTGTATTCTATAGCCTTCCATGCCATTTCCCAGAAACTGTTGTCAATAGACTATTAGCACCTCTGCCCATAAAAGCCTGACTCCTCAGGCTATAAACTAGGTGTTAAGAGGCCTGTGAGATAGGAGGATGCTCTTACCTTTTATGGAACTCCCTGAGGGAAAGAACTGACCATTCCTGCCTGAACTGGAGAATATATAAACCTGGAGTTTTCAGAACTTTTCAACCACTCGTGGGATCCAGAAGGAAGACTGCAGCTTGTCGCTCTCAACTTCAGCTGGACTGCAATCACCGCTTCTGACCAGACTGCAACAGCTCTCCCACCAGCAGGTTTTTCCCCTCTCCCTTTACTTTGGACTCAAGCGGGGCCCAGGGAACACCACTTTGTTCATGCCCCCAAGGTACTGGGTTATACATTTGGGTTTTGTGGGTTAAGACCAATTGTTTGTTTGTATGATTGTACTTACTGTATTATTTTAATAAATTGTTATTCTGATTTTATAATCTCTCCTTTGAGTTGGGTTCATTACCCCTGCTGGTTAACTCTTAAACCAGCACAGTGCCCTTCATGTCCCGAATCTGATCCCTTATCTTTTGAGTTATGCTGCTACCTCCATTAAGCTTTGCATGAGTTTATGTGGCATGTTCATCTCCCACCGGATCAGATTCAGAGGTCAGGACAGAAAAAGGTTGTCTGGACAGTGATGGTTCTATATTTACTCACTACAGATCTCTAACTACAGACCTTGAAAACAGTGGCCTTTTTCATCCTTTGTCAAAAGCTTGTGACCTCTGGGATCTCACTCTGATTTCATGTGTACCATAGTTCACTTAATTTCAGGGACTTGCTCCACAATATGCTGCTGTAGGAGAGTGATTGGTTTGTCATCAGGACTGATCTTAGGTATTCTATCCATTGTAAATACAGTTCTAGGAAACTAATTCAGTAAGACAGACTTGCTGATAGGTTGTTACAGTCTCCTGGCATTTAAGTAATAGATGAAATTTGAGATTTTGTTTCAAATAACAAATCCTTTAGTTTCCAGAGTTTAACTGGAGTTCTTGACTCACTGGATGTGTTGACTGCCCAAATATTTGCCTTCTATTCATAATCATTATCAGGAAATCATAGCTATTTCTCAACTCATACCTGCCAAGCAACAACTACAAACCGTTCTATATTTAGAACAAATTGAAAGATGCATCATAAACATGAGATCTTTAAGGATGCCTTGTGGGAGCACTACTTTGACACTACATTTAAATTTTGCAGTGGTTAATGCAGAAAAATTGTAAAAGATATACTGCAGCTTTCTTATATGGAAAACCTGGACTTCTCAAAAAAAGCTGGACTGTGTGGAAACTTCAGTCACACTCAGTCTCCTCTGGGCTGAGGCTGTTTGCAACATGACAAAATATAATGTGACAGATTCGTCTTCATGGGAGATGTTGGTAATGTGTAATAATTTTATTTCTTCAGAGGCCAAGTGTAGGTCATTTGAAATGGCAAAAAAGTGGCTTTCATTCTGATGTGGTCAGAAGCAGCCTCAGACCAGCAAAGAAGTTGCAAATCCACACACAAGTTATGCATTTCACACTCATCAATGGGTTAAATTAGTAAAAAAATGCTACTGTCACTAGTTGCTAGGTAACAGTGTAGTTCCCTCAGGCTTGTGATCAGCAAATTAATTTTTCTGATGATATAATGTTAGCAACTGTTTATCTTGCTGCTGGAGCGAGCATAAGAGAGGACTTTTTCTGAAACTGCTCAAAATGAAATTAGTTTTATTTGCCCAGTTTACTCATATAATTTTTTAGTTTGCAGTGTTGATAAAAGGCTCATTTTTCATAACTTATTCTGCATGAAAACACTTTTCCACTGTTACATCTTAAAATAAACTCCTGCAGTTTTAAATTATAAGTGTTAGGAAAGCTGAGGCTTTAAATTTCTTCCCACTTCTACATGTTAAAATTACATGTAAAATTGGGTCAATATATTTCCCAATTAACTTTCTAGCCAAAGGAAGTAAGGGAAAGGAAGAAATAAGGAAGAAAAGTAAGGTAAAATAAGGAAGAAAATTATGTGGAAAATTGAGTGGCAAAGACAGAAAACACAGCTGTTGTTTAATGGATGTAAATTTTCTTTGCTCTGACATTGCACGAGAGGACAAGGTTGAAAGCTTCATGCTAGGGTCTTTTTCCTTAACCAATTGTGTAGAATGGTCAAAGCAGTGCTAAGGACAGCACACAGGCCCCTTCTCATAGACCTCTTGAGGGATGCAAGCCTTGCAGCAGAGCCTGTAACAGGAGAAACTAAAATTCTGTATCATACCATATTTTCTAACTGTATGAAATTTTGAGTATTTCATCCTGTCTGTATTTTCCATGTCCTCCATATCTTCTTGCCCTCACAATAGCTATAATTGGCCATTATTTGAATGAGAGGAAATAATATCCAAATTTTGGGCTTATCCATAAATTTTCACATTTTCTCTCTGAAGAGAGAAAACTACTGGTATGCTTATACTGAGACACTCTGTGTGCCCTGCAAGCTCATGTTGTATTGTGCAGTTTAAAGCAAATTGGTTAGTTCCCATTTTATCACTGGGTAAATTCTTCCTGGACCAAAAAACAACTGTCATGAAATACTAAAAAGTTTCATTGCAAGTTGACGCTCTGTGGATAGCTTAATATTTTATGTATCACTGGCACAAACTAGCGCTTTGTGGAAGGAAAAAAAAAAAGAAAAAAGAAAAAGCCTGATGATTTTGTTTGCGTGCAAATTTCTGCCTCTCTTGCAATAGCAATCTCATTCTCTAAGAAAAGCTGCTGTCAACTGAAACAAAACGTTTTTCTGTGAACAGATACTGTTTGTGAAACAGTAGGTTACCCTATTACTGTCAATGACAGTGAGGAGAAGTTGTGGCAGTAGTTTGAGGTTCTGGTGCTGTCGTAGGTCTCTCCTCTAAAAGAAGGTTATTCTGCCTCGGCAGGGTGTAATGGCTCTTTGGCTGTGCTCCCATGCAGTTGGTATCCAATTACAGGATGGATCAAGGTGACATTTATGCTGTGTGTTAAGACTGTGAACAAGATCGTGCTGAGATTAGAGGTTCAATAAAAGGATTGTCTGCAACACGATGTGCATCAGTCTGGGGTATGATTGTAGTGGAGTAATTAATCTTTAAAAACATTGCATTCAACAAAGGAGGAAAATGAGTCTAACTAGGAAGGGAGTATATCTTTTGTTGGTTTGGATAGACACAATTTTTTCACTCAAAAGGAAGACACCTGAATTCATTTATCCCACAAGTGTGTACAGGAAGAAAGGAAAAATAACCCCAAGCTACTGAACACTAACAGCAGTGAAAAAGCTTTTAAATGAAACATTGTATTGGATGAATCTTGCTGTAACTAGCAACTAGGTCACATTGATAGAATTATTCTACTAACAAAAGGCTTTTCTGATTTGAAGTTAAACTGGCAGGAAAGCTCAGTAGGTCAGTAGGATATCCTGAGGGTGAATGCTGACCATCCAACATCTTAATAGTCAACCTGATTTCCCAGAGAATAAATATTAAGGGATACTAATGGAGAAAATCTGAAGGCTAGAGGTGACCAGAAGGATGACTTCTGAGCATATTTTTAACTAATGGAAAAATATTAATTTATTGTTAGGGTTCAATGGCCGGGTCACTTCATTCCTTCAACCCTTAGATAAACAAGCTGGAAAACTTTTAAATGAAAATGAAGGAGGCAAATTCAAAAGCTGATAATTTTTGTTCAGTGGAAATTCCAAGATTGAAAATTTAGTTTTGTCTCAATGGAATGAATTCCAAGCTTTTCATTTTCTACTAGGACCTCATTTTTATATAAATACTTAAAAAAAACCCAAACCAAATGAACACAAAACCACAAACCCACAGAACGTTGTGTTTTGATATAAACCCAACATTTCATTTTGCTTTGAATTTTTTTTTTTAAATGAGTGTATATATCTTTCTGTATTATTTGTTCATCTTTTCCTTAATCTTGGCCTCTTAATCTTCCTGTTCCTCTGCCTGCTTATGTTGCTTACAATATGGGTTTTTTTCCCTAAAGGAAAAAAAATTAATTAAAAGAAAAAAAATTAAACATATTGTGAGACATGTGACTTGAAGTTATCAGGAGATAAAAGTAGGACACAATTCATGATTTGTAGCCTTTTAATACTGCTGATCAATGTGTGCCAGAGATTACTGCTGTGAGCAGCATAAGAAGTAATACATTAGTAAGAAGCGTGGTGACCTTTTTCTGCAGAGCTCTGTAACCTAATGTGGCCTGGCAGGTCAACTTCAAGACACATTTCCTCCTAAAAATAAGTCTCCTCCAGGTTTATCCTATTTTAATTTTCCAATGGGAAGAGTTCTCTTCCCACTTTCCAATGGTGTTTTAATTCGTGCCTTTGGCACTTTTTCCTTTATTTTCTTACCTAATCAGTAGCATATATATCCTAATGGTAAGAACAGCACTACTTACATCCAAAATTAGAGTAAGGCTTGCTACCATTGCAAAAATATGAAACCAACAGCATTGTCCGAGTCAAGGAATTTGCTGATGGATGGATATGACCACAGGAGCTCTGCTTAGAGTTTCTTACTGGCTAGCTAATAGCCACGTCTTTTGCATCTGGTGTCTGCACATTCCCTTTGTGAAATTAATTGGAAATCTCAGTCACATTCACAACAGACTTCGGCTTCTGGCTTTTTACATTAATAAATGCTGATTCTTAAAAACTCACACTATTGTAGCATTGACAGCTTGAGTCCCCAAACTCACAGAAATGCAGGCATAGACTTCCTGTTGCTCCCAGAAATCACTTGTATCTCATTGATGCTGTGGCTTGTTCTGTGTCAGTTCCAGCCCTAGAACCAGCATATTTTAGATCATATTGCACAAAAATACAGGGCCATAGTCAGAACTGGGTCAAAACAAAGACAATCCAGTAACCCATCTCAGACAGTGTCCATTAGCAAGTAACTCAGGAAATTATATAATAATACTGAAAGTGTGTGGTATTGAAGTAAGGAGTATCCAGCAATCAGTGAGTAAGGAACTTCCTCAACTAGAGGTTGAATCCTACCTGTTCTGTTCAATAGCCACTCCTACTCTGACTACTTGATATTTGAAGATGATTAATTCCCTGGCTTAGCTGTGTGTTTTGTCCCTTTTACTTGTTTTAAGCTTACTGCCTGATAACTTTGTGTTCCCTGTGCCTGATCTATCAGAAAAAGCAATCAGCTCTCTTCTGTACTTCCACTACATGCTTCAGACCTGCGTGTACAAAATGCGGGAATGACAGAGTTTATAGAGTGATATAATGGTATTTTTGAGTTTATCCTCTACTTCTCTTTTAAGATTCCCTAATAACTCATCCTTAGCACCCTTTATAAGGCTGCCATTATAAGCACATCAAAACATGGTGCTGACAGAGACATTGTTCTCAGAGAACAGTGACTCCAAATTCTCTTTTACCTAGATGTTGTGATTTGGAGTTCCTCATTGGTTGTTACTAGAAATGAGGAAGGAAGTAAACTCTCTAACACTAGAGTTCTAGCTTTAAAAAGCAGGCATTCTTTGTTTGGTGGGGGATACTTCTGAGGCTATCATGCACACCAAGGACAGACAAGCTCTTGTTTATACACCATATTTTAAATACATATTCATTGATTTTCCCAGAATAAACACAGAATACATCATTTCCCAGAATACATAATTTCCCCAAATTTATTAGCATATATTCTCTCCCCTTTGCACATGTTCCCTCCTGCTTCTGTCTCGGGGGTCCCTCCAGTGGTCTCTGGTGATTGTTGACCCTGAAGTTACACTTGTCTGCACAATGAACTCCATGTTACTTTCCCAAATATGGAGCTGAGTTGGCACAACTAATATAATTATTCTTCCTCTCCTCTTCTTGGCTAATGTTTAGCATGATCCCTATTATGCACTTCCATAGGCCAGTGATTTTTAAGAATAAGCATTGTATGTTCTCCACCAGCTGAGTAAATAGTTCTTCTTCTGGTAACATAATTATGTTAGGTTTTCCCAGGAGACTGACTCTGAATTTCACTTAACATTTTATTACTCAGTCACCCAGCTTTAGATTAGACTATCCTCAACAGTTTACTATTCTCAGCAAATCACTTCTCCTCTGTATTTAGCTTTTTTTTTCATTTTTTTTTTTTTTATTTATGGACAATATAGTCATCCCTGCTCAATACTGCGGACCCTGCTGATAATTTCCTTTCATTATGGAACTTCTGTTTTTATAACTAAGGTAACAGTCATAGAAAATGATGGAAGAAAATCAATCAGATCCTTTTCATGTTTGAATGATTTCTGTTTGAACCATTCCTTTTCTACTTAAAAGAAAGAATGTAGCTCTTTACAGTTGTTAGCTTAGTGTTTTCAGAGCATACTAAATTCATATATATGGAGACAAAAAATAGCTTCTAAGATTTCCTTTATGTCTATTATCTAGAATAAAAACATGGAATAAAAGAGCAGGTAAAAATGAGACGCCTGCAGTATTTTTACAACGAATGACATTGCAGCAATGCCACACTACAGCACTTCACACTAATTTATGGATTTTCAGCTCTTTTCCATGTTAGATAGAAGAGAATCAGCTAAGTAGAGGGAATTTATTCTTTACTTTCTGAGTCAGATGCAAATGAAATGCATGCAACTCACTCCAAATAGCCTTTTTTAAAAGTCCTCTTGTTGAGAGCGAAAAAGTATACTATTCTGACCACAGTGTACTTACAACAACACTGTTATTTAAGGTGCTATCTGATTTTTAATGGATTATTAGAAAGCTTTTGGTGAGAAGCCTCAGGCAAAATAGAGAAAGTTTGACTTCGTAAGAGCCTTCAGAGCACTTCAAAGACGGAAACCTCAATCTTTCAAATTAATTTCTTAATCAAATTGAAGAAGGTAGTCTAGAATAGACCAACTGGCAATAATTGCACTTTAGTCTGTGCAAGTAAAGGTAAGAAAACAAGAATAAATTAGATTTTTTTGAAAAATGTATATCTTTCTGAGTGTATTAAGTCTATAAATTGAAACAATAAAGGGAGACACTTCTGTTCTGAAAATTGCTTTGAATTTTCAAAATCCAGTGAAAGGTAATGCAACTCAACAGTATTTTATGAGAGAATGGAGAAATGAAAAGTAATGTCATTTTGAGAAAATCAAGTGTATTTTTAGAAAGAAAGTGTTCTGAAAAAGTTGAGCAGAGATGAGGCAAATTGCTTTTGGCTGTGGTCTTGAAACTTTCATTGCACAGATCTGACCAATAGGAAGTATTTTGCTCCTGTTCTAAGACTGAGCTAGTAAAGAGAGTGTCCTTTCGAGTGTCCTAATCTTTAAAAGGTGTTGAGAACTTGTAACTCTCTGTGGGTCAGGATGCTGTTTGCCACATTAGCCTCTGTAATCAGTCAGTGCAATACAACCACGCATATATTATGTCTATTAGAATATTTTACCTGTGTCTAAATACAGCATTTTCTGAAAAGGTGTGGAAATGAGTTGACCAACTAATTTAGAAAAGACTAGAGAGTTTTTCTGGTTTCTAAAAGTGCAGCTAAATAGAGTCAGGTGATAAGATCAGCTATTAACAGTCACATGTGAACACCACACATTGCTGCAAAGGGGCACTGCCAAATTCCAAAAAAATATGAAGTTTGAAGGATCTTTTTTTTAACACCCACTTTAAATACCACTTTTTCTTTTACAGTGTAGGTTGTATCTCAATGCCATAGTTAATTAGGAACAAGATAGGCTCCAAAAATGGAGTAAGGAAACTTAATACTGGCCTACTGTTCATGTTCCTTCCAGCTGAGGAATGGTTCTTTAATCACACCACAAAATTTAAGTAAAATTTAAAAAGTATCTGCATTATTTAAGACCTGCACTCCTTTTATAAACAGATGTATAAACAGAAGTATGAAGGATGCTGATCTCATGAGAGTCAAACTTGTAGACCTACTGCCTCCTTGAAAGAGACATCTCTAATATCTAGCTAGGGTACTTATAGAAATTCCACTTTTGATCTTTTAAAGAATGTTTTTTTCTCTTCAGCTAATGTATCCGCGTAGAATAAGACTCGAGGAGCTGGTCATTAGGAATGTCACAAAAATCCAAAGGTCTATTTGCTGTGTGTTTGATAAGCTAGATAGAGACTGTAGCTGAATATGCTCTGCATCAGTCAGGAGTTAGTGATTAGGAAAGCATTTGCAACCAATTGCATGTAGTTACTGATTAATTTGTCTTGGCTTTAAAACCAGAGACTACTTTGTCAATCTGTTTGAGAGTGACCTGCAAGCTCTTTATTTCTTCAAGTGTTCCTTAAAACATCTAGAATATTATTTAATGTTATGAACATATTAATATTATGAATATATCGATTATTAATTATGTTGGTGAAATAATTATTGCTGCAGATCTTTGTTAATTTCACTTGACATCTCTGTGTTGCTATGGTAACTACCAGTTGCATATGTTTTGGAGATGTGCTTGTTCAATGTGGCCGATGCTGCTCTGGTCAGGTCTAGAAAGCACTGAACATGTGGAAAATGCAGTGGAAACAGAGTAGCTTTGGGAGCAGGATTTCTTAGTTCTCCCAGGATCATCAGCTTTAGAAAGCAGGCCTTTGTTTCACCATTAAACTACATTGTATAGCAAATTGTAAAAGGAATCTTTGAAACTGTACTCATCAAATAAGATACAGAAATCAGTATTTTGGGAGAAAATTGGGACAATAAGGAGATTTTAATGGCATTTGATCTGGTCACTTTGATAGAGGAAAAAAATTAGTGTTGGCCAGGGGCTGGACACCTGGTCCACAGAGAAAAGGGAAAATGTACAAGATCAGTTTCTTACGTTCCACCATGGCAAATGCTGATGCCAGTGGTTATGCTGAAGCAAGTAGGGCCTTAAAGTGATGTGTATGTGCTGTGTCCACGGCACTGAGGCTGTAGATAGTAAATTTTATTCAGAGAGTAAGCACTGAAAAAGGAGTTTTCTAGAACTGTTTAAGAAGAAGCAATATTGTTGCTTTTTATTTGAACCGTACATGGGAAAAAATGATTTCAAGGTACACAAATTTGGTTTAGCCCTAGTATGTATATTTATACCATTTGATTTTAATATATTTAATTAAATTCTTACTTAAATATAGATTTATTTTTGGAGGGAGGCATAAGAAGCAGTATCTATATGGATTTTATTATTTTCTCAATGATAAATATTTCAAATAGTATTTCAAGTGACTAACAAATTCTGAGAAGATTGAGAAAGAGGCACACATTTAGCATCTCTGCCATTTTATATGACTAAAAATATCTAGCCATTTGGATTAGAATTATAAAAAATTGTTTAGAAATTTAATTTATAATAAAAGTTGAGCAGGGGCAAAACTTTACATGTTCCTGCCAAAAAGCTGTCCTCAACCTTATCTTCTAGAGGAAGCAAACCAACACCTAAACAAATAACTAATAAAATTGATCCAAAAATATTGTCTCGAAATGTACCGTTTTCAAACTCTGACACTAAAGAAAGAATGTGAATGAGCTGCATAGATAAAGTGTAAGCTTGTTTAGTTTGCACTGAAATGAAGGGGGAAAGGACAGTGTGTACACTGGAGAGTGGGTTTAGAAATCAAAATTATTTTGGCAAACAAAATAATTAGGATGGCATTAAGAAGGAACAAGGGCAAGGTAAGCAAGTGTTATCACTCCTAAAAAGTGAAGAAAGGTGTTGAGACAGCAGTCCTTCAATGAGGAAATTGAAGATCACTGGACTACAACATAAACTTCAGTTAAAAAAAAATAAAATAGTGCTGTTGTGAGGGAAACAACATTTCAAGATGTGTATATGTGAGAATAGTAATGCGTGAAAAATATGGCCAGTTGAGCAGCAGCCACTGGGGCAGTTTTCCCCACACACACAGCTGTTATGGATACAGATGTGAATGTGCAGCACAGAGGTGTTGGCCGCACAGCCTGGGGCTCTGGCAACCTGGAGAGAGCACAAGCCAGAGGTCTGTGCATGACTGCAATCTCCTTTAAGTTAACCAATCTGTAAAGTGTTCATCTTTTATCTGCAGTTTTCTCATTCTTTATTTGCATATGGTTGCCCTCACTCGCCTTGGCTGCTCCTTTATCTGGACTCAGCTGGTGTTGTTTCCTCTATTCACTCTTCACAACCTTCCTTATCTCTGTCAATTCTCCTTAAGTGGCAAATACTCTTCTCACTAATGAGAGGGGGCTCAGCCACTGGTTATTCCTTTTTGCTGTTGCCCATGGCAACAACAGGATATTTGGGATATAGTAGAGCATTAATCTGTCTCAGGCTTAAGTATTGGCCTTAAGAAAGATGTAAGTAATTTGAGGCAGTCTGGAGAAGACATTTAATAGTACCAAATAAAAACGGTAGGGAAAGATCAGAGGATCTTATGTTTTTTGGCCTAAGGAAGACTGATGGGGCACACGATAATAATCTGAAGCTGAGCGAAAGGCTGCCATAAACTCAAACACTTTACTGCCCGTGCAAAGTGTGAAGGATAAAAATTAATGGGCTTAAATGAGAGAAAGAGAGATTTTAGCTAGATATTGGGCAATATGTTCTAATGGGAATTGAAGTATTGTTTATTGAAGTACTGTTAGAGAGACTGCCCAAAGAATCAGGACAGGCATTCGTCACAAGATTTACTAAACATAAGATGATCTCTTAGGAGTCCTCCCAAATGTACTTTCTTTGATTCTGTAACACTATGATTTCTGTTTCTCTCTTTATTCTATTCTGCTTTAGAATAGTAATGTGTATTCTAATACACATTAATATGCATTCTAATACACAAGCTTTGGGACTTTTTTTTTAACAACACATGTGTATTTATGAAGATCCACAGGAAAGTTCTTTTTCTGTGGTCATTGTGACACCTTTAAATAAGGGAGACATGTGCTCCCAGTAAGCCTTCCTTGTTGGAAAGTAGGATGGGTGATACTGTAATACATGACCATGAAAAAAACATAAAAATATGTTTGTGGCCTGCGGTTAAAGCTTCATTTTAAGCAGAGAGAAAGATGTTGACCTGGAGCCATCTGGGTGAAACAGAGACAGGAATGACACCTGGTGTTCAGAATTTCTTACAGAATTTCTTGGCTGGGACATGGACCAGTAGCCTGAGTAGGGAAGAAGAGTACTGAGATATTAAGATGGACAGAGAAGAGAATAGGAGTAGGACAAAGAGTCAGTGGTGGTTTAGGAACACAGCTGGGATGAACACAGCAGAAGAAGCAGAGAAGAAGGTGTTAAGCCTGTGGGATGGAGAGCAACAGAATCTGTGTGTCCAAGTCCATGGCCCTGCTTGGTGCTGTCCAGTCCCACCTCAGATACACAAGAGCTCTGGCTGATGCCAAGGAGTTGTCATGGACCTCTCAGGAGAATACTAGCTTGAATTCCAGCCAGGATTGATGTGGTGCTGCTCCTGAGCTGCTAAGTCCTGCATTGAGGCAGCCAGATTTGAAACTAATTCATACAGAACTTTTGTACCAGGTTGGACAGCGTGTACTCTGAATTTCACTATTCCTTTATAGACAAAAAATACCTGCGAAACTTGAAGGCAGAGCATCTTGTTCATTCCCTGATAACATGCTTCATCACCTTCTGCAGAAAATGAAGCATCCTAATATAGAATCAGTTACTCAGTTTGGTCCAGTGGCAGCAGGTTGTGCAGTGGGATAAGATCTTCCAGCAGTGGTACTGAGCTCTGTGTATCATAAGCAGGATACCACTTATTTAAGTGCTTCATGAGTATTTGTGAAGTGCCTGGATACTGTAGCAAGGAACCCCATAAGAAAGCCCATAATGATTCCTTTGAAGGAAGGAAGGGCTTTACAATTTTCAGAAAAACCACACTTAACTTTTGACAGACAGTAGAAAAAACCAGCAATTTATTGAATGTTGCTTTTTCTGTGTAGTTGGCTTGGGAATGGGCTCTTCAGAGACAAGGTAGATGTAATTAAAGGTTGTCTCATACACAGGATCACCTTAATTCTGGCATCTTCTGACATCCAAAAATTTGGCAGCCTTAGGAATAGGAGGCAGCGCTAACTCAAGGCAGCCATCAAGGACAACAGGCTGCTGCAAGTAACAAAATTGCCTTACTGTTTTGGCTATCCTGCAGACCAGGAAAGCCAAACACCCCATGTACTGCTGCTGAGAAAGCAGCAGTGAGTAGCAATACCTACCCCAGGTCAAAGTGGTAGCATCACCCATCAGCCCCTTTCCCTGACAGCAAGGGAGATGCAAGCCTGGCTTGACAACTAACCAAACCCCAGTCATGTTAAATATCAGAGCCTGGTCATATCTGAAATGTATTGAGGCTGAGGAGGACAAACTCTTTGGCCTTCACTATACTGAAGCTGCTGAAGCACCAGCACAGCTGCCTGCAACTTCTGCCAGGGCTCAGGGCTTATCTGTGCAGCAGCCTGTACAGCCTTCCCCCCACCCCTGACAATTAATCACAGGATTTGCATGTTCAGGCTTGTTTGATCCCTGGTAAAAGTCTTCTAGAAGAGCCAGGGCACGTGGGATTGTGGAGAGAGAGCACTTAAAAGAACAAGGAGAAAGGGTAGAGCAAGGGAAACTCTCAGGGCAAAGAGAAAAGCTGAACAAAGAGAGGTTAAGCTTGGAAGGTGGAATGGGAACAGAGAAAGAAAAGCACAGCTATGGAGTTATGAAGAGAAAGTTAATCTCATAAATACACATATTCAGCAGCCTCCTATGATTCAGTTAACTCATTAACACAGCCAGAACAGCTGAGTCTTCTCTATGACATACAGCTTGAGTGATAACATCTCTGCAACTTGGATGCAATGCACAATGGACTTCAGCACCTGCTCTGTGGATTGTGCCTGAAACACCAGATTGTAAATAAAGCAAGATGTAGTGAGAACTGAGAGGTTTTAAGGTGTTATTTTAGATCATGCAAAGGGCATGAAAGCTATTGCTGTTCCCTCAGCTTTTGGGTGTCTTTATAGGACTACCTGATAATTAAAAAAACCCCAGAAGCTAACACTTGGATTAACTTCATCAGGCTATAAAATTCTTTTATTCAGTTCATTTTTCAATCTGTAATAAGATTCCTCATGAATGGGTGAAAATAAGTTAAGCAGAGCCTATGAGATCTATTCCATGTTACTAATCTACTCTTGCACATGAAATCTACTTGTGAGGAAACAATAAGTATTTTCAGTTTAGATAAAAAAAAAAAAGGAAGTAGGATTAGTTTTCTCTGTATGGTACTTACATAAAATAATTGAATGACTTTTCCTTGACTGACCTGTGGTTTCCTCTATGAGTTCTACTCCTGCTAATCTAGTTGAAGTGAAAACACATAAGAACCTACTGCTTGTGCTCATTTTATTGAAGTCAGTGTAACAGTCCAATATAATTTCATATATTCCCGAAGCTAAAGAGGAAAGGTAATATAAATGGTGTATTACAAAGACCACTGTGTTACACTGTGCTGTATTGAATGTTTCATCTTTGGTTTTTCAACACACCATTTCAAAAGGTATCTGCAGGTTTCCATGCTGAGGATGTGTCAAAGCAGTTCAAAGGAGAATCCACATGTCCATATGGCTCTGGTGTCTGTAAAAATATTAGCGTAATGAATTGCCTGTTGTGATTTGGTCAGAGAATCAGCTTCACCTGAATGATTTCCATATTTTGGCCAGTATATGTTTCAATATAACAAACTCTTTTCAGTCTTTTAAGCAGGTCATAAAATGTAAATTGTGAATGCTGATTTTTGTGGCAAAGGTTACACGTACCACAAAGAAGTCAGACATATGGGAAACACAGAGAACTCACTGTCATTGAAAGCACTTGCTGGCTACCTTTGAAGTATTTAACATGCCAAAGGAATTTAAACCTTTGAAAAATCAAAAGAGATATTCTGACTTCCTTAGTGACTGGTTCTTTACTTACCCTGGTCTCTGTTTGATTTTAATACGTACTCCAGAGGGTGATATGTTCTACCAACCTAGAACTTCATCCTTTTCTCTTTGACTCCTAAGAATCTGACTGTTACTCCAGGATGATTCAAGACTACTCTGAATAAACTAAAAACTGGCCATAATGAGCACTGCCAAGTTTTCCTTCTCCTTCAGAAACATGTGCTTATGCTTTTATTTGTGCCCTGTCTTGTTTCTGGGATATTTTATTGGATATCTGGGATATTCATGTTCTTGGATAACAGACTAGTTTCTATTTTGCCTGCAGTTGGTTCTAATAAATGATTGATCTATGGTTCCGCTATTGCAACGCAAGGGCTGTAGAGTTTCTATAACTGATTGCATACTAAGTCTGAAATCTCATTTTTCCAGGAACTATAAGAGTTGGCATAAAGTCCCCACCCCTTTTCCACGTTCTCTTGGCACAGGCTGAGTTGACAATACTCTTAGGAAATGGGAATGAGGAGAGGTGTCCTCCTTGGTTTTCCCAGGACACTTCTAGGTCTTTTAGATTAATGCACAGAGGTAGCCTAATAGTACAACTGAACACACCTGCCTGGCCACCTCTTGCATATATATTCTCTTTGAAACTAAGTGTGTGTAATTTTATTTGTGTGAGCCTAAGAAGAGAAAGAGAAGGAAGTTGTGATGAGAGAGAAAGCAGAAACTTTCAGACATTCTTCTGCATTGGATTGTAATTAAGACCTTATTATTTCTGCTTTTAAACCATGGTATCACTATTTTAAAATAAAATTTCCCTTCTGTATGAGTCCATAATGTAGTTTCAGAGACACAAAATAGTCTTAGCTCAGGGTGTTTGCTCTTTTTGGGAGCTATGCTATCTGTTCTTGGTCCTGTCAAGAGGCATAGGTGTAGGGATAAAATATGTCTACATGCTTTGCATGTGTATGCAGATAGTAGGTTTCTTCCATATCCATAGGCTTCTACCTTTTTTTTTTTTGCCAGTTTTATTATTTATTTTATCTCGTTGGAACATTTCTGGGATATTTGATATAATATTTCACTTCAGAAGTCATACTGTCCTCTTCTTCACAATTCCTGCTTTCTACAGAACTGTAGAGAGAGAAACGCCCTGTAGCCAGATAACTTTGGTGCCTCTCTGTTTCAAGATTCCCTTGAGGCACAATATCATTATTTAAGGATTCATTGAATAAAACATCGTGGTCTTCTGGGTACATAATGGCTTCCCTCAATTTACTAACGAGGTCAAGGTAATCCTAACAAGACTGCAGTGAAATTTATGGCTCATGCTTTGAATGCCATCTAGTGGTATGTGGCTTGTGTAAAGGCGAAGTTAGCAATTTCTCATTCTACTGTCCCTGTAATCCATAACCATGAGGCAGGAATACCTGTGATGAACCTGTGTGATGCATTGTTAGTAAGACTGGTAGAAGATTAATTGTCCTTGGGACTGTTGTTAATTGGTCTGACTGTCATTTATTCAGTTCTTACAAGTATTCAAGAGTCTCTGCATATATATTACCGGTTGCTAAATTTGCCACAATGGTTTGTGGAAACCATTACACAGCCAATTTGCTCTTCTCCCTATACTTCACATTGCACATTCAATATCCATATTCCTTATTGATCTGCAAAATTTAATAGTTCACAGAAATTGGAACAAATCAGCAACTTCTTCATGGTTCTTTTTACAATGGAGAAACCTGTACATTTGATCTGCACAGATGCAAAAGGCACATTGTTCTCCTTAACTTTTGGCACTGGCTACAAAGCTTGGGTATCAGGACAAGTCAGAGAGTGTGGCATCTTTGGGACTGCTGGTCTTTGCTGCCTTGATCCTTCTCTCCCATAAATGAGTGAAACGCAAGTCTGCAGAAAGTGAGTGCAGCCCTAGTGATGTCATTACACAGCTTCTGTGACACAGGTCATCAATCTTTCCCCAGTGCTTCTCTGAGATTTTGTCCTTTAATACTGAACTACCCTCCCCTTCTACCTTCTATATGTAACCAAGGGCGGGGATTACCTTTTCTACTAGTCATTTGCTGTGTAATTCTCTGAAATAATTTACAAAATCTTATAATAGTTTGGAAATTCTGTGTCATGTGTCCAAGGTTTCTGAAAGAGAATTACAACTACCTGCAAAGAAGTTGTGGCAAGGTGGGAATTGGTCCCTTCTCCCAGGTAACAAGCAATGGAACAAGATGAAACTGCCTCAGGCTGTGCTAGGGAGGCTTAGATTGGATATTAGAAAACATTTATTCACAGAAAGGTTGTCAAGCACAGTAACAGGCTGCCCAGGGAAATGGTGGAGTCACCATCCATGGAATTCTTTAAAAAATTTGTAGATGCAGCATTTAGAGACAGTGCTGCGTTAATGATTGAAGTTGGTGATCTTTGTCAGCGGACAGAAATTGCGTGAACAATTTCTATTGCATTTCTGAGACCTTCACCTTGGCCTGGCTGGGTGCAGACAGTAAAAAATACTGCACCACTAACATGGCTGCAGGCCTTGTGCCAAGGTGAAGGAGGAGTTGTACTGGCAGGAAAACAAGTTTTATGGACACCTGGTGTTGTCCAATTAGTACTGTATACCACAGTATGTTTTCCTTATGTATCCAGTGTAACCTGGGGAAGAATCACATGTCTGTGTGTCACAGGCAGCATATAAGCTGTCTGTCCTCTAATAAAGATGACATTTTTGCCGATCATATTGGTCTGTGTGCAATTCTGTCCGAGCCCCTCCGCCGATAATCTTTATGGTCTTTTTCAATTTGAATGAGTCTATGGCTTCAACCTGATATTTGGATGCAATGACCAATATTAATCCACTCCAAAATAATGTCTTTTTGTCTTCATCTGACAAGCTTTGTTTGTAAGGATTGTCAGCAAACCCTGAAGAAAATTCATTGAGGTGGGTATGCCTGGGAAATTTAATAGGCTTGGTCTCATAATTTACTAGTGACCCCCTTCCCTGCCCAACTCTGTGATAAGTCTAGGCATTAAATGTCAGCTTGTGTATTCATTTGGATACATAGTCTAGCTTTCATGAAAATAGAGGAAAACACAAGTTCATTTTTGTTTTCTTCTATACTAGCATTGTGTGGTGACATGCTTATTATTTTTATAATAATGGTACAGTTGAGTACCATATAAGAACTGTGAATAAGACGTGGAGAATCAGAAGCCTTCATTAGACATGTCAAAAATGCTATCAGGAAGTTATTTTCATGAAATCTGCATGCAGAATTATTAATATAGTTTACTAGCATTTACCTTTCAGTCATCTTCTTCTGCACCTGTGATTTTTGTGTTGTTTTTGGATTTCTTTCAACCTGTCTAAAAGCTTTTCACAAGAAAATGACTCTTCATGAATGTTTGTATGACAGCTTTTTGGTGGCACAGTGTACTTAATAACCCAGTAGTGCTTGCAT
Organism: Lepidothrix coronata; assembly: GCF_001604755.1. Lineage (NCBI taxonomy): Eukaryota > Metazoa > Chordata > Aves > Passeriformes > Pipridae > Lepidothrix > Lepidothrix coronata. Next base: position 1,224,386 of record NW_016690217.1, read on the forward strand.
TCTTTCTGTTCTTGTTGGTGTTATGTACACATATTTGGGTGTATTTAGAAAAAAGAGGATAATAAAACGCAGAAGCATTATCATCCTCAGAGATGAAACTTTAGTTTTAATATACATGTGCAGCTTAGAGGTTATGGAATGAAAAATGGCCAGTTCTTCTGCAAGGAAGGGCAGCAGTATAATAAATTAGATTATGTGATTCATTGTATGAAGGTCACACTCCTGATATTTTAGTACAAAGTAGTTATCTGAAAACTGTCTTTAAATGATCTATTTGGAATTGGTTAGCCAGGAGGGAGCCACAGTAACGTGGCTGTTTTTCTGTCACCAGGGAGCACACTGGTCTTTACTGTGGGCTTTACTCTTCTCATAGTCCTATCAAACGAATTTCATTTCCAGGAGCAAACAAAAAGAAATGCCCAGTCCTCAAGCAAAAAGATGGAATTGAGAATGTGAGTCCTATGGCACAGAAAAACAGATGGATATGAGCTGTGTTTCTGGAAGGCTGAGATCCATGAGAAGAACAGGCATGTCCTTACCACCAAGGTGTTTCTTGTGACAGCATCAGCAAAGTTCTTAAATATACTGCTTTGTTGTTGTCTAGCCTGAATCAGTACACCTGTCCTACCCTCACTCTGCAGGTTAATTAATGTCATAGAAGATAATTTCCAGACACTTAGAGCGTAAGCTATATAGTGCATATAAATTATACACTTCTTGGGCTCTGCTGTGTTGGCTTCTCTGGAGGAGAAAAACTGTGTTGATCCCAATACCCTGGATTACACACAAAAAAAGCAGGAACATATTATTTTGTCTTTGGATAAGATGACAAATTAAAGTCTTTGATTTCTCATTTTTATTGTGCAGACACAGATTGGTTCACACACAATTTCCCTGCTACTTCTTCCATGCTGAAGAAAAGAAAATTCAAGGCTGAATCCTAGACTTATAAACATGCTTTTCTTAGGGAAAAATCCACTGATTTCTTCCCTGCAGACCTGTGGGTCTAGGAATCCAAGTATTACTATAAGACACACACAGGATTTCTTTTACTAAATGACAACCAAAGTAAAACTAAAGAAAAAAAAAAGGAGCAAAAAACATTAAGAATTAATTTAAACATACTGAGTTTTAATTATTTCTGGTTTTGATAAGCTGAGATTTTAAATCTGCCTCTTTTTAAAAACACTTCTATATTCTTTCATGCAAGCTCTTTCCCAGATGTCTCTATTGATATCAGTTTGCTCAGAACAGATGCTTTAGTGAAGAATCACTTAGTTTTTTCTTCTGTATCAAAGGGAACTGCATCGGCATTACTATCTAGAGGAGAGCTAGACAGAAGACACAATCCTTGGAGGCAGCCTAATGCCAGAATCCATTCTCTGAAGGCATGTTTTAATTAAGCCAATAACCAACTGCTCCATCGTGGGTCCTTTCCACACTAACTGCTCCAGCATGGAGTCCCTTCCACAAGGTGCAAGCTTTTGGGAACAGTGTGGTCCCCTCACAGGGTCACAAATCCTGTCAGCAAACCTGCTCCAGTGTGGACTCCCCTCCACTGGCAACAGCTCCTCTGGAGAGGGTTCTCCATGGGCTGCAGATTCCTTCATGGGATCTTCTGCATCATCTGCATGGGGTCCTCCATGGATTACAGGGGAATATCTGCTCTGGCACATGGAACATCTCCTCCTCCTCCATCTTTACTGACTTTGGGGTCTGTAGACCTCTTCCTCTGATTTTTCTCAGTCCTCCCTCACAACCATTGTGCAGCATTTTTTCCCTGTCTTAAATATGTTATTACAGGATCACCACCACCTTGGCTAAGGGACTTGGCTGTGCCCTGCAGTGGCTGTGTTGGAACCGGATGGAACTGTCCATGTGTGGGGCTGACCTATCCTCTTCCCCCACAGGCCACCCCTGCAGCATGTCCTACCAACACCTGGACATTTGTACCGAGTGCAAGTTTTGCTCAACAATGTTCTAAACCTGGTTCCTTCAAGGCCAGAAGGATTACACAGGAAGGAACAAGAAGCAGGTGAGCTTCTCAAATTTCTTTGGATCCCTAAATTTCAGGATCCCCAAAATGGGATCCTTGTCCTGAAACTTCGTGCTGATGCCCAGCTAAGTAGTGTCATGCTTTCTTTGAAAAGCTTCAAAGTAGTAGATGAAACAAGAGCTTTAGGAGACCCAGTTGTTACTATGAAAGGTCAAAGTTGTTTCAGTCAGCTCTCTGCTCCTTCTGCCACTCCTTACATCTTTTACAAAAAAGTGAGGCATTGGAAATGTTTGGCATCCAGTCAATACAGCCTTCTTGGTTTTCTTTGCACCTCTACAAAGCAGGTGTTAGCAGCTGTATAAAGCAGTATAAATACAAGATTTTTACTTATTTTTTAATGCTATATTAGTTAATTTCTGATGGTACAGACAGAAGCAAACAGAAATACAACACGAGTCCTAAATTTTAATTGGTAAACTTAGTAACAATTTAGTCTGTGCAAGCACATGTGTATAAATATGCAAGGAATGATGTAGAACTGGGCTATAAGCATCAGTTGGGTTAACAGACTTCAGGGTATAAATAAGCAACCATTCAAAGTGGTATTTCAGGTATGCTGTTCTGGCAATGAATTAAGACTCCAGGAATCCAGACCGATGAACAGCATGAACATGATATAAAATACATGTACAAGCAAATTAAAAATTCATCATGATCATTCAGTGCTGGCAGCAATGGAAACATTATCAATGAACTTGGTGTTATGAATATGGAACATATTCAGTTTGTAAAGAAAAAGTGTTTCTGTAGAAGTATGTCATGGTTTGAGATCCCCAAAATCCAATTCCCTAGTCCAAACCCCCTCCCACATCTCAACCCAGTGCGAGATGGGTTTTCCAGACACCACACGAGACTCAAAATGGGGGGAAGGGAATATATTACAATGACTGTACAAATAAATACTACAAGACATTACATACAATCTTAGCTATCTCTACCATGACATAAAAGTATTTACAATGGATCAAATCTCTTCTTCCCTCCAAATAAAAGTCCAGGAGGGAAGAAGGAAAAGATCCTTTCCGCTCTCAGAGCAGCAATGTCTCTAAGGCAGCAGGCATCTCTTCTTCTCATGCAGCAGCTGTAGCTGGATCTCTGCCAGTACACACGAGGGGGTATCCAAGCCCTCGTGGCCCCTCCAAGCGAGGGTCTTCTCTTCCGTAGGCTGTGTTCACCGGGACAAGGGTCACTTCACTACGTCATATCACGAAGCTCAGGGGTCTTCGTGATGGTCTGTATCTTCAGGGGATTCAAGTCCCCTTTGCAGAGCTCCCGTGCTCTGTCTCAAGCAGCGGGGAGGGCCAAGGTCACCCCCTCTGCATTCCTTCTTGGAGCTTTTCAGCTCCTTTCTGCAGTGCTGTAGCACTCCAAGACTCTTTCAAGTAAGAGTTTATCATCCTCTTCCTTTCTAGGAAGGGTCTCCAAAGAGTTTGGGGGGTTTTAGTTGAGTTCTTACCCCAAACCTTGTCTCTGTAGAGCTTAGCTCTCTCTCTGCTGCTGGCTCTCGTCTCTCAGACAACTCTGTCTTCCCGCTCGGCTGCATGCTTGTTTGCGGCTTGGTCTTACCTCTTCTGGCTCTCTGCCACCGTTCTCCGGCCAGTGTTGTTTTTGCCGCCGCTTCTGCTGCTCACGGTGGAGAAAAAAAACTTCCAGCTTCTCAGTCACAGACCTCAGTCCAGTTTAACACTGTTTCCGAGTTTCTATGACCCCAGCCGGGGGCTGGGGGGCCGTGGCCCCCCAGAGGGGCTCCTGCCCCTTCTGCTCATGGCTTTCACAACATGGCCACTTTTCCAACCAACCACCACAACTACCTTCTCTTCCGGTCTACTTGTGATATGTTTATATTTTGCAGAAGCGCTCATTGGGTAAAACCTCAAGGGTCACCACCCCCTGGGGTTTTACCATTTTATAACTTCAGGGGGAAAACTGTTTCCCCCCACCACAAAGTATTAATAGAGAAGAAATGGCTTAAACTCATTAATCTTCTCTTCACAGATGCTGTGTACAGAGCCCTTACATCCTTGGAGCACTGCTATATCAATTGCTGGCAATTTGTGCTATTCTGTAATGTGGTGGGTTTGAAAACATGCATGTATGAGAATATATATATATATATATATTAGAATAGTGCTACATTTTATGTGTTGTGTTCCTACTTTTGTGTCCTAGTAAATAAAGGAATGTCCATACTGTAGTCAATTAGAATACATAGTGTGCTATGCATAGAGGTGTACACTTTAACACTGAGATATTCAGGATTATCTCTCAACATCTAATGTGGGATGCATTGTTCTCTAAGACTGACAAAATCTCATTTTTACCTTCAAAGTATAGAAATGTACTTTTCTTCTTCAGCAATTGCTTCATTTTGTATGTTCAGGTGCAGGGGAAAAACAAAACCCAAATCAAAACTTAAAATGCCAAAAAAGACTTTATGTTAGCAATTATAGTATGCCTTGCTGTTTAACCCATGTGGTTAGAAGGAGTTACAGTGAGACTGCTGAAAGCACCAGAAGCACACATTTAAAAATTGTGTTATGCCATGTAGCAAAGTAAGAAGACAGGCAAAGAGAATGGCTTGGGATGGTGAGGAGCACAGAAGGTCTGTGGGAGCAGATAAAGCAGAGGAACATTCACGGATCTCAGACCACATTACAGCTGCCTTCAAGGCAAAATGTTACATTGGAGGATAAGATCTGTGCAAGCAGCATTTGCACTTCAATTCCATCAAAGCTGTTTACATTTTCATGACCTAGTCAGATACCGTCTTTCTGTCCCTGGTTGGCAGGCTCAGCTCCTAAAGAAGCAACTCTTGCTTAGAGCATTTTTACAATACTTTCATTCTCTTACTCTTTTTCAGTTTATATGCTCTTTTCCCTACACTCTTCTTATTTCTCTCTTCTCTGATGTGCCTCTCATTTTTTCTTTTATTTTCCTAGCTTTCACCTCTGTATTGTATACTTACTTTTGGTTCTTTTCATCCCAGCAGCAAACAGATCAGTTTCTTTCTCCTCCTACTCTTTCTCCTCCCCTTTCCTTGTCTCCCTCTCTGCTGGAAATTAATCTTTTTCTTTTTTCCCAGCACCTGAGTGTTTGCATGGCCAAGTAATTTGAACTCAAAAGTTGGGTGGCATGAACTCAAACTCTTAAGTGTACAGAATGATGAGGAACGGTAGCTATTGCTGTACTCTTGAAGGCCATGTCAGACATACAGCATGACAATATGAAAAGTATTTGAAAATGTTGTGAATATCTTATTTACCTCATCCATTTCCTAGAATAACTTTAGGTTCTGAGAATTTTTATTCTGAAGTTCTTTAATTCCTTGGTTTATTAAGGGAGTTCCTGTCCCATGCAGATTTTTTATGTGTTTTAAGGAGACACTCAAAAGCTACATAGTGATGCACACAGAAACATGTCAGTGAGGAATAACCACACTCACGAATTAACTCCCAGAAAAGAGGCAGACTTTCTAGATCATCCTATTGTTCAGCCTGACTTAATAATTCCAGAAGATACACTTTATCAGAGCGAGTTCCTGGCCTCTGCAGCAAGAAATATTCCCTATATTCAAGGGAATGCAATAAACAGGAAATCAATTAGGCAGTTTAGTGGCCTTGTCTGACTTGGAACTGGAGCAATCCCTTTGCAGGCTCAGCGTCACTCAGATTCAGTGACTGGTGTAGGAGCTTGAGGCAGTCCTTCCCATCCATCAGCTACCCAAAGAAAACCTGAAAGGAAGACAGCAGTCTACTTGTAACATGCTTCAGTCTGTATTTTCTCTTATCAAATATCTGAGCCCACAAGATATGTGACAACCTGGTTATTTCCTTAATCAGTTGCAGGGAGCTATTTAAATCCCTTTGCATAAGAAAATGACCCAGGTAAGTGTAGTCACTGAGGAAAAGCCTTATTTCTTCCCATTTCCTGCAGCATCCCATCATAGCTCACAATAGTTGATGCTCTCCAGGCAACGACTACATTTTCTGCATTCAAGCTCTAGCTAAAGAGCACTGCTTATCCAGAAAGGGCAATTCTTCACACAAATTTTATTAGAAAGTATCTAGATTTTCAGGTACCCAAAAGTTGAAGTATTGCTGTATACTACAGCTGATATTATTTTAGTATACATCTCACAATAGTCGAAATTGAGTTAGCTATATGAGAATGACAGGTTTAATTTAGAAACTGTATTTAAGATTAGCATTGAAGATCTCAATCATGGTTGTAATATCCAGACATCAGAAGACAAACAAATTAAAGATCTAATACTTCTAAAAAAATATTTGGACCTGAATTTTTAAAAGTTAAGGTTTACAGTGGTAAGCTTATTAAACTTAAAAATAGTCAGTAGTTTTTTCCATTAGAACTTCCTACTGATGGCTTGTCTATATAAACACTTTATCTTATGGATTGGGGACACTCCCTATATAGAATGTTTGTCTTGGCATCTGTGTCACTTTAATGAGGTCTTGACTGGTTGCCTCCTTGACCTGGTTGGAGTTCTGGCTGAGGGAGTCCTCTTAGCCTATGTTTGTCTTGCCTAGATCATTGCTTGGGTTTAGTCCCTGGGTTTTATTTCCATGGCATGTGTAGACCTCTCTCTAATGAACTTCTGCGAAACAGAATTGAGGATCTCCAAGACTTCCATTCAGAAGTTGGGAGAGAGGAAAAGAAGAGGTGATAGTTACAGAGGAACATGGTTTCTATTGTGTTTGAACAGTGTGGGGCGCAAATAACAGCAGACTGATTACCTGCGTTGCTTGTCATTTGCCAGTCAGCATGGCCAGCCTGTCTTTGGAATAAAATATGCTTTACTAAGTGCCTTCACAACAACTGCTTTTTACAAGAATATCAGAGTACATCTAGTGCCTTGGAACAGGTATAGCACCAGCTCCCTGGGCATGAAGGTTTTAGCATATCATTGCCCACTGTCTTATCCCAAAGATATACTTTTGAAGTTATTCTAATGTAATAGGAAAAAGTACAGTAGTTCAGAGACAATAGTCTTCTCTTTTCTGTGCTTGATCTGGATCTACTCAGTTGTGTTTTACTAAGACAAGTGACAGTTTATCCACTGGGTAGTATTCTTTCAAAAAGATAGACTTTTCAAGAAGTTCACTTCCCAAATATCCACAGTTCTTCACAGCCTCTATTTTCCCTGCTGATGGGGTCTCCAAGGTACCAGTCTAAACTGTGAGAACATGACTTGAAGTCCTGAAGAGAATGCTTGGTTTTGTTTCCTCTTGGTAAGTTAGATTGTTACATCTTGCCACACAATTATCTTTACTATTAAAACTTATTTAAGTTCTGCTGAAGAAGTTAAGCATAAGCAAAATAAAACAGGATCATCTGGTTCTTCTTTGCATAGGGGTAACTTGTCAAAATATTGACGGACATTTTGTAAAACCACATCATACACAAAATTAGGTTCAATAAACAGTAGCTGAAACTAGTTTTTTTTTCTTTCTTTGATAAAAGTATACAGATTTTGCAGTTTCTAATTTTAACTCTAGAGTTTACAATGAATATCCTGAAAGCTTTATTTTATATTTTTAGGTGGAGAAAGTATATTTAATTTCATGTTTTCTTTATTTAAAAAACTCAGAAAGTGAGAGATGCTTATTATTTCTTTGGCTGTTAAGAGTGTGTTTGCAGTATTTCAATGTTTGCTCATTGTTTAATGAGCAAACAAAACCAAGAATGGGTTGTCACTCAGTACCATGTCAGTTAAGGGGACCTCAAGGTGTTTATTGCTATAGAATTAATAACACATTTAATCAGCTGTTCAAGTTTATTTTGGGGCCTCTTAAGTATTTTTGTTTGTTGGTTTCAGTGTTGTTTTTTTTGTTGTTGTTGTTGTTTTTGTGTTATCACTGCATTGTATATCTGAACTTTGGCCTTAATGTAATATTTCTCATAATTAAGTGGTCTTGACAGGCATGTCTTATTTTAGGGACTCTAAATGTATTGTTACAGCAAATGTCAACATTTTTGAAGGAAATATAAAACTGATGAATATCTGAATAAATTTGTTTTTACAATCTTGTCATTTTCACCATGGATTCTAATGGTGCAGTGGACGCATACATGTCTAAAGTGTAGTAGTAACACATAATGTAGAACAAATCCTTATATGATAGCATCCCTGAATGTGTTTTAAGTGAAGCCTTCATTAGTGAAGTGAGAAATGTGAATTCATGCACTGCTTTTGCAGTGCAAACTTTTGCCTCTGAGTGCTGTAAAATGCTATGTGGAAATGATTCTTGTTCCATTGCCTACTTTGCTCCTCTTTTTGGGTGGAAAATCCACAAGTAAGTAAAGGTCTTAATGGCATGTTGAACCTGTGGAGAACTCTCTGCGAGGACTGCAGACATTCAAGGGTAGTAGTGTATGGGCAGGTGGGCACATGTCAAACCAGAGCAGTGCAGTGCTGCTGAAGGAGTTGTATCTTATTTTTCCTGTAAAGACCTCAGATCCAATTGGATAATAATTATTGAACAATAATCTTGGAAAGATTCTTTTCTTTATTGAAAGAAAAGAATTCAGGGCTATCCATGTAGCCCAGAGAGTACGTGCTGTTGCTTTCCATTTTCATTTCAATGCAAGTTTCTTGCATTAAACCTCAGTGCTTTCATTAAACCTTCTGACACAGAACTGAGTCCAGGAGACTTGTCTTTACATGACAAGGAAGATGAAGAGGTTGCTTTGTACCTCTCTTTAACTCTTTACTCATTCCCTGCAAGCTCACATGCAGGCATTGCATCCCTACATATCAACAAAGAACAGTGATAGGGAAGCGATAGTCATCTAAGTCAAGTCATCATGACTCTTGCTACATGATCAACTTCCTGGAAGTAAATGTTTGTGAACAAAACTGTGTAAAAACTAGGGAGAAACCAGATATGTCAACCTGTGTCCTTTGGACAGTCTAATTGCCTATATGCCAGAATATGGATATAGGTCACTTCATATATAGGTGTCCTTGTGGTGCTCAGTGTCTTGTTCATACAACCTCATTGAAAATACTTGATTAAAGCTAAAACTGAACATTTTAATGAAGGTGTACTGCATCACAGAGGCTGCAGTGAGTTCTGCTGGGTACCTCATCAAACAGGCAATAGATAAAAATGCCTTTATGCCCTGGTCCTGTACTTACATGTCTGAGTTAAGCATGTCCGTAAGTGTTTGTGCGATGACAGCTTATGTCAACGAGTTTTCCTTTGTGGTGCTTGACCTGTGTTTTTTCTTATAGAGCACAGTAAAAAGGAGCTCAGTTTGCTAATGGATTCGGAAAAAAAGATGACTGTTTCATGGTCCTTGCAAGTTGTGGGCTGGTCTGATACTTGAACTACTGAAGCAGGGCTGGTCTTGTGTAGTATGGAACTCTAAGAAGAGCTTGGGCCCTACATTCTTGCCCTCTAATTGTTTTGCTTTCCTGAGTTTCTCAGGGCTCATACTGGTTCATAGTATAGATCCCATCCATTCCACCCACTCTTCCTCTGCTCCCCTGGCTAATTTCCTCAATTTTTTCATAGTTCACTATCCTCTCCCAGGTTTTCATCTCAAATGGCAGGTTCTGATACTGCTACTTTATCAAGTGCCTATCTGTTGGCAATAGCTGGTTAGGAGACAAGTCCATAAGTTAACAACTCCATGCTTTAAACACTGGCATCAGTTCAACATGAGTGCATATTTTGTGTTTGCCCCATGGACCAATCAGCCAATGTGCAGCTGATCTTCAAAAAGAGAAATTCACTTGGACATCTTATAAACAACATATAAGCAAGGCTAGTATTGATCCAAACTGATCGACTCTGGAATTGTGACTGTAGCCATATGAACCTTTAAAAATCATAATTGAAAGTTTCAAAGCAGGTTATAAGTTCACCGAGCCCTCCCTCTCACTTGATTAATCAGTGATTTATACATATATAATGACTTTAACTGACTTATGGTGTAATTTATGTCGCAATGTGCATGATATATGGATTTAAATAGACTAAAGAGAGGGGAAAAGGAACCATCTGTTCTCTAGAAAACCGTCTGCTGTTTATTCAGCAGGGATTCAAGAACTGTTTGAAAAATGTGTTTAGAAAGCCATGAGTAAATTTTCCAAATTTCCCGTGCTGTCTGGATGACATTCTCATATATTGCCCAACAAACAAGGTTAGGAACTCAAATTTTTTAGCTTTTGCAAGTCATTATATTTCATAAGTTATTCAAAAGTCTTTATTTTTATGAACATATACAGTGGGTCTTCTCCTGATCTTCACAATGCTCATGGAATACTGTTTTTGCAGATACAGAGATCCCAACACCCCACTGCCCAAGTTCAAACACGAAAATGAAAGTGGCATTTCTTGGGAATAGCAGGGTTTTATTTAGGACAGGTATTTAAAAGCAGACTTACCTACATACCTAGAAGGGCTTGTCAGCTGAGAAATCTCCTTCTGCCCTTCTCTTATGCAATATGAACAAGAAAAACACTTCTGCATATTGTTAAATTTACACATGCAAACTTTTCACGTTCTTCAACAGGACGACTCATGCATGCAAACTTAAGCAAATAGGCAGGCACTTGTGGGATCAGGGCTTAACTTTCTGCCTGAAAGGGAAAAATCATAGATCGCACAGAGCCACGGAATTACAGAACATGCAGAGTTGGAAGGGGGCCATAAGCATCATCTTGTCCCTGCACAGGACTCTGCAGCAGTGAAAATAGGGAGGTGGACTGGTGTGTGCTCCAGAAACTATAGACAGCAACTGCAGAGGCAGTTGCAAGTTTTTTGTGTTCTACTTTTTCTTTGTTAGCTGGGTTTTGGTTTTGATTTTTATTCTTTTTTAATATTACAGGGCTGTTGGTTTGTAAATTGAACATACCTGTAGCGAGCTCAGTATTTAACACCACGGTGGAGAATAAACTTCCTGCCAAAAGGACCTTTTAAAGTCAACCTCTCCCGAACCTTCACGCATGACGTCTCTTGAAGCGCTCCCACGCCAACTACGGAGACAAAACCCTCTCCCAGACTTCCCAGACGCCCTCTGGGGAGCAGAGCCGGCCCAGCCCGCAGGGGTCAGTGCTGCCGCGGCCACCGGGAGGCGACGGGGCAGGAGCGAGGACCAGGGCCGGGACCATGGCTCCCGCCCCACTGGCTGAGCTCGAGGACAGGGCAGCGAGGGTCCGGCCCCGCAGTTGGAATGCGAGTGGGATGCCGAGGGATGCGGCGCGGTGCCGGGGGGGCGCGGAGCAGTCCACGGGCGGCTCCTCGGGCTTGGCAGGTGCCGCTGCCGCTCCCCGTCCCCGAGCCGCCCCGCTCCTTCCCGGGGGCAGCCGTGCCCGGAGGGAACCGTGCCCGTGGCCGGCAGGAGGTGGCCGGCGGCTGCTCAGGCGCTGGGTCGCTCCCGGCTACTGGCGGCGCTCCCCTCCATACCTGCGCCCCCGACGGGGAGGAGGCGATCGGCCGCGGGCAGCCGAGGGCCGCCAGCCCCGCTCTCCCCGGGCCCCGCCGCCGCCGCCCCGCAGGGTCCGCGGCCGGAGGTACCACGCTGGCCGGGCGGGGACCACCCCCCGCTCTCCCCGGGCTGCGGCGGCGGAGCGGCTCCCCCGGCGTCCGCTGCTCCACACAAAGAGGAGGCGCGGAAACATGCGTGGACGGGGCGGGGGACGGGGCGGGGGACGGGCCGGGTGGGCGGCTCGGCACCTCCCCGGGGCGGCAGCGACGGGAGAGCCGTCGTGACAGCCGGGCGCGGGCGCGGGCTGTGCCCCGGGATCCTTCCTAAAACAAGCCGCCGGTCTTTTCCACAGGGAGCGCCCGGCACTCCCTGTCCAGGCTGTTCGGCGGGATGGCGGCGGGGCCAGGTTCTGCGCCCTAAGGAGCCGCCGGGCTCAATCGGCGGAGCCGAGCGCGGCCCAGACCCGGCTCAGCCCCGCTCTGTCGCCGCTCCAGGGTTCTCCTCGCCTCCCCGCCCCATCCCCCCCGGCCACCGCAGCAGGCATGGGCTGTTTCTGCGCGGTCCCGGAGGAATTTTACTGCGAAGTTTTGCTCCTGGACGAGTCCAAGCTGACCCTGACCACGCAGCAGCAGGGCATCAAGGTGAGGACGCCGGCGGTGCTGCAGAATGCAGTGCGGTGGAGCCTCCTGGGCAGGGCTCCCGTTCGGGGGCTGCCTACCGACTGCGCTTCGGGAGCCGGGAAGGGTGCGGCGGTGGGAAAACGGGGTTTCGAGGGCCGAGAAAGTAACGTCGTAACTTTCCTTACGGACACATGAATTAGGGTGACGCGTGCCAGTGGGGCACGACGTGGCTTTTGGGGGGCTTTTACATCGAGATACTCATTTAAGCGAGCAGGTGCCGACCACCCCGCGGCACTCCGGACGCTCGCCACCACAGGTATTGTTCTGTACTTGCTACCAAGAAAAGAAGGCAGAGGCGGCTGTTGCGCGCCCAGGTTGAGTCACTCCCCGCTCCCTCTGCCCTGGGCTCCCTGCCGTGCCTGCCGCGCTCTCTACCGGGAGAGACCGGTGGCAGCGGAGCGGAGCGGGAGCCGCCCTCGGGGGCGGGCAGCAGCTCCCGAGCGGAAGGGATGAAGGTGCAGCCGCGTCCCTATGCCGCTGTCCCGTTTCCCGACCGGTGGGAAAAGCTCTGGCTTTGCTACAGCGCGCTCGGCGCTGATGAACTCTTCAAAGTAGTCATCTGCCAAGCGCTAATGAGCCCTGACAGAGCATGTGAAAACTGAGATTTTTCTAAAGGCCCTTAACTTGGTCCTGTCTGGTTAAGTCTGATGACAGCAAATCGCATGTCTGAGACACTCGGAGCCCTTGTTCGAAATGCCGGTAACTGGAATTTATTAGCGACGTAAGAACGTCGTTTCAGTGTTGGATGAGAAAAAAAAAAAGAAAAAGAAAATGAAAGAAATCAGTTCTTCCAAAATTTATTGTTGGAAAGGAATCTTTCCAACTATATATTGGAATCATATTTATCAATTTTACCTAAGACTTCCGAAGAATAAAAGTCTGTATGTCTATATGTTTTTACTTATATGATTAAAGTTTGGTGAAGCAACTGGGGAAAGGAAAATATGAAGGAGGGTAGGGAGGGAGTGAGTTTACATTTGTCAATGTATTTTTAACTGTAATCTGGCTTATTACCAGGTCTACATGTACTGAGAATTTTCAAGCTTTGCTGAATCAACTGCTTGCAAATAGGCTCATCCATGGCAAATCCATGCTTAGCACAGAGGAGTAAGCAAATCACTGTGACGCTGGAATTCAGTACCTGTATAGGGTCTATGAAGTCTAAGTTTAGACACTTCTGAAAAACCTTGCCTTTAGATGCACAGATGTGGGTATGTGTGTTATACTTGCATATATGCTTTTGGTGCCAGTAAATATGCAGTTGCAGAAAAAGTATGTTAAAAAGTAATCTGTAAAGATAGTCCTCTGGCTAGTTTAAAGGCTAAAGCCTGAAAGGGAAGTGTTTGTACAGAGTCCAATAAAAATTACTGTCCCATGGGAAAGAAAGGGTCTGAAGATGTGACTTCTTTTCAAGAATGTGTGACTTCCAGTGTTGGGAACTGTCTAGTTTAACATGAGAGTGTGGTTTTCTGCCGTTCTTACTGTGATCTGAATGTGGTATAATGCTAAATATTTCATCCCTTCCACCTGCTGCTTCTCTGTCTTGGATCCAACCACAGAGAGTCATGGCCTCAGAACATCATGAGGATCTGACAGGAAAAGTAGTAGTTTGTTAACGTTTTGGCATAGGCACTGGCACTGGACAGCAGGGAACCTCAGGGAAAGGAGAATCTCCCTTTTTGTAGCAGCCTGTATTTTTTTTTCCTGCTTTTTTCCCCAAGATTAAAGTTTTATAATGTGAAGCCACACCCCAGCGCTGTAGCTCCACGAGCCTTTGAAAACCTAAAGAGAGGAACTGCATAGCTCTCTCCTAGTCAGTGATTTCCACCATTGTGTTCTTCCTTGCTTTTGTACTTGCAAAAGTATTTGTGCAGCTGTGCGTGAAGAGCAGCACATGTCCAGCTGAAGGGTAACCACTGGTTTCCCTTACTGGGTCAGTCTTCAGCTGGATCAGTGCCCTAGTCCACTTCACAGGTGAAGGAGGGCAGAACTGGCTTTTTCAACTGAGTCCTGGCTTCTGTCATTTTAAACTGCTCAGGGAACGCTTGTTTGTTTTTTATTCTACAAATTTCCACAGAAATTACATTATTATTTCTTAGTAAAACAGGACATAAATTTTGTCATGTTCTGTCATTTGGCACTTTAACCTTGAAATATGAATGTTTTATTATAATTCTTTTGTTAACACATACACATCTAAATGCAGAGTCTTTTATTTTTAATTTTTTTTTAATTGGAATTTCAGCTTTGGCACTAGTGTGTAGATTGTAAATGTTCTTATGTATTTTATTTTAAAACAAAGGTTTCCTTAGAACTTCAGATTCTGAATGTGATCTTTCTTTTGTCTTTTTCACTTTTAATTTCGTTTACAGCTACACAGACAACACAAATCTTGAACTATTACAGGAGCAGAGTTTTTAAATAGTTACAGGAGCAACTTTGTTCCCTTCTTTTTTCCAAAGCAGATGCATGTATGCTAGAAATAAAACCCACAGCTCAATAGCTATTTACTATCTATGTACTTGCTGGATATTAGTGGATATATTTTTAGTTGCTTTGAAGGGTGGAAGACTAAACTCTGTGCCTGTAGGAGTCCTGGGCAAGTTTGTTTCTTCAGTGAATCTGAAATAAGTCATGAAGTAGATACTTGTCTCCAAACTGCTGTAGAGTTTTGAAGATGCATTGCTTAGCTTGTGTAGTAGTTATTTCTGGCTTGCTTTGCTTGACAGCAGCTATCCACATCAAAATATGAATTTTTTTACTTACAGTTTTATTAACAAATTCTTCATACTACAGTGGGCTTCAAATTGTGCTTCGTATTAAAACAATGAGAAAAGGTGATACAAGACTAAGACTTTGAGTGCACTTTTGGGATACTTTCTCTGTGGATTTCAAAGAACTTTTTAGGGAAAGGAAAGGATTGGTTTTTTTCTGACTCCAAGTGGGGAAGCTGAGATGCAAAGAAGTTGACTGACTTCAAGGTTGTACAACAGGTCAGCATCTGAGCCAGGAAAAAAGTTCCCAGCCCTGTTAGCCTGGTAGCTGACCAGTCTGCCACGGGCCATGCTGTCTGAGGGGCTTGTGATGATCCCTGATCATCATCCCCCAGATGAAACTGATTTTGCTGCTCATAGGTTTTTGGTTTTTTTTTTTTTCTGTTTTCTCACTGTTAATAGTACCGTCTTTCTGTTGTCCCTTTATGTCTTCATGGTTTAAGGTCAGAGCACTGTTGTATGAATATGTAGAAGCTGGCTCTCCAGCATAATAATTAGATAATCAGGAAAGGCCATCGGATGTCTCATAGTCTTAATTTTTATGTTTCCTTGTAGTACATCAGCAGAGATATTTTGGAGAGTACAGATTTTGAGATAATAAAGTGATTGCGGTTGTTAATTCAAACAGTTTTGGAATGGAAGAGGCTACTCACCAGATTCTAGTACAGTTTGTTTAATTGAGGTATATGGCCTCAGACGGGGACAGCTTTTCCTCTTTAAAAGGATGTTCAAGTTTCCAAGTAAAAAATGGGTTTTTAACAGATTTTTGCTATAAATGTGGTAAGAAGCAGCTGCCAACTGAAAGATAATCACTCTTCTAGGACTGCTATTTTGACCTGTCTTCACCTAGATTAAACAATAACTTAGGCATTTTTATGGTACAGTACTACCTTCTAAGTAGTTACGGCTTATTTGTTGATGTCATGAGACACCTCTGTAGTGTTTTGATATGATACCTGACTAGTGGGTTGTGGGAATTACATATTTTGCCTCTGTTAAGAATTGGAGTAATTGTCCTCCCAGAAAGAGTTTGGAGTGCGTTATTGCAAAAACTTGTTGGTGGAGGTTAAGGAAACCTCTGTGGGCCCTTAGAAAATAATGCTATGAAACCTATTTGTGATCAGCTGTTGCAGAAAGAGTGGTCATCCTGTAATGTGTATGTAACATGAATTTAACAACTCTTTTTTTCCCCCCTTGAAACAGTGTTTAAGGCAATTATTAGTTTTCTTTTTCCTGAAGAAGATAAAAATATTGTGAATCTTCTCTGTTTTTTGTTTGCATCTCTTTGGTTGGAAGAAAGATCTCAAAAAAATATTGGCCACTTCTTCAGGGAAGAAGCTCTCTAATTAGTCTTAAGCCATCTGGTCATTGCACTTTTGAAGTATTCCTTGAAATTCCTCTCTAAGCACTGTTTTTATGTCCTGTTTAGATTGACATGTGTAATGGATCAACAGCAATATTTCATTAGAAAAGTGGTGAATAGAAAAGATACAGTAGTTCTTCCTGGAAGACTCTGTTTACAGTGTGTTATTTTATTAGGTATTACACTTTAATAGTGATATTCTGGCCACCATACCACTTACCTGGTATGTTAAAGTGTTAACTGGTCATCATCATGGCTGGGCTTCGCGAACGAAGATTTGGGGAGGCTCTACCCACATTTGTTACAAGCGTGCTGGTGGCTAAAAAGTTAACTGGTACTTCTGTGATATACAAGGCATTCTGGCCCTCCATAGGTAGCCCTCTATAAAGGGTTGCATTTTGTGGTTTGTAAGCTACGCCTGTGGGTTGAATCTCTGTGTAAGATACTCCATCTCCAATGAAAGTGGGTGGTTTTTATCTGGGAAATAACCAGACAGATTTTTCGTTATGATGATTCACTGAGAATTTAACAAAATTAGATCCAAATATCTGAAGGCAGGCTTCACCATCTCAAAATGGTTTAGAAAATACCCCTCCTGCTTCAAAAAAACCCCCTCAAACCTGAAATAGTGAGTGACTGATGTTGGGAACTGTGTTAAATGACTGGATATGTAAAAAACATGAATGGGTTCATCAAAATATGATAGATGTTTTAAAGGTATTTATGGAATAATTGACAATATGATTCAATGTGTGAAATAGATAAATGTACCAATTCTTAAAAAGTTTTCTGGGGATTGTTCTTTTTTTTTTTTTTTCTCCCCATTCCTCACTGAAGCTGAGCAGTTTCAGGCTTCATGTCTTCAAAATACAGTAAATACAGAAAATGTGGGGTGCACTTTTGGATCAAGCTAATTTAGCTCCAGGGACACCAAGGAATCAATGTGGGAATGATAGGGTCCTATTTTTTTTAAACCTTGTGGAAATGCTTAATGAATGCACTTTTCAGCAGGAAATAGAATACTATGAATAGAAAGTTCTTACATTGTGTTAATTATTTTAATTGAGAGTTGGCATTAAGAGCCAAATTCACATTTGCTGTGTGAATATATAATGTGGAAGTGATTTCTGCTGGTTTATTCTTCTACGTTTTACTAAAAAAAAGCATCTTTCTGTGAGAAGTTTTCTTAATTATGTAGTTACACTACTTCAGAAATCTTAAAAATCTTTTTAGTTGTAGATTGCAGTTGCTTTCCATCTGTGGTAATTTACCACTGACAGTAATTACTAAACCTTAATATCAAAGTTCAAGCATATTTAATCATATCTTTCCTTTGCCCACTTTGGTATTGATTAATAAATACTTTCAAGGCAGATTCTTCTAGATTTTCAAAATATTGCTTTGAAAAGAATAGTTAATAAAAAGTGAATTGATTAAAAGGACACAATCTAAACCTTGCTCAGCCTTGTAATTTGTTTTCTTTATAAAACAAGAGTTTTCTGTTATGTGTACAGATTTTGCATAGCAGCAGGAAAACTAAACAGATAATCTCAAGTTCCAAGTGTAAATAAGTACATATTTTCTTCTTTAATATTATAGATATGGTGCATATAAGGATTGCCTGTAACAAAACCAGCAAAAAAATGTTAACAAAATGTAAATTATTGATACTATGTAGGCCTTCAATATCAGAAAGGTACTATTCTTATTTAAATTTCCATTATGGGTATAAAATAGTCGTCTGATTGCACACTGAGCACCAGATGGTGCATGTGAAATTTTGCACTATTTCAGTCCTCTGAAAATGGACTGAAATAGTGCACAATTCTAGTTTTAAAACAGTGAAAGGAACAAAAAATCCATAAACCTTGCTATTAACTGTTCCTCAAGAATTACTGTCACATATTTGAAATAGATTACTAATTTTACCAATAACTTTACAGATGAGACCAGCAATTTTGAATACCCCGTGGAATAACCATAAAATAAATGAACATTGAGTGGGTGTACTTGACTGAATTAATGAAACCAGCATGACAACAAAACGGAAATCCATTAACTTCCAAATTAAGTTACCTCTTAGTCAACCTGAAGTTTGGACAATACTATTGTTGGAGGGGTCTTTTTTTTTGGTTTGTTTCATTGAACAATAATTTTTGCTGGTTTCATTGAGCAATAATTTCATAATATAACCAGGGCAAATGTAAGCTGTGTGAGGCAGGTTTGTTATTAAGCAGTTTTGGATTTCTGCAACTTGGGATTTCTTGAACATTACTTAGATTAGATTATTTAGTATAATTAAATAGTATTAGTATAGTTTATTAAAATTCTAATCTAAAAATCAACTGCAGTATTGCAACCCTTTCCCTCGAGAAGGAAAACTGCTAAAAATTATCCCAGAATACGAGGGGAACTCTTGAAGAGACTGAATAATTTGAAGGGTGCTTCAGAAAGAGGATTTCATCAAAAGCTATAATTTTATGTCACTTTATGCTGTAAAATATCTGTTGCGAAGATGATACTGAACACATATGAGAAAACAAGAAATTATGTATTGGTCATGTTGTGTCATTACTAATATCTGTATTTTTGGTACAAAGA
Source organism: Lepidothrix coronata (assembly GCF_001604755.1). Taxonomy (NCBI): domain Eukaryota; kingdom Metazoa; phylum Chordata; class Aves; order Passeriformes; family Pipridae; genus Lepidothrix; species Lepidothrix coronata. The sequence continues at coordinate 1,243,316 of NW_016690217.1, forward strand.
TGAGAGATTACTTGCCAGTGTTGTTTTGTTTTTTTTTTTTCTTTAATTATTTCTTTGTAAATTCTTTTTTTTTAAATTTATTTGCCTCAAGGGATTTAATTTTGTAATGCTAGAACAGCTATATTAGATGCATTTTATTCACAACTGAGATGTTCGCAAGTGAATAATCATATCTGCACAGAATTTTGCAGATTGCATTTTTAGTACGCATTTTAGATCCCGCCTTTTTGATCAGATCTTGTGCTTGCCGCACACCAATTTAATTTCACAGTTTAAAATGAAGGTTGTCATTTCAGTATTGACTGTGCTTTTGTTCCCATTTCTTCCGTTGCATCCTGAGTTTTGGACGGTTGAACACTGTAGGCACTAAGGTCAAAAGGACATGCTTGAGGTCAACCCATGCTATTATTTAGAAGTGGAAAACCAATAGAAACATTGCAAAATGAGAGCTCTGCTCCTTTGGTTTTTCTGCAGCATTAAGAGGGGAAGTCTTGACAAGTGGGAAATGTGCTTTATCTGTGATACAAGGCTGCTTTCCTTGGTTTGTGACCACAAATACTGATTTCTTAAAAGCAAAAATTGCAGTATCATCCTAAACATACCATATCTTATTTTGCCTGTTGTCCCAGTGGTCAGAAGTGGACTGCTTAGTGATGCTTTTAGAGGCAAATGTTAGAAAGTGGGTCAGGAAGGTCCAGTCTGAGGTGTGTCAAGGAACACAGGCAACAGTAATCTCACAGCCAGTAAATTTCACTGTTGATGTGAAGGAAGGAAAAGAAAAACAGTAGCATTGGGCAGGTTAGAAATCAAGAGAGAGAAAGAGAGAGAGAGAGAAAGAGAGAGAGGGTTGAGAATATGAATGGGAGAGGAAAATAAATGCTGTGATGACAAGGGAAGAGACCTTTTGTGAAGGGTAATTCTAGTAGGACCTTTCCAGAGTCAGAAAAAAGACTCCTCAGAAGTTTCTTTGAATTGATAGTACAAATCATCTTTGTTGAAAGTAACAACCAAAATGTAATATACCCATGTAGGCATTTTTGATCATTTTGCATGGAAATCTTTAGTAAGATGAATGCATCATTAACATATTGTGCTAGGAATGTTATGTTAAAACTTGGTTGTTGGAAGTCTTAGAGGTTTATAAGGATTCCTTTTTAGGAAGTCCTTCTTTCTCCTTGTCACTCATTATTTTTTTCAAAATTCTGTCTTGATATGAGGGAAGTGCTTACAGGTGGCAAACCCTCCCTCCTATCAGGTATTTGTATTAGTAATGCTTAATAAGTGGAATCCTCCTTAAATCTGAGAGGTCCTGCTTACACTTAAAATAAATAATACAGTCAATATAATAATGAATAGTTACTAATGTGAGGAAAAGGGACTCTAATTTGTATGGTTCATGTACTTATTGATTTGTCAGTATTCACATTTTAAACTTTGCAGTGTTACAAATGGCTCTCCATAAGGTAGACAAGAAGACACTCTGTCTTCCTGTAGTTCTTGAAGTCTTGACATGGGTAAAATCTGTATGTGGTTGAGTGAGCCACATTGGTAATAAACAGCTCAGCACTTTACTACCTTTCCTGTGTTCTCAGAAAATGAGAACTGAATGCACTGAGGGATAAATTCTCTGGCTGTGTGAGATAGAATGCCTTTCAGTAATGGAAAAGGAGGGTCTTCCATATCTGAATTGCACGAAAAGTGTTCAGAAGGCAGAAAATGGCAGTTTTCCAATGTAATTAGTGGTAAAATTTGTCATGACTACTAATGTATGCAAGCACATGCTTTAACACTTTGCAGATCTAAAGGCACTTGATCATCATGTAGGATCGAGCTGGAAGAAAGATCTTCTAGATAAAAAACACCGGACCTGGTTTTTGTTTTCCACACACTGTATATTTCACTGAAGGTTCTCGTTTATATCTAAGAATATGTTATTTGTAGTATTACAAAAAATATTTTCTATCTATAGTAATACACTTGTCATTTATTAAATATTGAATATCTAGTTTATTTTATATTAATCTTTTAAATACATTAGGTATTTAGCTTTTAAATAGGTTATGTTTCATCAGTTTTACTCAGTTTCTCAGTGTCACAGTGTAAAAAAATTGTAACAAACTTCTTGCCTACTTGTGGATGAATGGTGGCTGGAAGGAATGTTATGGGGCTTAGTTATTTTTCCCCTCACAGTACCAAAGCAAGAGTTGTCTTTATAAGGGACTACATTCGGAACCATAAGGGAAAATAAAATTTTTTTTTAATACCATTTGTGAGTACCACAGGAAACTGGTGAAAATAGCAACTCAGAATTACAAAAATGAGGAAGAATACTAATGAGGAGAAATGAGGAGATTAATGAGGAGTGAGTTTAGCACTGACTTGCAACTTGAAGCAAATGGTTAGATATCCCTTCTGAAAAGCAGTAATCTTAGAGTACTAGTATGACATGTAACATGAAAGCAGATTCTGCACATCCTCCTATTGAGGACATCATAAACTATCTTCAAAATTCTCTGTTGTTGGCCAACACTAGATACAGAACAATGCTGCATCAGGCCTTGCGTCTGCTCTGTTTTGGTGATGTTACCTGTTTGCTGTGGTACAGAAGATGGCTATTGTTTATAAATTAGTGTAATCTCATCAAGGCTGTTGAAGGGAAAGGAAGTCCCGTGTCAGAACCAAATGGGACTGGAAGGCCATGACTGCCACTGGTTTTTCAGTATTTGTTCCCACCGAGGAACTGTCAGATTCTTGTTCCCTGTAGTTTCCTGTGGCTGTGCCTGTACTGTCTGGGAAGACAATGTGAGAAAGTGCAAGGGGCCCATGGAATCCTTGACTGAGTGGAGCAGCCTGACACATCTGCACTTGTTTCACACAGCCCAGACCTCCCCCTCAGGGGTTCTTTCAAGTCTGCTTCAGGCTGACAGGCAATCTTTTGTCTGTATGGTTGGTTTGTTTATCCAATATGCCAGAACAAAAGAAAGCTGAGCCTCAGACCATCCTAATTCTGAGTGTCATAGCATGACTGTAAGGGGTGAGTGATATGAATCGAGGTGCCTTGAAGGGGACCATGCAGCAAGTGATCCTGACAGCTGTACATGGATCTCCTTTCAGAGGAAATTAGGACACCTTAGAAGGGATCATAGGAGAGAAGTAGCTTAAGTTCAGTAGTGGTGATCAGGAGAAAATAGTCCAGGGCAGATGAAGGAGAGGTGCAAATTGACAGCATGGTTATACTTCAAAAAACTTTCTTGTATTGCCATTTCCTTTGTGAATGGAGGGAAGAAAGCCACAATGCCTTGTAGTGGAACATTTTGAAGAGGTTTGGGAATATCCTGACTTGCCCTTAGCTTTTTAGGTTTAATTTACATTTGCTGCTTTGGCTAGGGGAGGAGGGACTGGGCTTAAAGGTGTTTTTAATAATGTTTTCAGGATGGAACAAAGCTCTTAAATTCAAAACATCAAATATTTTTCCTCTGTTTTGAAGTGATGTGAGGTTATTCAGCCATATTCTTCCCCCTGTTTCTTTTTTCTCTTAAAGTCCTTCAGCAGGACTCAGATGTTCCAAAACATGTGCCCATAGGCCTTTTGTTTCTGTGTATAAGTTGTCTGGACCCTTCAGTTCTCTTTTCAGTGCTTGTGTTCTTCACCTGCAACAAACCAATCTCTAAGGCAGTGAGAATCTTCCTTGGAAACAAATGCTTTTGGTATTCTTCAAGGGTACTGCATTTATTCTGGATTATTTTGAGTAGTCTTTTGTTCTTCTGTGCTTAGGGTTGGCAAACTATAGGGCCTTTAAAATTGCCTCTACAAACTGCCTTTCTCCAAAAACAGGGAGTATTCCCTGCTCTCTCAGTACTACAGATTGATATGGATGAGATTTATTAAGAAAATGGTCTTGGCCTTGTGATGCCTTCATCTGTGGCTCCAGTGTCCCTGACTGTTCCTGCAAAAGCCAGTGCTTTTCCTCAGGCATCCAATTAGTAATAATGTTTCTTTTTTTCCTGTGTAAGCAATAGTGAGTTACTAAGGTCTTTCCCTAATTTAGGAATACTTGAAATTGTGTACCTGGTTTCAGTTCCAGTGAAGACAGTAGGTATTTTGGTGTGCTTTGGCACGAACTTCAAGAGGAGACAAACTGAACCCAATTTTTCTGCAAGCAGAAATTAGAAAATGGAAATTTACTGAAAATAAAATATGTTAGATCTTGTACGAAGGTGTTAGATGTTGTTAATATAAAATAAAAATAAATTTTCTGTATTTTTAAAATAAGTAAAACATTTTTCGTAGTCATCCTTGGCCTTTCATCAGCATTCAGGTCTTGAGTCTGACTGTTTAGAGCATGAAAGTGTTTACTGTTTTTATGATTTATTCTGTTTTCATGTTTTCGATCATTTATTCTGTTTCTTTTGAAAAAAATCTGCTATGGAAACTGGTTTCATAAACTGTTTTCTGAAGTCTTTGTCTAAAGACAAACTGCAATGCAAACTGTGTTTGTTTATGATGTCTGCTCCTTTGTAAACAGGTAGAAGAAAAGTCAGAATGGATGATCAGAAAAGTATTAGCTTTATTTTTGGTATTGTGTATGGCTGTACAGAAATTGGAGAGGTCTTGGTGAAATTAAGATATTTGGGGAGAGGAATCTATAAAATGTCAAAAGGAAAGAAGTTCCTCAGTACTTTTGTTGTTGTAGTTGTAAATCTTTCTTTGCAGTGTTTGTGTTTTTGTAAAAGCTGAAAATTTTTTGCCTGTAGCATGCAGAAGCTCCAGAAGTAGGCAGAAGTCCTGGAGGAAACCATGCTTCTCACTTGACATACTCTGTTGAGAGGAAGTTTGATGGGGAGGGAAATAAGACACTTTCATTGAGTTACCTGAAAATCAATCAAAACCAGCCTTTTGTTACAGACATTTCCTTTTTTCCTCCTGCTTAGTCTGTATCTGAGCTCATGACATTTTTGATTTTCTTGATTTTTAGTTATTTATTAATCTTAATTTTCATTTTTGTCCATGAGTATTATAAAGGTCAGGGTTGAAACTTTGCAGCAGGGCAGCACACAGAAATACTTCTATTGCTGTGTGTGGCATACACATAATGTATTTCCTCCAAGAATATTAATCCAGAACTTTTAATAAACAGATAATACCCCCAAAGAAAACTCAAAATTGAAAGGGTAAATGAATTTTTCTTCAGTAATGTGTGTCATCTTGATGAGAGTTCAAACCAGCCCAATTTTTACATGCCTGCTCTACTGAGGTTTAAGCATGCACTTGAAAAGTCACAAAAATACAAGTTGGTGTTCATTGCTGCATTCACATGTCTTTGAAAGTTATATAAATGTGTGCTGTGCCCATCTTCATGCTCAACTTGAGGTGATTATACTGAGTGTATGTTTGTATCTAATCCACCAGTGGATTGTTGTAATTCTATTGAGAGTGGTGGAGTTTCTTCTGCCTTTGCCTACAGTGGATTAAACGTTCTTCATCTTAATGTGCATTTAATATGCATTTTTTTCTGCATAATGTAACCACATAGAGCAGATGGACTTAATATTATTATCTGTAAGAGGAAGAACATCTAACAGGATGGCTCTTATTATCTAGTTTTTCAAGCTTGCTCTCATTCATATTCCTTTTCTTACATACAGAGGGAATTCGGGGCAAGAAAAATCACTTGAACTTGAAGAAAAGTAGTGTAATTGAATTTTGAACATTGATTTCTGAGTGTACAAAAAAATGAAGCGAAAGAATGTATTCAAGCAGTATAGGAGGTAGCAGAGTGTACAGTGCCTTTAAGAAGCAGGTGTTTGCATGAAGTTCACTGTGCATACAAATGTGCTGGCATTTTGAAGTTGGTTAGGAACAGGAAACCTGACCGGCCTGATACAGGCTCTTTCTATTCAGTACAGGCTTGCAAAAAGGGAAAAAAATAATGCAGGGAAAAGCATGGGTTTTGTTAGCTCTTCAAAATCTGAAGCATGAGGGGGAAACCAGAAGAATGATCTAAAGGAAATTGCAGTAGTTGTTGTTTTAAATGTACACAAAACAAGCCTTGCTTTCTGTCTGGAGCACTAGCCATTTCAATCTGGAAGGAAGAACTAAACATTTAATTAAACAATGCCTTTGACTCTATTAGTTTATGCTCCAGCATTCACAGTACATATAGATTTAGGTTATTCTTCAATATAAGCTGTTTTCTCCCAAATGACATCTGGGCTGGAGTTTTTGTAGAGTGACACGTAGTTGTGGTTGCACTTGAGTGCACTGATAAAACATCAAAATGCTTCACAATCAGCCAAGGCAGAAGCAGGTCCTGCCTCAAAGATCTGGTCTAGGGCTGCGGCAATACACGAGTGAGCAAATTAGCACGTGTGGAATGGGAGCAGGGTAGGATGGAGGAGAAAAAAGGCCAAGTTGTCAGTTCAGGTGTGGTGGAGGAAAAAAAGTTTTCCCCCTGGAGTTAAAAAAATGGTAACCCCCAAGGGGGTGGTGTCCCTTGGGGTTGACCCAATCAACGCTCCTGCAAAATATAAACATATCACAACCAGACCGGAAAAGAAGGATGTTGTAGTTGTTGGAGAAGAAGTGGCCATGTTCTGAAGCCATGAGGAGAGGGGTCCAGAGCCCTGTTGGGGGCTAGGCCCCCCCAGCCCCAGCTGGGGGGCTGCAGAAACTTGGAACAGTGTTAGACTGAGGCAGGTATCTGTAGCTAAGAGTTGGGGGAAGTTTCTCCACTGTGAGCAGCAGCAGGAACAGTGGCAGAGACAGCAGTGAACTGAGAGACTATGGCTGAAAGCCAAGAGATAAGAAAAGCAGCAGAGGCGGCTTGCAGCCAAGCAAGAAGACACAGAGATGTCTAATGAAGAGAGAGACAGAGCAGGACTAAGCTCTACACAGACTTTTGGGGTAAGAACTGAACCAGACCCCCCAAAACCCTTGGAGACCCCTCCTAGAGAGGAGGGGTGGTGGACTCCTACTGGATGGAAGTCCTAAAATGCAACATGCAGCATCGGAGAGAGAGGAGCTGAAAAGCTCAAAGACGTCCTGGAGTTGGACTGGGATGGCCAGACGGAATGCGGAGGGGGTGACCTTGGCCCCCCCTGCTACTGGGGGCTGGCAGTTTTGAGACAGAGCACAGGAGCTCTGGTAGAACTCTTGAGGCAAAGACTTTCAACTGAAAGCTGCCCAGGACATTCTGACTCAGAGGTAAATCCCCTGAGGAAGGGACTTTCACGAAGATGCCCCTGCACTTTGTGATATGCCCGTGGTGAAGCAAGTTTTGTCCCTGCTGGCAGTCCACGGGCGAGACCTTTGTTTGGAGTCCAAGGGCCGAGAGGGGGAGAGGAGACCTCCCTTGTGTGTATTAGAAAGAGATCCAGCTACAATGATCCAACTACAGCTGCTGCATGGAAGAAGAGAGGCTGCTACCCTGAGAGTGGAAAGGATCTTTCCTTTTCCCTTCTGGACTTTTACTGGAGGGAGAAGAGATTGATCCATTGTAAATACTGATTTATCATAGGAGAAAAAGTTAAGATTATGTATGTACTGTATTATAATATTTATTTGTATAGTGATTGTAATATAATTCCCTTCCCCTCCATACTGAGTCTTGTGTTGTCTTGTCTGGAAAACCCATCTCACACTGGGTTGAGATGTGGGGGGGGGGCTTGGACTCGGGAATTGGATTTTGGGGGTCTCAAACTACCACATCAGGGAATATTGTCTCAAGGGGCAGAATAGCAGATTAGTCTGGTGTTGTTGCCCTCGTAGTAAAAATTTGCATAATTTTGCTGGGAGAAAATTTCACTAGACATCTGCCACAAATTAGAAGTGTATAATATAGGTAGCTTTGGACTGATGTGTTTCCAGTTCTTGCATAACATTTTGTTTAAGGATGTTCTGGTTTTGTTGCAAAAAAATTATAAAGGTAAACCAGCATGGAAACAGTGTATATCAATTCAAATAGTTCTGTACTTTGCAGCTTAACTTTTCCTTGATGCAAAAAATAATAGGCTTAATTAATAGGTTAGCATTAGCAGCTTGACCACTGTTGCCTGGGGCAGGCGGGGAGGGAGGCACACTGTTACTTTCAGGAGCAATGAGAATTGGAGGAGATTTCTAGGCAAGCCTGAAAATTTTCAGCATCCCTAACACAAAGCTGCAGTGGCAGCTCATCTGACAAGGCCTAGCAGGTAGTACTTAATTTTGCATTAAGTATTGACCTTATCAAAGGTCAGAACCCACAATCTATCAAATCTGTTTGATCATCCCATGATCAAACAGCCCACTGAACCCCCAAACCTCAAGATTTTCTCTATATGCAAAAGTTGTCTTTAACTGCATCTGCTTTCATAGGGAAAATAAGATGCAATCCACCTGTTGAACCTGTATTTTTAATAAACAAACAATCCCAGATACTTGTATTAATAAATTGGATTAATAAATGTGGATTTAACAGGTTTATGGAACAGCTGCTGCTGAAATGTTTTTCTCTAAGCAATACTGCAGTTCTTCATATAGGAAGATACTAAAACTGTATTTCAAAAGGGAAGTTTGTCTGTCATAAAGTCATTTATGTAGAGACATGGAGCTGAAAGTTCTGTGATTGAGGTAGGTGTGTTACCCTATCTGAAATTAAGTTTTCCAGAGGGACTGCAGTATCTAAAGATTTTACTTGCACATAGTATTTGTGGGCTCTGCTGATTCTTATGAGTTTCTCTGGAAAGGTTTGGGCATGTGGTCGAGCTGGTAAGTGTTCAGTCTGGTAGCTGTCCATTTGCATGAATAGCAAATATTTAGTAATTCGGTTTATTTTAGATTGCAATAAGAGGATTTAGTTGCATTACCTTTCATTTGCTGTCAGCTAAGAGCCTTCAGAGTTTGTGGCAGTGGTAGTTCAGCTTACATAAGTATCTTGAAGGGACTGATTTCTCTGAAAGGCTTCAAACCTGGAATGCTACAGTCTGATTCTTATAGTTAATTGCATTTTGGTGTTTTTGTCAATGCAAATACTTGAATTTCTTTCATGCTTTCATTTAAAATAACTTAAACTTTCTGTTGTCGTGATTGCAGAGAGGAACTCAAAAGCGTGAACACTGCTGACTTCTAAAATCAGTAAGCCTGCATTTTTCTCTGAGGAAGCTCGGAATTAAAGCGAGTGTTATGATTTTTTTTTTCCCAGTGAAGGTAAACTCATCATTTCTCAATGGCTTGGATTGCTTCTATAGAACAACAGGGATAGAAGGGATTTAGATGAGTAGAATATATAGTCAATTTATAGTGAATAACATTACACAAGATCATGGTCACAAATATGTGGTTCATTCTTTGCAGGTTCTTTTAGTGTGATCTGTTTTTAAAAACCTCAACTAAAGGAGCCTCCCAGGAGCTCAGCTGCAGTCCTTTGTTACTCTTCTAGTAGAAAGCTTTCCATGACATCTCGCCAGGGTCACTTTTGTTTTCAGTTAAACTACTTTCATGTGTTCCTAACTTCAGTGGCTCTGTTCATAGAGTACATTTGATCTTTAACCTTTTGTAACATGCTTGTTTATAGCATGTTAGGAGACGTGGTGCTAGGAAATGCTGGAAGCTTTGACTCTGAGTGAGACGGACACCCAGGCAATTGTGTGACAACTAGGATGGGGGAGGTTATATGAATATGGGGCATTAAGTTGTATGCAGACCTCTTCCATTACCGTTTCATATTCATGTACCTAAGAAAAATTCCAGGACTTTTTCTCTCCTGCCCAATGTTTTTGAATACACCTAGGAAACTTCATTTTTATTTCTGCAGTGTGTTTTCAATGAAACATTGCTTTGCAGTTCCCTCTTGGCTTTCTTGAATAGTTCTTCTTCTTCTGTTATTTCCTTTTGGGATGACAAGGAGAGTGAATTAAATTAATCTAAATATCTTTCTTAGTCTCCCTTCACCTACTTTTGTTTGTTTGTTTCCTATACTGGTAAGAGAGAGGAATAGAGAGACCTCCCAGTGAACAGATGACAGTGTTTACCTTACACTGTCAATGATACAAAAAAGCAAAAAACTTGGAGCAGCAATTTCATCCGTGGGTAGAAGGTTGAACGTAGAGTCCCTTTTGCACTGTGTGCAGCAAGTCAGCTGATGTCATTAGCACATTTTAAACATCATATCCTTTTATGCTTCCATATGGATACTCTTATTTGACAGGTTGAGCTGCAGTGGTCCTTAGGCTGCTGCCTCTAAGGATTATTATTCTGTTATGTTTTCCTGTGAGTCTCCATGCAGGGAGAACTTAACCTTGTGACTTTACAAAAGATTTGGCAGCTTCTCCCTCCTCTGCTCCAAACTACAACACATTTTCCAAATGTGTATCCGTATCTCTGTGCCTCATGTTGGCTGTCCCTGGAGCTATTTGCTTGGCAGAATGTTTCCCGTTCCAAGGGAGCTTTAAACTTTGCTAGGCTGGGATCCAGCAGAAGTCCAGAAGTGATACGAAATAGTCTTCTGAAGAAGATGATAGGGAGGCTGGACACTGGTAAGATTGGTCTGCTGGCCAAAGCCTTGAGATGGTATGTAAATGAGCACAGTGCAGTTCTTGTTTCTACCAGTCTAAACCCCTTGGAAGGGTCTGGGCTTCACGTTTCTGCACTTTTTTTTTTTTTTTTTTTTTTTTTTTTTTTTTTTTTTTTTTTTTTTTTTTAGTTTGTTTGTTTGTTTGTTTCATTATTTTAACTTTATGTTATGGGAATTAGGGATTAGTAGTTGTATTTTTTACAATCCCTACCACAGGGAGCTGCGGTATTTTAGCATTCTTTTTGTGTCTCCTCTCTTCAAATGATAGTGATGGTAATGGAGCAGGAGGGGCAAGTGACATGAGGGGACATGAGCACTGCAGTATGAAATGTATATTTTACATATTAATTAAAACTGATCTTTCATACACAGGTCCTTCTGTCAGTTACAAGTTCTCATACAGTTCTTTGTTAGAAGATCTGAGACAACACTGAAGACTGCAGATGTGTTCAGGCAAAAGCCTAGGATTTTATTGAATCTAAAAGAACAGGGCATTATTTAAAACAAGCCCACAAAAGAGAAGCAGAGCAAAAAAATATGCAAACAAATCTCACCCACCAGCTCTGCCAACTTCCTGACCCCTCTTCTCTTAAAAAGATACCTGCAGCCATAAACAGATTTGTCTCTGCAGAATTAATTTTTAAATTTAAGTTTATTGGCTTCATTTTTTGGATCTGTTTTTTATCATTTCCATGACATTGTTGCATCCAGTGTCCCTTCCCATTTTTAAACATTTGCATGAATTTACTTCCCACAGGTAAAACTCATGATTTTAGAACAATTTTAGAAAACTCATGGTTTCTAGAAGAGCTGTCTGCTTCCAGACCACTAGAGACAGGAACAGATGACATGGCCTCAAGGTGTGCCGGGGAGGTTAAAGTTGGACATCAGGAAGGGTTGTCAGGCATTGGAAGGGGCTGCCAAGAGGAGTGGTGGCATCAGCATCCCTGGAAGTGCTCAAGAAATGATTGGATGTGGCACTCAGTGCCTTGGTCGAGTTGACAAGGTAGTAATTGGTCAGAGGTTGGACTTGATGATCTTGGACATCTTTTCCAAACTAAGTGGTTCTATGTTTCTGGGAAGTTCCTTGAAGTGAATGCATGTGATCCAGAAGGAAAGCTACTTGCAGTTTGGCCTCAGGCTTTGAAGAAGCCATTTGCAATGGCTTCTTATTAGGCAGTTCTCAGCTCCTGTCTTTGAAAAGTTCTCCAGTGTCTGTGTGGCGATGTTGCCATTCTGACAGTGAAACATTAGCCTGAACCTGTAAATAATACTAGCCATCTTTCTTGCCAACTGCTGTGCAGGCAGCAAAGTTACAGAAACATAAAAAGGACATTGAATCAATATTTTCTAGTGTTGTTGGCTTCGGTTTTACCAAAGTCCTTTTGAACTTTAGAATAAGACTTTGTATTATTCTCCAGTTTGGCACTTGCCTTGCTGAGATGCTAGTCTTTAGGGAAAGCGTGTTTTAAGTTACATACCTGATGCATGTCCTGGGGAAGAGGAGTACCTTCAATAGCAGCACTTGCATTGCAGTTGAATTTTTGACTCTGTCCCCTTTTTTTGATATCCAGAAATCCTTAGTGCAGTAGAGTTGGGAATGACAGAGCAGAGATAATGTCCCTTTCCATTCATGCTCCTTCCTGCTTAGAATTGCTGGTATTTGTATCTGTGGCTGTGGAGATGGGAAAGGCAGGAGATATGCAAAAAACACCTTTGGTAAACTGTTACTGCTCAACCAAATTACGAGGAAAAATATTTTTGATTAAGAGAGTATGAGTTTTTTGAACTCTGTCCTAATTACAGGTGCGTGTTTCTCCTCTCCTGACTTGGCCCAACCCTGTGTAAGGTAGCCTGAGGTCTGCTTTAATTTACTCCAGTTGGCAGTGATTCCTGAGGAGTTTTATGCCACCTTGCTATGGCTAGAATGGGGCTAGTCCCAGCCACTCCCTTTCCTCACCCTGCAAAGGCACTGTGAGCAGGAGTGTGTGGGAGCTGGAACTCTTGGATTGCAGCCCACCAAGGTGCCCTGAAGTGGGGAGTCCTCACTGGGGAACTTGCTGAGAGTTTCCACTTTGAGCTGTATGGGGTGCAGAGAAGGACTGAATACCTGCTGACCTGCTTCAAATGCTCCTGTATCCCCTCCATGGAAAGTCTGAATGCTATTTAAAAGCCTTCTTTAAACAACTCTGTAGTTTGTAAGGCAAAGACATTAATGTTTTGTCTCTGCATCCTTTGCAAAAATGTTACTTGCATGAGCAGAATAGGAATATATCAATGAAAATTTAGTCGCCTTAGTTAATTTACAAAACTTTATTGTTTATTTTGCTGACAATAAATACAATAAATAATTACAGAATACAGTTTACACTTGAAGTCATAATTCATTCCACTTGTAAATTTTTATTAATCCTGCTCCTCTGCATCAGAAATATGTATAATATAAAATAAATGCTTTTAAACCTACACTTCTTCCTTCACTCCCTTATATATGCCATGTTTTTGGAATCATTATTAAAAATGTTTGTGCTGAAGTATAGGATTTGTTTTCTTGTCTACAGTTTTTCTAGAGTTATTGTTTCTTTAAAAAAAAAAAAAGGCATGTCCACAGATTATATACTTTCACCAATACATTTCTAGTGTTACCTTCCTGCCTTATGGGTTTATTAAACTTCATGATTTATATCTGGGCTCAGTATTGACCTTTATTTTTGTTGATTGCAACCACACTTGTAATATATTAGGAATTGGTGTCATTGCAAGAGTTTACAAAAATTAAGTGTTGCTCCAATCCATTGCACCTGTTCTAAGAACAGTCTTTTTTAATACATGGGGAGTTCTTCTCCGCAGCCTTCTCAATATGCTCGCCATTCATCAAATAAGATACATTTTAGAATTTGTAATATTGTTTTGACATAATGTTATCATAAAGCAGAATAAATTATGGTTTCTTCTTTTCCCCATATTAGCCTTTTCTTTTACTTTAACTTCATGTTGCTATAGACTGTTGTCAGCAAGAAAAAGTTTCATTTTAAAGTTCAGCAAACTAATTAGTTAGGAAAAAATATTCATTATCTCTCTGGTTTGCAGAGCCTGGGCTGGTTTAAGATTATAGTGAGCTACAGTCTTTTAAGCTGTGCAGCTGAAAACTAAAACTTTGAGTAAATATTGATTGCGTGCATGAATATTCTGGATTTTTGACAATCTGGATATGTTGTGTGCAAATTACCTGCAGAATTTTTTAGGTGTTTAGTCTTACTGAGTAGTTACTGAAGATATTAAACTGAAATGGAATAAAAACTTACACGGTGTAAAAATGCCTTTCAAAACATCTTCTTGCCTTTTATGTTACACAGGATGCAGTGAAAACATTTTGAGAGAAAAGTCCATAATCTCAAAAAATTTGCTAATTATAGTCATCAAACAAACCCAGTATGTAACAGTTTTTATTGTATCTTTATTTTATACTGTAGTGTCAGCTTGTTTAAAAAGTTATTTTTCATTCTTTCCTCTGAACTTTAGTTTTCATCAGTAAATTCGCTAAGGTTTAATAGTATAATTTTCAAATAGAGAAATTACAATAGCTCAATTTTGGTAAATCAAAATAATTGTTTTAGTTGGTATTATATTGAAGCTCCCTGCTGACTCTGCAGTATTTGGTGCAAAAGTATAACATATACAGTTTCTAAGTTTATGAATGGACTGGGCTTTCATACGAAACAGACTCAAACGTTTTACTATCATACATAAAATCGTTGAATTGTGTGTCCGTGTTTCTTTAATATTGCTTCCTTTGACATGTCAAGGTCAGTAGTTTCCTTGGTGGGCTGTTTAGAGTGGAGTTATAATAAAGTGTTTGCAGTTTGTAATTAAACTCACGCTTAATGGTGGCAGTTCAGTTATATTGGATCATTTTTTCCTCATTTTTAGGAATTAGTATCCTGCCAGTCCAGCACTAATTGTAGGTAGTGTTATTTCCAAGTCAGATGTGTTAGCAATAGCAATTCTTGGTAGATAAACAAGTGGAGCACTAATACATGTGTGTATAGGTTATACATAAAAATACATAAAATTTTTATATACTACAGATGAAAGAATATAGAATATATAGGTGTATAAGTGTAATGCATGCTTGCATCTCTCCATCTTTCTGTCTACCTAAAAAAAAAAAGACCAGAACCTTTTTCCAGGAGACTAGTGTGTGAAGCATGCCGTGTGCTGAAGAATTGCTGAGCTGCTCTAGTTCACATGCTATTCCTAGAAGTCTGGAAAAGGGTTTTGAACCCCTTAGAAAGGAACAGAGAGATACTTGATGATGGGATGGACAGATGTGTTGTCCATGTGATGTGCAATATCAGATATCTTTCTGACAAGGATGTTGTAAATTTGAAGAATTGGAGCCGTATCTTTATATACATATCTTAGTTAAATATTATTTTCCATTGATTTCAAAAGGTTGGGGATCAACTGTTGTCACTGTCTCCTCTGCTGACAAAGAACCTTGATAAACTTGACAGGGGCATGGGGAAAATGTGTGTGTAATTTTCTCAAGAAATTTAAAACACTAATTTAAAAAACTACATAAATGTTGTTCTAGCAGAACTAGAATTGGTGGTAAAAGCTTCAAAACATTTGTGTTCACTGGAATCTTCATTTTAGAGAAGACTGTGCACACATGCGTACCATAAAAATGTCTTAATTATTTTTGCCAAGAGACTAATTTAACATGTAATACCAATATTAGCATACAAAACATGGTTTAGTATGATATTATGTGACTACATCAACTCACCATATATTTTTAGCCACATAAATCCTAAAAGTAGTGTATTGTTTCAGATTTTCGAGTGTCGTTTTTGGAAAACATAAGGTCAAGGTTTTAAGGTATGTTTCCCATGCTATTGGTGGCATATTTGCTATCTTACAGCAGCTTTGCAGATTTCCATTGACTTTGCATTAAAATTATAAAGATGTGGAGTTTGTACATGTTCCAGGATAGTTATTTTGTATGGTTTATGTAATTTGTATAAATTTTATCTAGGATTTTTTTAACAGGTTCTTCTCCAGTGCTTTGTCCTTGCAGCCTTTCTTTTCCAGTTTAGCTGCTGACTGTTTTAAAGTGTTAATCAGTCTCTGCTTATGGTTTACACTGGACATGAGAGATGATGGACAGATTGGATCAATAGGCAAAGAAGAATTGTCTGAAGTTAAACAAAGGCAAATGCAGGGTCCTACACCCGGGGAGGAATAACCCCAGGCACCAGGACAGGCTGTGGGCTGACCTACTGAAAAGCAGTTCTGCAGGGAAGGCCCTGGGGGTCCTGGTGGACTACAGGCTGTCCCTGAGCCAGCAGTGCCTCTGGGGCCAAGAAGGCCAAAGGAATCCTGGAGTGCATTAGGAAGAGCATTGCCAGCAGATTGAGAGAGCTGATCCTGCCCTTCTGCTCAGCTCTGGTGAGGCATATCTGGAGTGCTGTGTCCAGTTCTGGGCTCCTCAGTTCAGGAGAGATGTGGAACTCCTGGAGTGGGTCCAGTGGAGGGTGACAAAGATGATGAAGGGACTGGAGTGTCTTATAGGGAAAGGCTGAGGGCCCTGGGCCTGTTCAGCCTCGAGAAGAGACGACTGAGAGGGGACCTCATCAAGGTCTGCAAGTACCCAAAGGGAGGGTGTCAGAGGATGGACCAGCTCTGCTCTGTAGTGTCAAAAAATAGGACGAGTCAATGGGCAGCAACTGATGCCCAGGAAGTTCCACCTGAATTTGAGGAAGAACTTCTTTACTGTGCAGTGACTGTGCACTGGAACGGGTTGCCCAGAGAGGGTATGGAGTTTCCTTCACTGGAGATACTCATGAACCGTCTGGATGCAATCCTGTGTCATGTGTTCTAGGATGTCCCTGCTTGAGTAGGAAGATTGGACAAGATGAGCCACTGTGGTCCCTTCCAACCTGAGCCTTCTGTGATTCTGTGATTCTAGCTGTACATTGCTAACATTGACATGCATTTCCAGGTGTTTCTGCCTTTGACATGGCAAAACAAGGTATCAGGGAAATCAGGTCAGTGGAGACAGAATTGTTTGTCCCAGTGGCACAATAGCAGGGAGCATTAAATCTCCCTGGAAGCAAAGAGCTCATTTAATTTTGGTTTTTTGAATGATGTTTGCATTGCATTACCTGAGTAGGCCAGGTGTGTTTTTGTGCTTCATTTGTGTGTGGTGCTGTGTTCTGAGTTGAAGTGTGGCCAGGCTGGGAAGCCTTTGGATGTGATCTGAATATTCCCAAAGTTTCCATTAATATAATGTTTAGAAGTGGGTTTTAGGCTGCTGTCTGGACTTTTAAATAGTTTGTGAGTTTGTGAAGAAAATAGCAGTATTGCAGTTCTGGTTCACGACAGGTTTTGTGGAGCATCACTGTGGAAATAATCTGTCTTGACATGACTGCAGGGTGCCAGTCGTGGTTTCATAAAGCCAGGTATGCTTCTGACAGTGCCACAAATGAACATGGCCAGTTTTTAAAAGCGAATAAACAACAAATCTCAACAGCATCTCTGGGTCTGTTTCAGACACTTTTGGACATTATGTGTGTGGTTACCAACATGTAAGTAACTTACTGGCAGTGCAATTAGATTTTTTTCCTTTATCTCTACTTGGGCCAACGGGGACTGATGAAAAACCTTGTTTCTAGATTACTTCTCATGATTTACTCTGTCCTGTATTCTGTTTGTGAAATACTAAAGCAGCTTACCCTTTCACCTGTGTAATAGCAGCAAGTCATGGAGTAGGTAGGGACTGAAGAAGGCGTGGGATTTTTGCCTTGTATATGATAAATAGTGTGATGGGAATATAAAGCCAATCCAGGCTGCATGCTGTGTACTTCACCTGCGTGGGAGTGTTCTGTAATTAGACTTACATGCAGTACCCAAGGGGAAGTAGAAATTATTCTTTTAAACCCAGATATGGATAAAGTGTGCAATAAACTGATGCCTAACAGGCAATTTTCTGAGATTTTTAGCAGTGGGCTTTCATTGCTGTTTGGTTCCTATTTCATCCCCGCTCTTTTCTTAGCTTTTTCCTATTACTCTGTTTTCCTTAGATGTTGTGAGAGTGTGCATTTTTTTCATTCCTGTCTCCTTAGTTGCTCACGTGTTCTTCTCACTGTGTTGTGTATGATCTGAGGATGGTTCTGCAGAACCAACGATTTCACAACTGGAGTCTCACAGCAGTGTGAGAATGGGTGGATGGGGTGCATGGGACATGCAAAGCTCATGAGCTGCTTCCTGAAGGCAGATTTTTGTGCTGCCCTCCCTGTTAGGCAGGAGAAGGCGGAGCTGAACAGAGTGCTTGTTATTTCACACAGGGCACAATATTTGCAGTGAGAATGAAAAAGGAACCATGCTCTCTCTTCTTCTGTCTCTTTCTGCTCTTTTACTCTGCCTCCATTTAGTGCATCAGGACTCTCACCGCTGCGACCCGGGTTCGATTCCCGGCCCCCCGGGCAGATGGAGCTCGTCAGCCCTGTGTGGCAATCCATCTAAGAGAAGGTCACTCTAAACAAACCTACGTCCTGAGACCCTCACTGCCACTGTCCAAGCTCGCTCGGCCCCGGCAGATGAACCTCAGGATTAAAGGGTGGGCTCAGTTCAGCGCACACTGGGTCTCACCTAAAAAATCCACTGCGCAGGCTCGAAGGGTTAATGACCTTTCCCAAATCTTCGCTCGCGAAGGCTGGCCATTATTATTTAGTGCATCTTTGGTTTTCTCCTTCTGGATTGCAGCTCCAGGGACATCCACCCTTTCAGTTGCTACCCATTGTCTTTCAAGTTTATAGCAGGAATAAAAAAGGCTTACTTTAAGAAAACAGACTGTAGGTTGAAAGTTTTTTTTGTTGGTGTTATGTTGCTTATCAGTACATGAAGCCTAATGCATGACTGCTTTCCGTACAGCTCATCGTTTGGTCTCAGGCACAGGGTTCATTTTCTCATTCACTCAGCCAGAGAGATCCCACAAAAGGGTACTCTTCATTTTTTTCCTTTCAAAATGCATCCATATCTGTTATTAAGCTTTACATAGAAAGAGTAATCAGTATAACTAGGTTGGTTGAAAAGAGCTAATACTAACAATTGCTGCTGTTTCTAGGGCTTCCCAGCTGAGTGTGGCTTACCTGCCAGGTGAGTTATGTAGCCGTGCCTGTATCTGCAAGGTGAAAGAGGGAGGGTTGGTTTTTTACCTAGTAGAGGTCAGAAATGTTTGGAAGGAACTTAGATCTGATGGCAGTTAACAAAACCACTCCCTTTAATGAATCCAAATAGCATTTGTACAATTAGTTTCCATTCAGTTTTAAACAAAATCCATTCTCTTCCTGGTTGTTTACTTTTTTTTGAAAAGAGGAACTGAAAGGTCATTTTAAGGTATCCATTATCTAGTTTTCAAATCAATCATGACAAGGTGCATATGTGGCTTGCATATATAAGTCAAACTGTGACACTTTAAATCTCACAGAACTTTGTGTCTGACTTACGAAACTAGCTGTGAACATGGAGTTTGTGGGTTCTGGTATTACACAGACAAATAAATGTGAGTGAAATACAGATACAGAAACCTGTTGGAGAGAGTGAAGTCTGAAACTATCAGCTCAGAAACAGCTTCTGTTTATTTACTCTAAAGAATGTAGTAATCCTTTACATTCTTAAAAAAGCAGCTTCCAGAAGAAGAAAATTCGGTGCCTTTTATGGCAGACTGTGTCAAATTGAAATGAAAAATTCCCATCACTGTGAAGGAAAAGGATTTTTTTCCTGCTAAGTGCTAATTTCAGTTCAGCTTCAAATTTTGGAGCAATCATTGTGTAAAACTGCCCATCTTTTAGTTCATTTTTGCTGGCTTATATAGTTTCATAAACCTGCAGAGGCAGATATGACAGAACAGCCTGTCTGGCAAAAGAACACCAAGAGAGCTAAGTGCTTAAAAATTGGCATTCATCTTATTTCAGACAAAATGCATTAGAATATCTCTTTATACCTGGAATGAAATTACTGTTTTCTTGAGCTGCTGTCATGTTTGTTCTATTATTTTGCCCTTAATTTAATGAATCCCAGAGCCTCAGGGTATCTACTGACATAACAATTGCAATGGAATATAGAAGTAATTTTTCCAGCCCTTTTGCATTGTTCTTGCTTATTTGAGAGCACTTCTTATCCATCAGCATTTGAATGCAGTACTGCTTTCTTGCTATGAACAAAAAGACTAATGAAGGGTGGTAGTCAGAGAAGGATATCTGGTATTGAAGTGGGAGAGGGGGGTGAAGTGACCTAGTGTATTTACTGAGTAATCACCCATTCTTTGTGTGGTAGTATGTAATATAGCTATGACATAAAGCACAATAGGTGGTATATGTTTCATATAAAATTTAGCTTAACTTTTTTCATGAGAGATCCACAGAAGTTTCTGTAGGTTCTGCTGCTGCCTAATGCAGTGAGAAAATCTGAGCATCACCAGAGCCAATACTTTGATTTAAGGGAAGTAAAGTTTATCAGCCAGTAGTCTCTTTTCACCTTTCTGGGCAGAGAAGAAAAAAATAACCCCTCCACTACAGAATTCTTTCACTTCAGAATTTCACTGCCCCGTGCTACTCCCCTCCAACATGGTAATGTGCCTCTGAAACCTTAGCACTGCTATTCAGAAGGATTATGGAGAGTTTGATGGGCAATGAGCCCTTCTGCTCCCCCAAGGAAAGGGGTATTGGGAATGGGTAGTGATGTAGGATGTACATGGTTTTAAAAGAGAAATGGGATTTAATTTAGAAGAAACACTTCTGCTTTCGCTAACAGTGTGTGACAGAATGTTTCTATATCCATGATTTCTACCCTTCCCTCTGTCTTTTTCCAGTTCTACTCCAGTACTTCAGTGAACCCACACCCACATAATTGATTCTGTGCCCTCATCTTCTCCCACCATAAGCACATAGGTCTTCATGTAAACATTTGTAAGCTGAGTGTAGCAGTGGAGAAGCGGGTGCAGGTTGCAGCACTGGGTAGGAGAGGAGGGTTCAGGAGGGTCTGCTGGACTCTGCTGTCAGTGGAGAAGAGGTGGGAGCAGGTACAGGGATGTAAGCAAGGGTGAGAGGGAAATGTCTTGTGTGCAAAGGGAGTGGTAAGAAATAGGTGAAGGGGAATAATACCAAGAGCGTGGTGGAAGCCATTTATCTTGGTATGTGTGGAGCATGATACCTGCTAAAAGAAAAGGTACCCTGGGAAATGCCCTCAAACAAAGAATGTTTTGCAGCTCGGTGTGGTTGATGTCCATTAGCAGAACAAGAAGTCAAGAGGTTTATTGTTAGTGGTGTTGGCAACTAGGATGAATGCAGCTGGCAGTGCTCTGAGGAAACTGGAAAGACGAACAAGTGAATCAAATGTCCAGGCTTGAAATATATGTTCTTCTAATGTGTTTGTAGAGAGCCAAACATCTCTCACTGGAGCTGCATCAGTAGCTGCATTAAGTACTTCATTTTAGGGTGATATCCTGGTATCAGTCCTGACCCAGGATAATTCTGTCTTCATTAATTGGTGATAATTTAAATACATGCAGTGCTGCCTCTCCAGAAATTTGTGCTCCATTTAAAAAAAGGCAGTGACGAGTATGTAAGGTTTCAAATTAAGAGTTACCGTATCACCTGTTAGGTTGTTTGACGTGTTATTATAGTCACTGTTAATTTTTTTTTTAATGCTTACTGCAAATCTGTGTAGATATCTTTTATCCATTTGAAATTACTCTGTCTTTTGTTCTTAAAAAGCAATCTGTCAGATATCTTCCTTGTGTTGATACTGGGAGGCACAGACCTTTAATTTCTTTCTGACAGACTGAAATGTCAAGATTCTTTCCCTCCTCCCAAATGACAAGTTTTTCAGAGTTTACATGTTTGGTTTTTTTATAATCATCATCTGAACCACTTTTAATTTCTTGAAGTATAGAGGCAAAGAACTAATCATGTTTATTCAATTATATTGAAGTGTTGCCACCATCCTACCTGGATACCTGGAGCAGAAGTTCATGGGGCTATTTAAGTCTCTCCCTGCCCCCACTTAATAACTGTATCACTGTGATCTCATGTTCACTTGCTTATTCATGTTGATGCCTAAGTTCCATTCAGAACTTCACCTTTTCAGGACGTAAACCTCACTTCATAAAATTGGTGTAATTTTCTTGTTATAGATGATCTTGCCCTTTGCAGGTGTTAAAATGTGTGTTTTCAGAGAGCCTGTCTTACAAAGTGACTTGGGTTATTTTCACCAATAACCAGCTTTCCTCATTATTTGTCACTTTAGTGATTTTTGGAATGCCTACAAATTTTACTAGAGTGGTTTTTCCTATTACCTTACAGGTAATAGGAAAACTGTTGCAAAAATTCTGCTTGAACCTGGAAGACAGTTATCTACTAAAAATTGTATTTTGGGATATATAATTTACAAGATTTTTTAATTTAATTGCTAGTTTGTTAGTATTTTTATAGTATTACTTTTAAACATTTAGGGTAAATTTACTTCTTATAACTGCCAGACATCTCCAGTACAGAGTTGCAGTTATAACAGATTCCAAATTTTGAGTGTGTGTGTGTGTGTGTGTGTGTGTGTGTGTGTGTGTGTGTGTGTGTGTGTGTGAAAAACAGATTCCTATTATAATACCAATTTATTTTATACAAAGGAAATTGTTGATTTTAATTTTTTTCCCCTGACTGGGGTTAATTATGTTCAGGAAGGAAATGTTACATATGAAATTTCTGGTGCTAGAGCTGAAATGTTTCAAAACCTCTTAAACAGAGTTTTTCCTCCTCCCACCCTCCAGAATCACATCAGTATTGAACACTATCTAATTAGACTCTGAAAGGATTATTCTGTAACCTATTTACATGATTGCAGTGGGTTTACATGGCAAGGTTTTTGTAGCAGGGCTCTGCAGGGGTGGCTGCTGGGAGGGGAGCAGGGGAAAAGTGGGAAGGATGGAGTGGCAGAGCAGAGCTGTTGTGTACTGAGCACGAGCCCTATTCCCCATCCCTCTGCACTGCCTGGGGAGGGTAGGAGGTAGAGGACTCAGAATACAAGAGAAATCAAGCCTGGGAAGAAGTAGAAGGTGTTTTAAGTTTTGTTATTGTTTCTCACCATCCTTCTCTCATTTTTAATTGTCAACAAATTAAATCGCCTTTCCCCAAGTTGAGTCTGTTTTGCCCATGACAGTAATTGGTGAACAATCTCTCTATCCATATATTGACCCAAGAGCTTTTAATTTTGTTTTCAGCCTTTGTCCAGTTGAGGTGGGGAACTAAAAGAGAACCTGGGAGCCAGGCAAGTCTGCTAACTATAGCAATAAAGATTTTTGACAAAAAATATTAGCAGGCTCTTTTTCTTGAATTAGAACAAGAATATGTTATCGTAAATGGTTATGATAATGCTGTTCATATTCCCGAGTAACGGTATTTGATAAACGGAAATATTAAAAAAAATTATAGATGTGCTTGGCAATAGTCATGGTGGATGATTGCTCTCCTTCCCCAGTTGTAGCATTGAGTTAATGCATTTAGTTTTATTCTACCACTTTATGTAGTTCAAAAATACTTAGCTGCATTTTAAAAACGCCCTAGTTACAAGACCTATTTATGCTTGTTTTAATAATCTTTCATTTTATTTTGTTACTTTTAATGCATTTTCAAATACTATTTGCTATAGTTGGGCTGCAGAAGGAATAGATTTTTGACACTTCTGATAATTTTTTTTTTTTGAGTTTTATAAGGCATTGTAGACTTGGTGTAAAATAGCTACTCTTTTATGTTTATTAGGGGCCCCTGGTGGTCTAGTGGTTAGGGTGCAGGACTCTCACCGCTGCGACCCGGGTTCGATTCCCAGCCCCCCGGGCAGATGGAGCTCGTCAGCCCTGTAAGGCAATCCATCTAAGAGAAGGTCACTCTAAACAAACCTACATCCTGGGGACCTCACTGCCACTGTCCAAGCTTGCTCGGCCCCGGCAGATGAACCTCAGGATTAAAGGGTGGGCTCAGTTCAGCGCACGCTGTGTCTCACCTAAAAAATCCACTGCGCAGGCTTGAAGGGTAAAGACCTTTCCCAAATCTTCGCTCGCGAAGACTGGCCATTATTATATGTTTATTAGTATTATTGCATTATAATATTTTTCTTCCCCTAATGAAAATTAAAAAAAAAATGAAGAAGGGAGAAAAAAATGGCAATATTTATGGAAGACCTTTTTAATTGATTCTTACTGCAAGCTCCAGTCAGTGGATTTTGAAACAACACATGAGAAATTCATGATAATAATTAATAATGATATTTTATTTGGATATGTGACCAACATGAAAGCTTTAAAGCTCTGAAGAGCAGAGGATGGTGAATTAATGTATGGAGAAAATGTGGTACCTTGTAAGCTTTGTTTGTATTTATCTACTAACAGCTTGAATATTATAGAATATAGAATCAGAGAGTATCCTGAGGGTAGGAACCCATAAGGATCATTGAAGTCCATCTCCTGGTCCTGCACAGGACATCCCAAGAATCATACCATGTACCTGAGAGCGTTGCCCAAATGCTTCTTGAACTCTGCCAGACGTGGTACTGTGACCACTGCCCTGGGGAGCCTGTTCGAGTGCCCAGCCACACTCTGGGTGAAGAACCACTTTCTAATATCCAACCTAAACCTCCCCTGATGCAACTTCAGACCCATTCCCTCAGGTTCTGTCACTGGTCACCAGAGAGAAGAGAACAGTGCCTGCCCCTCCTCTTCCCCTCATGAGTAAGTTGTAACTGCAAAGATGTCTCCCCTCAGTCTCCTCCAGCTGAACAGACCAAGTGTTCTCAGCCACTCCTCATACGGCTTTCCCTCTAGACCTTCTCCATCTTTATTGCTCTTATTTGGATGCCCTCTAATGGCTTAATATCTACCTTATATTGTGGTGCCCAGAACTGCCACAATATTCCAGGTGAGGGTGCCCCAGATCAGAGCAGAGCGGGACAATCCCCTCCCTCACCTGGCTGGCGATGCTTTGCCTGATGCCCCCTGGACACGGTTGGCCCTCCTGGCTGCCAGGGCACTGCTGACTCATATTCAACTTGCCATCAACCAGGTCCCCCAGGTCCCTTCCCTGGCACTGCTTCCCAGCATCTCATTTCCCAGTCTGTCTGTACATCCAGGGTTGCCCCATCCTAGCTATAGAATCCGGCACTTTCCCTTGTTGAACTTCATATGGTTGGTGATTGCCCATCTCTCTAATTTGTCAAGGTCTATTGACATATCTAATCTACTAAGGGAGACTTGCTTTTTGAATTTTTGCTTTCTTATTTTCTAATTCTATGCTCCAAATAGTCTTGTTCCTAACTATAACTTTAATTACTGTATTTAAATTGCCAGACATAGATGTATCCTCTGTACAGAATGTGTCCTCTGTCTACTTCATAAGTCTGAATGTAGAAGTATATAGGTTTTTTCCAGGTTATTGAATGTCATAGTAGTCGTGGGAACACAGAGGCCACTCATTCTGCTATGTATCCTTTAATATCTTTTGATGAAGCTTCTTCCTAATACAATAAAATTTTTCAGTGGCCTTACAATTGAAGTGCATGTGTTGAGATCTGTTCTGCTACAAAATTGTTACTAATATTTATAGTGAGAAGGACTACTTTTACTATATAGTAGAGCAGGCATGAAGACACATCCAGGTTTTTCTATGAGGTTTGAGGTTCATGCACTTGTGAAGCTCATGCCATGCTCCACAGAGCAGTAGGTTTTGTTTTTGTGTCTTCTTTAAATAATGCCACATATATTGTATCTCGGAATGGAGATTCTATGTTCAAATGCCCTCCTAGAGACCGAGTTAGCAGAACCAGACCTGGTATTGTGGCTTTGGTTTCACACACAGTCAAGATCTTGTTTCTGTTTAAAGTATTGTTGTGCTGGTTAAAGGCCAGCAAATTAGGGATGAAATTGGAGTTTACGTAATTTTTACTTTTTTCACAAAGAAGCTGAAAGTTTTTAATTGAAATACACAGTAACTGGGTCCTGGAACCTCCTGTGGTGGTGTTTTATTTTTAATTTCAAAGAAATAAAATGGCCTAGAATTGATTCACCTGTCCTTCTGGGTGGATAATGCAAGCATTGGCTGAAGCTAAACTTGCCAAGTTTTGCATACAAATAATAAGAACTGATTTTTCTCTGCTTGTAGCAAACTCCTCTGCTGGGATGCTTCAGGACTTCCCATGCCAGAGGCAAGCAACTGTCAGGCACAGGTGCATGGCTGTGGGCTTCTCAAGCTTGCAACAGGTTTGCTGCATATTCCTCAGCCTCAAGGTAGATCTGAGGGCTGCCAATATCATATGAGCTGGATGGAGGACATGGAGGACTGGTGCATCCTGAGATGCCACTGACATGAGACCTTATGGGCTGGATTTCAAAGAATTTGGGAGATCTGAATGAGATAGCAGGACTGTGTCACCACAAGGATGAATGAGCCAACAATGTTGGTAGGCTTTGTTAATGACAGTTTTCTGTATTCTTCATCTAGATAATTTGAAACATTTGGAAATAAGTTCTTGTGTTTAAAATGCATTCCCTTTGTGGAATGTGTCTGTGGAAAAGGGTGTAATTTCAACTAATGGGCAATGTTCTTATCTGCAGCATAATTTGTGAATTGGGACCGGGTTCAGTTCTCCTGTTTTATAGAGGAAGTGGACCAATGCCTAATGAAACACCTTCAAATCAAGATTTGCTGGCGTATCTGTGTGGGGTACAGTTGTTGCAGTAATTCCTTTCCAAAACAGAGCCTGGGGTTCCAGTACCACAGATTTGGGCTGAAATCTTGAGTTAATGTATTTTCTTTCTAACAGATTTATAAAGATAAGAAAATGAAGGATCAGTAGGATAAATGTCTTTTCTTGTGCATTATTAACGCAAATGTCTTACGTGCTAATTCATTGCATCTATTTAAACTTGTGTACAGGTGTAACCTGATGAAGGCATCAGTTAGCTACCTGCTTATATAGCAGAGGTTATGAAATAATATTTCCCCTGAGGAGATGAGCTTGGTGTTTTGAGCCATGAAATTACAAAGCCCAGAATGTTTTCTTATGTTTTTCTGTATAAAACTGTAAAAGAAGTAGTACTGGAAATGTTCCCTGAAAGGCATATAAGTATTAAGGAGTACACTGTCATGAAAGAAACTTTCCTTTTAAATGCTAAACTTGTACAGTTGTGATGGTATCTAGCATGTTATTAGCTGAGATAGGACTTTGCTTGTTACAACTAAGAAACATGTCTTGCCATTGGAACAACCAGTTTTTAACAAATTTACAATTTTACAATTACTTTACCATTTTAAAAATAATTAAATTACTTGCAATTGTTGCTTTGGTGGTGACTTTTGAACTGAGAGGCTATATGGTCTGCCTGAGTTTTACAGGCAGATAGGACTTGTTTCTCCCTTAGGGAAATAAAAAAAGGAAAAGGAAAAAGAAAAAAGTATTTCCATATATAAATGAGGAATGAGGAATAATCTTAGTTTTAAGAAGAAAAAAATTGTATTTACAGATTTGGCTGTGAAATGCTTGAGCTGCAAAGCTCTAGTAAGAAAACTGTCTGTTTTTAACAAAAATTGCATGTAAGAGATGTTTTTCTCTATCAATGTAATATTTCAAAAATGGCAAATTTGTCTCTGTGACATATATTAGGAGAGATGACACCATTAACAGTTACAGTTCAGTGCTAAGTTCAGACATATCTGCTGTATATGATGGCAAGGCTCTGTCTTAATTTTTTGCCAGTTCATAAACCGTAATAACTGAAGAGTGAAAGATTGATTTCCAGTTTCTGTTGGAGCTGGGTTTCTTTCCTCGTCAAGTTAGTAAGTGTAAGCAAATTCAGTTTTGCATTGCTTTTCCCAAAGGAAAGTCAAAGCATTGTTCTAATAGCAGTCATTTTAGCTGGCTCTGTTTAAGCTGTCCAAAGTTTTCTCTTCTCAACAGTAATAATTCATACTGGTATGTGTAGCTAAGTTGATTGAATGAAAACATGAAAGATAAAAATAAAAGTAAGAATTTCAAAGTCAGTCGTCTTATGTTATAATTAATGCTAAGCTATCAGATAATGCTGTGCTTGAAATAGCTTTATGTGGGTCACTGAGATGCCTGTGCCATTGCTTCAAAGTGGACCTGTTAGCAGCAGGGTAATTCGTTGAAAGTAGACTGCTTGAACTAGGAGTCTTCTGTTAATAATTGTTGAAAGGAACTCATGACAAGTGCTGCTGGCCTTGAGTTTTCTAACTATTCTCTTTAGAAACTCCTCAGAGGTAGCATTTCTGGAAATTGTGCTATAGGTAAACAGAGATTAATGGTGTAACTGACTTTATCTATAACCTATCTTTTGGTGTGTTTACTTTTAATGTTCAGCTGACTTGCTGGTTAACACTAGAATATCTCACTGTAGTTAAGAGTTGTAGTTAATATAAAGAGCTTTGTGTAACTTTTTTTAATTGCTGCTTTCTCTTTATATAAACATAAGCAGTATAAAAATGAATATATAGTATTTTTGTGAGAATATGAGTGTGTGCACTATTAATTAATCATATGCTATCGCACTTACATAAAAATGTTTTTCAGTTTGTGTATTTATACTTTTAAAATATTTGCAAAGTTAAAGTGAGTAGCATTCAGGTAAACAATATTTTATTATCTTAGAACAGTAAGTGTAATGTTTTTAACCTTTCCATAAAAAAGTACTGATATTGCCTGTTGACTACAAGTCTATACAAGATCTCTTAAAATTTGGGAATTTTACAGACTACCTCCCAATTTTTTCCCCAGTTTTTATAGTTGTATCAGTTATATACATTCCTTTTAATATTTTCTGTATGAGAAAGAGATTTCTTACGACATCTTTGAAAGCCAGGGATATGGGCATCCTTACCCCAAACTACTATTTTCATGAGTTCACATTCAAGTCTAATTTCAGACAAGTGCAAGTAGAGTGATGCAGGATTGATTAACTCTCTTCTGTGGACTGTGTAGTGTGTGGTACTTAAGTTATGTGATAGGACCATTAAAGTTGGAAGGAGCCTCTGGAGATCATGTAGTTCAGCTGCCTTCCAAATTGGAACAGATTGCTCAGGAACTTTCCCACATGAACTTTGACTATCTCTGATGACAGAGGCTCCATAACCTGTGGGCGGCCTGTTTTTGCACTTACTCTCCAGTAAGGGATTTCCCTTACTGCACCTTGTGATCATTTAATTTTCTTACTGAGCATCTTTAATGAGAGTCTGACTCTGCTTCTTACTGCAGCTACGTCCTCCCTTGACGTCTGTGCAATGTAGACAAGTTCTCCTAGACACTGGTATGTCCATGTGCTGCACCCCTTTTGTGCTGCCACCTTTGTTCCCTCTACAGAACTTCACCCCAGTTTGTCCTTGTACAGGACTTGGATGAGCTTAGCATAATTTCCTCTTTAACCTACAATGTTTAATTTATGACTGTTAGGCTGCAAACATCCCTTGCTTTTACTTTAGCACTTGTGTAGTATGAACGAGAGTTCTGATTGAGAGGAAAACTCTGGTTCCTGGGTTCCTGTTGGTGTGACAGGTGTGTCTGTGTGGCTGGGGTTCCAGAACACTTTGCAGCACTCTGCCCTTCAGATGAACATCAAAAAGGTGGTGAATTGCATTGGATCATCTTGTGAACTGCTGACTTAGGGTGTTCGTGAAAGTGCTAGTGGTGCTGCTTGATTAATACACTTTTTTCCTCTGTACTGTATTTATTTCTGCTTAGTGACATTCCAGCTGTGACTGAAATGTATAGTTTTGGTGTGTAACAGCATGTCCTTGCAATTTTGTCTGGTTGAGTATCATCTCATTTCTATTGATCCTGTCCTCTGGATGGTTTTCTTTCTGTAAGGTCTAGCCTCTTCCTTTGTACTTCTTAATTTTAAATTGGCATTTGTATTAACTGCATAAGTACAAAAAAAATGCTAAGTGATGTATGTTCCAGAGTTAGAGGAATTTGTGTTGGTAACATTCCTTTAAACAATGATAAATCTGCTGTCTCTTTACTTTAGCCTGCCTGTCTGTTTTAGAGTTCCTCTACTAAGCTATACTTTATCTAATTTTATTAATAATTTATTATGTGATGTTAAGCCACATATTTTATAGAAGATTAGACTGGTGAAATGCTCAGCTTTTTTTGTTCTTGAAAATCACGTCTCAGCGTTGAAGGGTGGTTCCTTAGTAAGTCAGAATAGCCTACAACCAGCAGAAATGTGCCTTATTGCACCCTGTTTATCTGTGTAGGTTTAGTAATTGTTTTCTTCAGAATTATTCCAAGTTTTGTTTGGCAGAAAGGCCAGACACATTTTTACAGAAGAAGAGGCTTAATCAATGTGATATAACTCAGGCACCCAGTAAAGAGGGAGGAATAGTCATGACTTTTCTCATATCAGTCCATACACAATATGAAAAAAGCTGTACTTCATCTAGATATGATGACAACAAATTACCAAGACTTATCATGTGTGACTTCTGATCCCAATGAGCCTAGAACTCTCCCAGAATGGTAGGGGTGTGAATATGCAACTGATCTCAGATACTTTGGGTCTGGCTTATGAAAGCAGGCAAAAAATAGATATTATAATAGCTATAAAATGACTCAGAAGGAAATATTTGTCCTCTTCATACTCCTAATGGCAATCTACTCTGCTTGTTAATTTAAATGAGGCATCTGTTTCTCA
>NW_016690217.1:1276633-1298869 GCF_001604755.1 Lepidothrix coronata
CGGGTCGCAGCGGTGAGAGTCCTGCAACCTAACCACTAGACCACCAGAGGCCCCACATATATATATATCTTGATCATACATACCATATTATGCCATATGTAAGATTTTCAGTTTCTTGCAGGTTCCATATCAAAGAACAAAAACTTTACTTAGGAACAGGTTTCAAATGAAGGTATAACAGTTATCTGCTTTTTATCCTGATATTAAAAATGTCTTTCCCCAACAACTTTGCTATGTTAAATACCTATTAAAAATAAAGAGATTGTCATAATTTTATTGATGAGTTTACAAGTTAATCGTGGCAGGTTGCACACACAGTTTTAGAAAAATGATCCTGGTTTATCTGTCAAGATAGGTATATAGTACATGGGAAATCTTATTTGCTGTGCATAATTAAAACTGTGGTATATCTGAAATTTTTACAGGTCAAGAAAAAGAATGTCTATAATGTTAGAGGATATAAACTTTCTACACATTCAGTATTGATGGCAAGTAGCTACTAATTGGTGACTGGTAGAACAGTGACCTCATTCCTTGTTCACGAACATGCAAATTGAATTCTCTGGTTTATGCAGTTTTCCCATATCATATAAGGGCACTTCAAAATATACTACCTGTTTTAGGGATCAAATGAAGACTAAGCAGTGAGAGACTAGTGTCCTTGTCTGAATCACTGTGATTAACATCAAGTTATTACCCAAAAGATTTAATTACTAGAAGGGAAAAGGAATGGAGGTCACAGGGGAAAAAACCCCCCTCACTAAAATATGGCACAGTTTTTTTTAAAACCACACAGGATACTTTGTGCATTACTTTTTCATAGGGAGATAACTGGCTTACTGTTACAGTTCCATGCCCAAGAACTGCTTCCGAATAATACTGACTTTTAAAATAAAATCTCTGAGGAAATAGCTGTAAATTCAGTCTGAAAAGTTTGTGGGGCCTTCCTTAATGGAAGGTGCTATGGAGAGGGTTGTTAGCCTGTAATGGGCTGATTACAAGATAGAGTCTGATTAAAAGATGGAGTCTGCTTTGCCACTGACTTGAGCATGGATCTAAAAAGCCTTGATGCCACAGCTAGACTGCTGCAGGAACTGAGCTACTTGCAAAAGCTCCAGGAGGCACCTA
Source organism: Lepidothrix coronata (assembly GCF_001604755.1). Classification (NCBI taxonomy): domain Eukaryota; kingdom Metazoa; phylum Chordata; class Aves; order Passeriformes; family Pipridae; genus Lepidothrix; species Lepidothrix coronata. The sequence goes on from NW_016690217.1 coordinate 1,277,762, forward strand.
GCAAGCCATCAGAGGCAGGCAGATAAGAAAAAAAGATAAAAAGTTGTTGCAATCAAGAATGCAGCAAGGACTTAACTCTCCCAAAAAGTGTATGCCGGGCAGATCTTGCTTGGAGACTGGGGAACCAGCCAGTGGACACTCAGGGCCCATCTTGGTACCAGCTGACCTTTGCTTGGATACTGGTGAAGTGGCAGTGGGCATCCAGGGGTTACCAGAGTGAGGGTATTTAAGGCCATGCCTGGGGACTGTTGGGAGAGCTGCTGCCACTCTGTTACCCTGCCGGTTCGGTTCGTTCCTGGGAGGCTCCAAGGGAAGAAGCCCAGCAGAGATCCACCAGCTTGCAAGCCAGCAGCACTTCATGGTGGTGATAACTCCTGTCTTGTGCTTTTAACAGTTACTCTTAGCTTTTCCTACTCTTCTATCTTCCTTCTTTCTCTCTGCTCCGTTGTGTTATAAAATAAAGTTGAATTATATTTTGGGATCCAGCATCTGGCCTTGTTTGTCCCTTAATCTCACTTATGGGAATATTTTAGAACCTGGTTCCCCTCCTCATCTAAGCGACTCAGAACATAGCCCCACTGGAGTTGCTTCTAGGTTTGCTAGTCATCAAGTTTTGAACTCTGTGATGAGTTATTTCACAAAGTTTCATTCAAATCAGTTTAGTTATTTCAAAGAGTAAAATAAGATTTAAAAAAGTGGCTGTTAAAGAAAAACAAAACCGGACAACTTTTGTCTGAGAAACCCTTGGAACAAAGACTCGGTAATTTCTGTCAGCATGGTCACCATGCCAGAGATCCGTTGCTCTCTGTTCTTTTAAAGATATGCCCACAGTAAGCCCATTTGAAATGCTGAAATATCTCTTCTCAGGAGAGATTTCCTCAGACTTTATCAGTGAAGTCCTATAATGATGCTGCCTCATACCATCCCTACCAGGCCCTGGTGGCCACCACATCATCTCCGTAAATGGTGTTTCTGGTGCTTGAGTTTGGACACCAAAACTGAAAACAATTTCCTTGCATCTGGATCTGTCAAATGTGTTTCTTTGTTAGCTGTGCCATAATTCAGGACTGTGGAAAAATTTCCTGTCTTGATTCATGTAGGGATAAAGGCAAAGTTGGCAATATATGGGAACCTGTGGGGATGGCCAGCTGAGGGAAGCAGCAATGTCTGTGACAAGGGAGTATGAGCATGGAGGGTGCTATTAGTGCAATATGGAATGAGACAGCATGTGGGAAAGGACAAGGAACTGGGAAGTGGTTAGGAAAAATACAAAAAAACCCCCTGACACAATAGGTAGATCTAATTAAGGAGCACATGACTGGCAGCCAGGGATGAGCAGTGATGCCAGGGAGAAGACAGTGATAGACCTGTGTGATTTGTGGAAGGAGGAGAAACAATTGATGGTGACATTGACACAGTACATGCACACAAGAGAATAAATTGATGGTTTGCAGATTGTGTTGATGCTTTAAATTTTGTGTGTTGTTATTTGAACTTAACACTTGCTTTTTCTGTTTATTTATGTGCAGTGATATCATTCTTCAAAAAAAAAGACCTATCTCAGATTCTGTTTTATCTGAATATGCAGGGTTGAAATCTGCAGAGACTCAGGAATTGACTGACAGCTGAATGAGGCAGTCTTGCTGTGAGTGTGGGTGTGAGGGGCCAGGCAGCACTAGTGAGAGGGTGAAAAGTAGCAAGGAGCTATGATGGATACCTCCTTTTCATCCCCCTCTGCTGCCACAGGTCTGTTAGCGTCCTTTCCCATGGAGTGGCTTTTATGTTTTTTTTTCAGTCAAGGCTGTTAAAGTTGAATGCAGCCCAGTACCAGTAAAATGGTAATATGACCCATGTAGTGTGTGGCACTGGATAGCATCTCTTCAGGGCAGCCAGAAATTTTAGAAGGGGAAGGAAAGAATGCAGGTGTATAGAGTTCCCCATTAGCAGCCATTACAGCATGATAATGGATAACTTATTCCTGTCCTGGTGCAAACATTGTGACTGCTTGGCTGTTTTTGTTTGTTTGTTTGTTTGTTTGGGTTTTTGTTTGTTTTTTTTTGTTTGTTTGGTTTTTTGTTTTTGGTTTGGTTTTTTTTTGTTTTTGTTTTTTTCTTTATGTGTGTGTGTGTGACATTTGCTAATGAGAATATCTAGAAAACTATTTTTAGAACAAAATACTGGCATTGTATGTTCTATTGCTGTCATGGGTAATGTCTATTAAACAAAAAAATGAAGGCATTTTTTAAAATGTCAGTCTTTATTATTTTCATACAAAGTTCCAGATATTTATTATGAGAAATTTAAATGAGAATTAAGTTTGCAGCAGGATGAAATCAGTTTTCTGGAAGGCACCATGACAATCGAGTTTTCAAAAATGTACAGAAAAAGTATGTACATTTTTTTAGGTTAATATATGTATGCCTTTGCCTTCTATCTGTCTATCTCTGAAGAAGTAATTAATTTTGTAGTGTCAGCCAAAATGAGAAATAAAACTCCATCAAACTGGTAATAAAACTTTTAAATATTTAAAAGGATAAAATGTTTTGGAAAACTTTTTGGGATGTGGAAAATCATCATTATATGGATTGTAGATGAGCAGTATGTTTCCATGAAAATATATTGAGACACAGGTGAGTCTTAAAATAAGCACGCATAAAATGCAATATTATATATAAAATGTTGTTGAATGGATACAGTGTGGACACCATTGAATTCAGTACCAAAATATCTGATTTGCAATTGACATGTGAAAAGAAATAACTTTTCTAGGGAGAGCAGCAAATGCCATGATGTTTTCTTGACAGGCAGTGCCTCTGTGTGTCCTGATTAGGGATGCTTCAGAAACACACCAAAAGCACCTGGAGAGGCAGAAGACAAGTAGGTGTGAATTGATAATGCATGAACTTCTCATCTGCTCTCACAGATTTGTTTTAAATAACTCCCTGTGAATATGGAAGATACATCCCTTTGGACCCACCAAAGTCCTTGAAGCTGCGAGACAAGAGAAGGCCCTTTTCTACAGGAAGCTGTGAGCGGTTCCATGGTCGAGCAGGATTCCCATGGGTGTGTGGTGGAAGAGGAGATCACGTCCCAGTCCTGGGCTGCCTGGCAGCAGGGTGGGAAAGGAGATCCCTGTACCCCTTTGCCAGCAGTCTCACTGCAGAGCTATTCTGCCCTAGGACTGACTATGGGAAACAGGGATCATGCTGTCCCCCAGGAGCAGCGCCTGCATGGGGATCTCATGTAGGCTGCTTCACCCTGGCTTCACCCTCCTGCACCGTGCCACAGCCAAATCCCACCAGCAGCAAGAGCAGTGGGGCTCTGCGATTCTTCCCTGAAGGACAGCTCACAAAACCACTTTTGCTCCAAACCCAGAGAACATGTGGAACCCTGAAAGTGTAGAGACTGTGGCTGTTTCCACCAACGAAATCTCGGTGCATCTTTAGTCTTTTTTATTCTGACTGTAAGCATCTTCAGAGGACAGCTCTGGTTCACACTTGGCCTGAGCTGCCTTTAGAAGTGCCTTGACAGAGATTGCTCCACAGAAAGGTCAGCTCTGCATCATCAGGAATCAGGGACAAATCTACATCATCTTGCACAGGGAAAGATGCAAAAGTGCTGAAGATATGTGTGCTTGGAAAGGCTTATTTAATGGAGAGGGCTAGTATTTTTATCTTGTATTTTCCCTTTGAGGTGTTGTTAAGGCACGAACCCCACTCAGACACAAGTGCCAGAGCAGAATTGAGGTTTATTTCAAAACTCTTAGGTTTAAATACAGCGCTTAAACATGTCACATGATCTTTCAACCAATGACAATCAAGTATTGATTGAGCATGCGTGAGAACCCGGAAGACTACAACTTCCATGATTCCTTGTCACATTCTTCCTGCCACATCTCCCCTCTCTCTATATAATTAACAGGTTGTGAAACAATACATTTTTAAACATTCTTATCATAACCAATCTTATTCCAACTATTTCTAAAAATCAGGGTCTATTGTCACAAGGCCTTTATTGAACTGTTTACAACTTTATTGGTTCGTGCAATATTTAAGCAACCTCAAATTACCCAGGATTTGAAGATGTGTGTAACCTTTTATCTGAGGGTGACTTTGTGTAATGACATCATCTTTATTTGAAAGGGAAATGTGTTGGGTTGTAGATGTTGTGTTTGAGGTGGTGTTGTTTGAGGTAGTGTTTAAAATGTCTTGCTATAAAGTGTATTTGCGTTCACACACACATGCATATGTCCACTCAACTTTTTCATTCATACTCTGGTGGCCACCATTTCATTCTCTCCTCACACATGCATTCTTAAACCCTTTATTGTGTTTGAATCATGGAGCTTTGGTTTTGTATTGGTTACTGTTTGTGTGTTTCTTTTGGTTCTGTTGTATCATTTATTGCTTCTTTGTGATTGTTCCTGTTTTGAAGAAGTGTTAACGTAGATTTACACATATAGAGACTAGATCCATATGGTGGTTTAAAGATAAACCAGCAGGGGAAATGAACTCAACTCAAAAGAGAGATTATAAGTCAGAATAACAATTTAATAATACAATAAGTACGATTATACAGACAAACAATTGGTTTTAACCCACAAAACCCAAATATATAACCCAGCACCCTGGGACATGAACAGAGTGGTGTCTGTTGGGCCCCCTGAGTCCAAAGTAAAAGGAGAGGGGAAAATCTGTTGGTGAGAGTGCTGTTGCAGTCTGGTCAAGAGTGGGGATTGCAGTCCAGTCGAGGGTGATGGTTGCAGTCTGGTTGAAAAGTGGTGGTTGCAGACCAGTCGAGAGCGGTGGTCTGCAGTCTGGTTGAGAGCAGTGATCTGCAGTCTTCCTCTGGATCCCACAAGTGGTTAAAAAAGTTCCAAGACTCCAAGATTATATATCCTCCAGTTCAGGCAGGAATGCTCAGTACTTCCCTCAGGGTAGGGAGTTCCACAAAGGGTGTGAGGACAGAAGCACCCTCCTATCTCGAAGGCCTCTTAACACCCAGTTTATAGCCTGAGGAGTCAGGCTGCTCTGGGCAGAGGGTGCAAATAGTCTACTGACAACAGTTTCTGGGAAATGACATGGAAGGCTATAGAATACACAGTTTTGGGTTACACCCATCCAGTGATGAACTGGTCCCAGCTGTTCTAACTAGGACAATCCATATCTCTTTTCCCCCCTTTTTTGTGTTTTTAGAGTATGTTTCTCAATGTGTGGTGTGTTCCTTTTACTGTTGTTGGTTGTGTTGCTTTAAATCTAATTTCTTTACTCATTTTTTCTGGTGATTGCTTCTGTTGAAGGGAAGGACTGATATAAGGCCTGTGATACATTTAGAAGGAATCCTTTGTAATTTAGTACTCTTTGATACACAGTCATATATCTCCCCTCAAGTTATGAGATCTACTGGTTGTGTTGGGGGGAAACAGTTTTCCCCCCTGAAGTTATAAAATGGTAAAACCCCAGGGGGTGGTGACCCTGGAAGTTTTGAGGTTTTATCCAATGAGCGCTTCTGCGAAATATAAACATATCACAAGCAAACGGAAGAGAAGGTTAGTTGTAGTTTGGTGGTAGAAGGGGTAGCCATGTTCTGACACCACGAGGAAGGGGCTCAGAGCCCCTTGGGGCCTCTGGGGCCCCCCAGCCCCTGGCTGGGGGGGTGCTACAGGGACTTGGAACAGCGTAATGCTGGGCTAAGTACCTGTGGCTCAAAGCTAAAGAAGTTTTCCCCACTGTGAGTGAGTAGAGACAGTGCAGCGGCAGAAGCAGAGTCCAGAGACTGTGGCTAAGAGCGAAAAGATAAGAAAGCAACAGTATGCAACCAAGGAAGACAACGAGTTGTCTGAGAGAGCCGAGAGAGAGAGCAGCAGAGAGAGAGGAAGTTGGGGTAAGAACTGAAATAAAAACCCCATACCCCTCTGAGACCTCTGAGAAAGGAGGGAGATGGACTCCGGCTTGAGAGGAGTCGTAGAGTGCTGCAGCACCAGAGAAAGAGGAGCTGAGAAGCTCAGGCGTCCTGAAGCTGGACTGGGACGGCCAGATGGAATGTGGAGGGGGTGACCTTGGCCCCCCTCACTGCTGCTGTCAAGCCTAGCAGCCTGAGCAGCCAGAGCACAGGAGCTCTGGTAGAACTCTTGAGGCAATGGCTTTCAACTGAAAGCTGCCTGAGATGTTCTGACTCAGGGGTGAATCCCCTGAGGAAGGGACTTTCACGAAGATGCCCCTGCATTTCGTGATATGACCATGGTGAAGCGAGTTTTGTCCCTGCTACGCAGCCCACGGAGGAAGACCCTCGTTTGAAGACGGTGACCGAGGGGCTTGGATACCCCTTGTGTGTGCTGGCAGAGATCCAGCTGCTGCATGAGAAGAAGAGCGAAACAGATAAACCTGCTGCCTTAGAGACATTGCTGCTCTGAAGAAGAGATCTTTCCTTCTTCCCTCCTGGACTTTTATTTGGAAGGGAGAAGAGATTTGATCCATTGTAAATACTTATGTCATGGTAGAGGTAATTAAGACTTTATATAATGTATTGTAGTATTTATTTGTATAGTCATTGTAATATATTCCCTTTCCCCCATTTTGAGTCTTGTGTGGTTGTCTGGAAAACCCATCTCACACTGGGTTGAGATGTGAGAGGGGGCTTAGACTAGGGAATTGGATTTTGGGGCTCTCAAACCATGGCACTGGTCTTGATCATTGCCTATATATTAGATTTTTAAGCATAACTGGTGTTTAGGAAGATGAAAGTATTTTAGTTTTATCTTGGTATTCATACGTGCTATGGTTTGTATCATCAGTTTAAGAAATCTAGAACATACTGACCCCTTCTTTTTTACCTTTGAAGCATTTTTTGTGTGTTGTTGTATTATTCTATTTGGAGCGTGTGTGAATGGATGTGTCTTATGTAAGAGTTAGATTTTGTGTGATTAACAAGGAATTATGTGGTGTGTATTTTTCTAGGTAAAGGACGGTTAGTGAAATCTCGAAGGAAGGAGGCTTCGAGATGTGAAAGTAACTCTATAGCATAGCATGAATCAATTATAACATTCATAGCTTAATTACAAAACAATTTAAATGTGTTAAGTACATGAGTAAGTTGTAACACTTGTATAGAACCTGGTCCAAGGTTTGTACCTTGCTGTTCAATTGTCCTTCCTTGTTTGTCCAGACGCAGGTGGTTTCAGTGTCCTGTTCATTTCTTGTAGTTGTTCTTTATCCTTAAAAACAATCTTGGCAAACATGTTAATAACAGTTCAGTCTATTGCAGATAGAAAGGTGGGCAGGAATAGATGCGAGGATCAGGTGAATCTGTAGTTTTTGAAGTAATAGCAGTGAGTCACTCTATGTTATAGTGTCTTTTGCTTTTTGACTGAAGGCTTTAAAGATAATCTTTCGTTGTGTAGTTTTCTTTGGAGATTCCATTGTTGGTCCTGTTGAATTTTTCTGGAACATTTTACAGTCTCCATTTCTAATAACATCAGTTAGAGCAACTGTAACCAGGTTTAATTCAGTCTCTTAGGTAGTTGTGATTTACAAGCAGCTATTTTGCACTCTTGTTGACATTATGTACATTGTTTTGTGATAGCAAAATGTTTTGAGAATGTTTGAATGGAACAAATATGGGGATGTTTAAGATTCTATACTTATTATTTGAATAACATTATTGCGATAATTGCATGTATGTGGATGTATTTGAGAATTTAATAACTTTCTAATAACTTTCATTTTAAAAGCTACTGTAAAATTAATGAAAAAATAGGGAAAAATTTTAAAGCTGTAGTGTTCTGGTTTGTGGAGATAAATGTTCTTGGTTAAAATGACACTAATTTACATAGTGAAAGATAATTACAAAGGCTTTTAGTCAACAAGGAGAATTTTTCTCTCCTTTTATACCATGAAGCAGGAGGTTTCAAATCCTTTTCTTTACCTTGAGTTTAGTAATTGATTGGTAATCAGCATGCAATTTATGCTGAAACAGTCTATAAGTGAATTTATTTAGTTCAAATTTAGCTCCCTAGTAAATTGCTTATATTGCTCCAGTTTTTATAATATGTGTAGCAATTTTGTTTGCTGATTTATAAAAGGTTTATCTTGCATTCTTTATCATGTCTAGAAGAACATGAAACTGCTAAACTTAATAAAAGTTTTGTATCAGCCAGCTTTATATTTAAAAAATATGAATTAATGAATATATTGGGCTTTAAGATGGTGAGATGTTAAATTTCATTCCATATGTAAATGTTTTTAAACTATTTTCTACCCTTTATTTCTATTGTTAAGAAAACAATTTATACTACTTTTAAGAAAACTGATTTGAAGGCAAAAAACTACAAATATTACAAGTAAAAGTTATATCATCTTGACAATGTAAAATGCAGTGGTATGAGTGAATAGTTAGTAAAGTTTTAGTTCGCTATGTTTTGCTTTCCTTTTCTATATTATGTAAAAAAGGAGATTCTGAGTGAGAGATAAGAGGGGCATGTTTGTTGTCTTCTCACCCAAAGGCAAGTCACTTATTTGTTTAGCCAAGGAGTTTGTAGGAAAGTTTTTATAGGAACAGGAATAGTGGTACAAAATGACAAAATCTAATTCCACCAAATTGTTAAGCAGTAAACTATTGTTATTATGTTTAAGGGGCAACACATTATTTCCTTTTTTGCAAAGGCAATCATGCAAGAAGTGTTTTTTACCCTTTAACTAAAAAGTAAGTTATAAAATCTTGGTTTTCAAAAACTTCATTCTTTTCTAACTCTGAGATAGGGGCAAAAAGCATGAAAACCCATCTTTCTCTAGGTTTGAGAGATTGATAGATTAGTGAAAGGGCTTTTGTACATAGCAAGGCTGTGTTTATATGGTTTTCTAATAGCATATGTAAATGCATCACCTCTGTTTTAAGGAAAGGCCATTGTTTTATTGATTTAGGGTTACCTGTTTCTTGGGTCACTTGTGGGTTCAACTGCAGTAAAACTGCCTTTGGGAAAAATCTGCTGTTAATTGACTTCCTCTTTGACAGAGGCAGTCTCTCTTCTACAGAATGAGTGACTTCAGTGGGTCCGATGGAAACAGTTAATGGCTGGGTTATTGCTGGTTATAATGTCTCTGTTTTGCTTTGGGGATGCTAGTTTAAGAAAACTTGTTAAATAGGTTTGGATGTTTTTTAAGGGCCATTGTGAGGTTATATCTGTTCTGCTGCTAAAAATGTTTGATATTCCTGTCTTTGCCTCCCATTCTAATTGTTTAATTTGGGTATAGGCCAATTTATGCATGTTTGTGTTTTGAGTGGATTTGGAGGTGTGTATTGCTGTATGTTGCAACTTTGTGGAGCATCTTTGGGCTTGTGTTGTATGAGGGTTTTGTTTGTTTTGCTTTCTCAAGGCTCTTGCAGTGACTGTGTATAAAGAATTCTGTGTTTCTGCAGTTGAAATTGTAACTGGTTGTTTCTTTGCTACTAGTTTAGGTTTGACTTTGCCATGTTGTGTATGGCATATTGTCTCACTATTTTAGAATAGTGAGAAGTAAATACTTGATTTGGGGCCCCTCTTATTATTCTTCTTCTTACCCCCTGTAATACAAAAGAACTTTTTATAATAGCAGATAATCTGTTGATTAATAAAGTTGTCCTTTTGTGACTTAGAAAATTAAACATGGTAGCTGATAGCTGTATGTCTGTTGTGTTTTGCAATGTTACCTCTAGGTTGTTGGTTCTGTCAGTAGGTGAATGGTGTTGTCCCAGCTGAAATTCTCGCAGTACAAAACCAACAGCTGTCATCGCCAGCAACACAGTCAGTACACGTGCAGTCCACTTCAACGTCGGTAGCTTTGACTTTGCTGATGGTCTGGGCTTGGACAGGCAGATGTTCTGTGTGCTCTCCCAGTCTGCATTCTCTTCCTCAAGCTGAAGTAGTAGCTGTAGCCACATTTGCTGTTCTTCCTCTTTTGCAGGCTCCAAAACTGCTTGTCTTTTTTCTGGTTCTGTCGTCTCACTGAGTTCAGTTTGCCACAGCTTGGCTAAGATTTCTCGGGCATTAAATTCTCTTTTTCCTCCTCCATCAGGCCATCTTTGGCGTAGAAGCTGTTCTGAGGCTGGCGAGGGCTGTGGGTTGGTTTCTTGATAGGAGATCCATGGTGGTGCTTTAACAGTTGTGTATTTGTTGTGCGTTGGTTGAACTGGTGGTGACAGAATGTCATGGTTTGAGATCCCCAAAATATAATTCCCTAGTCCTAACCCCCTGTCACATCTCAATCTAATGTGAGATGGGTTTTTTTCCAGACAAAACACACTAGACTCCAAATGGGGGAAAGGGAATATATTACAATGACTGTACAAATAAATATTATAATACATTATACACACGATCACAACTATCCCTACCATGACATAAGTATTTACAATGGATCAGATCTCTTCTCCCCTCCAAATAAAAGTCTAGGAGGGAAGAAGGACAGATCCCTTCCAGTCTCTAAGCAGGAATATCTTGTACAGCAGCAATCTGTCTTCTTCACATGCAGCAGCTGATAGCTGGATTTCTGCCAGCACTCACGAGGGGGAAATCCAAGCCCCTCTCAGCCCCTTGATGCAGGCAAAGGGGTCTTCCATGGGCTACATTCACCCCAGACAAAGGTCGTTCCACCACGATCATATCACGAAGTACAGGGGGTCTTCGTGACAGTCTGGTATCTTCAGGGAATTCAGATTCCCCTTTGCAGAGCTCCTGTGCTCTGCCTCAGGCTGCCACCTTGACAGCAGTGGTGAGGGGGGGCGGCCAAGGTCACCCCCCTCTGCATTCCTCTCCGTCCGGGTCCAGCTTCCCGGGACGCTCTGAGCTTCTCAGCTCCTCTCTCTCTCTAGTGCTGTATGTCCAAGACTCCTCTCCTTAACAGGAGTCCATGTCCCTCCTTTCTCGGAGGTTTCATGGGAGTTTGGGGGGTCTGGTTCAGTTCTTACCCCCAAAACTCTATAGCTCTGCTGCTGACTCTCTTTTCTCGGCTCTCCTTCCAGGAGTCCTCTCTGCAGTGCTGCATGCCTCTGTTGCTTCGTCTTATCTCTTCTGGCCCTGTGCCACCATTTCTCCGGTCAGTGTCGGTCTATTGCTACTCCTGCCGCTGCCCACAGTGGAGAAAACATCTCCCAGCATAACTACAGACACTTAGCTCAGTCTAACACTGTTCCAAGTCTCTGCAGTCCCCCCAGCCGGGGCCGGGGGGGGGCCAGAGCCCCAAGGGGCTCAGAGCCCCTTTCCTCGTGGCCTCAGAACATGGCTACCACTTCTACAACCCAACTACAACTCGTCTCTTCTGGTCTGGTTGTGGTATGTTTATATTTCGCAGGAGTGCAGATTGGTTCAAATCTCCAGTGTCACCACCCCTTGGGGGTTACCACTTTTTCTTAGCTTCAGGGGGAAAACCTGGTTCAAACCACTACACAGAAGAGGCACGCTCACTTCCGTTTCACTGCTGGAATAAGTTGGCTGTGTCCATGTTGCTGCGTGGTTGTTCTGCAGTGGTCTCATGGCTGCTGTGCAGCCAAAGGGCGTTAGTGGATGCCCTGACCCCTGTAACAGCAGTCCCTCCATTGCTCCTCTGTCGCAGCCCCGCTGCTGCTGGTGCCCTAGTCCCGAGCCCCAGCCGCCTGGCTGCGTCCCTGCACTCTGTCCGCAGTGGTCTCACGGCCCCCGCATAGCTAAAGGGAGCTAGCAGATTCTCTTGACCTCTGCAATAGCAGCTCACCTGTTGCCCCTCGGCTGCAGCCCCCACAGCGCCGGCGCTTTGCACCCCTGCCACTGTTCTGCCTGGCCTGGCACTCGGTGCGGGGGGCGCAGCTGTAAGCTGCAAGGCGGCAGCTGCAGCAGTGGCCGTCGGCATAAAGCTGGCAGCCCCCCACTGCCGCCACTGCCCTGGCTCCAGGCCGTCCCAGTGCTACTCCTACCGCAATCGCCACCACTGGGTTGACGGTGCCGGCACATGGAGCACGGCGGTCGGTCTCCACAAAGCCAGCAGCTCCCACCGCCGCAGCTCCAAGGGCAGGCAGCGCGGCCGTGGGCGGCTCCACTATGAAACCGCCCGCCGGCCATGCTGTCACCCAGCTGGCACGCTCAGCCAAAAGCCCCGTCGCTGAGCCCGTGCCGCCACTCCCCAAGGCCAGGTGGGGCGGCGCAGCTGCGAGTGGCTCTGCCACGGATCCGGCCACCAGCCACGGGGCTGCCACTCTGGCAGCCCCACGCTGAGAGGCATGGGGTCCCATGGCAGCCCCGGTCGGCAACAGAACCCCCGCTGCAGTGACCGAGCTCGGCACGGCGGGAGGCCATGCAGCCGCGCATGTGGGGAGTGCCGCGTGCGGGCCCGAACACGCGCCAATGGCGGCGGCCGGGGAGAGGGGGCAGAAAGGAGCACATGGTTCCAGGGTGAGCCCAGTGCCATGCGCTTCCAGACTACACACTGCCGCTGCACTGTCCCCCCCAAGGGCTCCCCCTCCTCCCATTCCCCCCATCTCTCTCCACCAACGTGCACCGTCCCTGCTCTATTGTTTTTGGGCCACACGGTCGTAGGGGGGCCTGGGGTGAGAGCGGGGCTGGGGGCAAAAAGGTCTGCTGTCCTGGCTGTTTTTGCTTCTCTGTGATGTAAGTTCAAGGCAGTCATAACCTCTCTCCATGCTGCTCAGTTTTTGATAGCTTCTATATCACATTCACTTGTTTTTTCAATTAATTTGCTTCCTATTTTCCTCCAAGATAACACTTGGTGAATGCCAGATACAGGTAGAGCTGGTTCATTTATGGAAATCCAATACAGTAAGTCCCAAAGTCTATTTTTTCTATATTTCTGTTCTGTTCTTTTAAAAAATGGATTATGGCTTCAGCTGTCTTTTTAATTTCTGAGGAGAACGTCCTCTTATGGGAATTCCTCCCTTCCGTTTCGCCTGTTTTTGGTTACCTCTGTGTGCTGAAGCTCTGATGTCCTTTCTTCCGGTCCTTTTTTCTTCCTTTTTTGTCCCTTTTTGCAGAGGTAATCCAGCGTGCTGTATTCTTCCTTTTTTCCTTTTTAATCCTGGTGAGATGGACACCTCCGGCAGGCACCCCACAGCTTAAATGCTCCTGGTTCCCGGTGCCTGATGAAGTCCCGATGCGGGCAGCCATCTGAGGTGTTGTTAAGGCATGAACCCTGCTCGGACACGAGTGCCAGAGCAGAATTAAGGTTTATTTCAAAACACTTAGGTTTAAATACAGCGCTTAAACATGTCACATGATCTTTCAACCAATGACAATCAAGTATTGATTGACCATGCATGAGAACCTGGAAGACTACAACTTCCATGATTTCTTGTCACATTCTTCCTGCCACATCCCCTCTCTACTTTCCCTGAGTCATCCACGCAAGAGCCAGGGAGTAAAGGTGGTGCCTCTGTCCTTTCAAGAAATATACCCTCTTGTTTGTCTTTTCCATTAGTTTTGCATCTGAGTCTCCAGGGTCGAGAGGAAGTGCTAAGCAGGACACCAAGTCTGGGCTTTGCTTAGGGAGAGAGAGCATGAGAAGGTGTCTTGCTTTCTGTTCAGTCTTGTGGAGCTCTGTACAAACAAGCTTTTGCAGGTATGCTCAGTTCTGACAGTACAGCTATTCATTCTGACTGAATGAAATGGCAAGACAACATGTATACTGATCTTTTCTCGTTCCCATTCTTCTTGCTCCTAAAAAATCCCCAAACAATCCAACACAAAAACCTTCTCATCATTCTACCAGCTAGTATTTTGAACCAACTTCTTATAACAAGACTATAATATGATAGTATTCCTGCTTTGCGTAACAGCTGAAGTAATAGTAAAATCTCTGAGCAGTTTGACAGAGTACCTGTAATTTTAAACATTTTCTCTTTCTGAAAGCTTTTTAGTGTTCAGCTCTTTACTGACATTCTCCCCTGTCAGTGTTGCACTTAAAGCAGTTAAGCAAGTGATGTTTGATTTATAAATTCTTATGCCCAAAACCTGCTGTGCATAATGAACTTAATATGCTCTATGAAAATGCACCCAACACCTAACTTAATAGAAGTGATTAGATAGATGACCGTAAGAAAAGATAGGAATGTCAGAATTGAAGCTTTAGCACTTAAAGTGCCTCCCTCTCGCCCATAGCAGAAATCACAAAATCTGTCAAAGAGGAGGAATAGAACCAAACATACCAGAAGTAGATGACTGAAACAAAAAAGATTGTACCTGTTTATTTATTCTGCAAATTATATTTTGTATGTACATTGACAAAATTAATGTGAGAAATATTGCTTTAGTAAAGCATAAGAAATAAAGAAAGACAAAAACAGAAAAAAAAATAAGGCAAAAGAGCTGAAAAGGTGACAAAATGGAAATCAAGAATGACAAAATACGCAACACCAAAAATAGACTTTTAAAATTGCAACAAGTATATATGAGGAAGGATTCAAGAAAGACCGAATGAAGAATGAATGGGAAAAAACTTTGCAGAAACCATGTCATGACCTGGAAAACAGGGGATGCTTACTTTAACTGGAATGAATGTGTCGAAAGTAAGTGCACCATCTGTAAGTGCACATCTGTAAGTGCACATCTGTAAGTGCACCATCTGTAAGTAAGTGTACTCTGCCAGGGTAACACTTCCACCACATAATAATGGGAGCCCTACTTGACCATGGAGCCGCTCATGGCTTCCTGGAGAAAAGGGCCTTCTCTTGTCTCACAGCTTCACAGCTCTGGTGGGTCCAAAGGAATGTATCTTCCCTATTCATAGGGAATATTTAAAACAAATCTGTGAGAGCACGTAAGAAGTTCATGCATTATCAATTCACATGTACTTGTCTTCTGCCTCTCCAGGTTCTTGTAGTGTGTTTCTGTCCCTAATCAGGACACACAGAGCCCGTGCCTAACCAGAAGGTACACCAGTCACACAGCTATGCATGAGGAGTATTTCTGAAAAGGAGAAAAATAGTAGTAACCAACATCTTAACCATTCCAAATGAGTGGTTGTATGCTGTATTTTTAAATTTCACTATTATTGTAACGGTTCTTTTCTTAGATGTAAAATTATTCAAAGTACATGAGAATGATGGAAATGTTCATTGGTATTCAGTTCTTCAGAAGAGCTCTTTTCTGTGAAAACTTGAAATACATTATTGTTGGTACCTTAACTCATCTGTCATATGGTGAATATAGATGTTAATGAACTGGATAGTGTTAATATTAGGGAATAGATCAGTGAACAGATTTTTAAATAAAATTTATATGGTCAGAATTCTTCTAGACAGAACTGAAGCAACAGCACCGTTGCTGTAATTTTAAAAAATATCCTTCATGGCAGATGAGAGATCAATTTTAAAGCACTAGTAAATATTTAATTACATATCCAAAATTTAACTGTCTTCCCACTACTTATTTGCTTGCTCCTCTTGCCTCTGTGTTCTTCATTGGACTTTGATTCCTGCTTAGAGCATTTCTTGTAGTGTGTCATGTACAAATTGCATTGCTACACCATGTAAATATACTTGCTTATATTTCTCCCCCAGAGAAGAAGTCCACTGAACTGATTTCCCATAATCCAAATATTTTTAAAATATTATTTCGTTAGCTTTTTTCTTCTATGTTTCAGAGTCAAATAGATCAGTTTACATCTCTTTGTGACAATGTGTCAAAGTGCGAGTAGTTACAAAGGGAGATGTTTAACTGTCCGGAGTCCATGCTCCTAGAAATCTATCCCTCTCTTAAGGAGTTGGCCCCTAACTAGATAAATTTGTGATAGATACAATAATTACAAACAAAAAAATATAGATATTTTAGGTATTTAGATATTTTTCTAGAATAGCGTTTTCTTACTGGAATGTATTAGATTGACTGTTAGTGAAAACAGAACTAGTCTACGGGTATCTTAATATCCAGCACTTAGAATTCAGTGTCATATGTTACATCCAGCAGGTAGAGCAGAACAGGGATGGGCAGGTCTGTGCATGTGTCCATAAATTTCCAAGGAGTTCTCAGACAAAAAATCTCTGAAAACAGGTTGTCTGTTGTCAGTAAAAGATGAGGAGAGAGGCAGGGATGGATTAGTACAGTTTGGATAGTTCATGTGAATGGTGTATACTTAGGACAGCCTGTGTGCAAATTACATTTGCATTTTTTAAATCCTCAGTTCCTGAAAGTATTTACATCTGTTACATGATTGTGTTGGGGAACACCTGCACATATAAAATAACATTAATGTAAATTCTTCTCTGCTTGGACATGCATTCTGGAAATTAAGGTCAAGCTGTTTTATCTAGGTGAATATTTTGTACATTTTTAGCATTTTTAATTTAAAGATTTTTCTCTGCTTGAACGTGTGTTATGCAAATTAGGTGGTTGACTGCCTTGGGAGAAAGGGGTCCTTATTCTGTGTTGTTAAAAAGCTACAAGAACTTTGATTTCAGAGCTCTATGCATTGCTGCTTTTGTCAGCGGGAGGTGGTGAAAAACTGTGGTGGTGACTAGCCTTTTCTGAGCTTGAGGTGAGGTGGTAGAATAGGCAAAGATCAAATGTGCTTCCCACTTGGAGGGCTTGTTAGCAGCATAACCCACACAACCCTGTCCTTGACAGGAGATGTTACACAGGTGTGTCTGAATGGCTCAGCATGGTTGTGTATCATCCCCCATAACATCTTCCTTGTTTTTCCATACTCTGTTAGAAACTCCCTTGTTTAGCTTTAGAAAACTTCCACTCTTCTTCTGTGTTAGCTCTTGCCACTGTATAAGCAGAATAACAACTTCAGCATCAGGTGTGACTCTCTGATAGGGGAAGGTGTCTCAGAAAGTCGAAGGCTATGTTCAACCAAAGTTCTAAGTCCTTTTCTTGAAAGAAGGCTCATAAATTCATCTGCATGTTCCTTAGCTTTTAAGAGGTTCTAAGAGATAGAGTCTGTGGATTGAATTACTTTGAGGAGAAATGTTTCAGGATGGCTTCTTGAACTAAAAGAGGCAATGTGTTATTCTAGTCTAATAAAAAGAGGCTTCACTACCTGTAGCACTTTTCCTTTGAGGGAGGGACTACCATTCTACTGAGGCAGACATTTTGTGTTTAAATTCGGTTAACATCAACCATGGTTCTGATTTGACCTCCACTGCACTGTAGAACACAAGAGAGAAAATAAAAAATATCCAACTAGAAAAACCTCACTAGAGCTAAAAAGCAATGAGCAGTGTGAAAGATAAGAATGTCTATGTACAAATATACTGTAATATGATTATGTTGAAATGTAGTACTGTATATACTATTTTAAAAAGAACAGTTTGATTAAGAAAAGTGCAATTGAATCAGCCCTCTCCTGAGCGTTCTCCCTGTGATTTTCTTTAGCCAGTAGAAACCTGCCTTTCTGGTTTATGAAGCCGCAGTGCTAACATGTAAAGAAAGATGTTATGACTCATTCGAACAATTCTTTGTTCTCTCTTGAAAGCATTGCCAGTGATATTTTCAAATGTACTTGGGTTTATCCCTAAGAATGCAAGCCTTTAGCAAGTCTGAGCTTAATAAAAGGCAGATTATGTGATTTTTGTGATGCCATATGTAATCCTGTTAACATCTCTGATAGCTTTAGTTTGAATTTTGCTGTAATTTTATCAGGGAAAATAAATGACTTTTCTTAGTTGGCAAAACTTTCTACAAATGTGGTAAAAATGTATTTCAGGACTAAGAAGTAGCCACTTAGGGATTCATCAGCAAAACTGCTTTCTTGACTCCACTTGAAGACGCAAATTACTGGCATGAAACGCTGCAATCATGTGGCTTAAAATGAGAACTTGAATTAAAAATGAGGTTGCAGTGGTTTCTCCAAGGGTCACTGTTTTACCTGAAGAGTGCTTTTCAGTGCTGGGAAAATATGAGGTTATGGAAGGTGAGGTTAGAAGGATGTGAGAATAGGGCCTGGCTCACATCCTGGCTGTTCCCTTGCAAAGGACTGCCTTGTGCGCACACAGGCATTGCTGAAAGATGTGAAAGGGATTGGCGAAGAGGGACATGGAGACTACAGCCCACAGTCTATTTTGGCTGAGGATAACCAAAGCACTGAGCATCTTGCTGTTGTAGAGATGGAGGAACCTCAGCCATTTTAAGTTGGATGGTTTTGCTCAGCATTTCCTCACAGCTGGACCATCTGTTCCCACAGGACCTGCCACTATGGAAGTGTTAAGTGAGCTGGTGTCGCGGTCCGAAGAGGGAACGGGACACGAGGAAGGGTGCAAGCAAAGTTCTTTATTCAGGCATGCGCCCGATTCTTGTCCGTTCAGGCAGGGAAAGGGCCAGAACATAGGGTGGGGTATCAGACAGACAAACGGGGGAGCAAATCAGAATAGGGCACAGGCAAAAGGGGGAGGAGTGGGGGAAGCAGGGAGCAGGCAAAAATCTCCGCCAATCGCTGCATGCTTCTCTCCACGCCCGGAACTGTTCCCATCCTGAATCGTGTTCCGTCACATCTCACTCTTTCTTATTTGTTTGAAGCACGGCTAGAAAATATCTGTTTTGATAATCCTCTTACAGCCCGCTATGACACAAGAAATAGTAACAATACAAACAGAGAAAGCAAAATTTCAAAGCAAGTTAAAAAGGGTTTGTTTAAATGGACTTGAGGGAGGACAGATCTGCATCTTCCAAATCGGATTGGACAGCTGCATTTGCTGAGTGACTCCCCCCCTAAAAATTGTTTCCAGCCCGAGATGCTACTGCTCCATGGTGTCTAAAAGCTTAGTGATATCACGTGGCAAGGGCATAAGTTGCATAATCAGTTTATCTGATTTAAGTTGAACTGCAGGGAATGGTAGGTTTAACATGGTTCATTCTAATTGCTGTGGTTTCCTGACACCTGCTGAAGGGATGGGCTACGCAGGATGGAACGCAGTTGAGGGGGTGTTTGTTTTATCACAGCACCCTTGGAGCTTGCTGCCTTGTTTCTTGACAGTTCGCAGGTGCACTGTTTAAGATCTGGCATTGAATTAAAAGTCACTTTTCTCCTCAAGTCTGGTGACTTTTTCGGGGGTAGCAGTTCTCCATAAATGTTAGTAAGGGAGCGGCAATCCTTAGTCCAGTGTCTGCCTTTTCCGCACCGTTTGCACAGCGTCTCCGGAAGCTCCATCTTTGTAATTCATTGTGGACAGTTCTTTTTTATATGTCCTGTCTCACCACAGTGAAAACAGGTTTGTGGTCCAGCCAAAGCTTCAGCTATTAGTCTTGCTTTATGAGAATTAGACCCCACATTACGACATGCCTTGACCATGTCCATAGGAGTAGGATCCCTAAGAGTTCTTAGTATTTGCTGGCAATCGTCATTAGATTGCTCTATAGCCAACCTTAACAATAGTGCATCCTGAGCTTCTGGGTGTTTAACTTGTTTAGAAATGGCTTTCTTTAGCCTTTCTGCCAAGTCTATGAATGGTTCTGTTGGTTTTTGTTGTACTTGTGTGTATGAAGGTGTAGGTTCAGCAGCCTCAGCAATGGTTTGAATAGCTTGGAAGGCTAGATTTTTTGAAATGTCCAATTCATTCATAGGAATCTTGGTTTGGGCCTCATTGGAAATATATGGGCCCATTCCGAAAAGCCTATTAAAGGACTCCAGGACTGGGGTCCCTGTGGTCGTTGAGGTTCGCTGGGCGTGCTGGCGAATGTGAGTTTGCCATTCATCTAGGAAAAGTGTTGCTTGCATATTAGTGAAGAAAGCACTTATTAAATCCTTTATGTCATTTGGAGTGAATGTGTAAGCAGCAAAGAGTGAACCAAGTACACTTATTACATAAGGTGAGTTTAACCTGTAGACAGTAATAGCTTGTTTTGTATCTTTCAGAACTGGGAGGGGGGATTGGTTCCCAGACAGGGTGATTGTTGGGATGATAAAATACGGGAAATGCTTTAACCAACTTCAAATCATCAGCTGTTGATGCTTATTCGTTTATGTAAGACCATCTGCTCCTCTGGGCAGTGGCTGAGCAGGGACAAGTACATTCGCAGGGTAGTGGTACTGCAGGGGTTAAAGTGCCAGCTACTGGCACGGCGGGATAAGAGGCGCTGCCATGGGGAGGGGGGCACTGGAAAGAAGTACATGGATGCGGTGGGCGTGGGGGGAGGGGAGGGTTTTTTTGGCCGGGGGTGGGCAGAGGAGGGAGGGGGTGGGGACGTGGTGCCGGCCGGGCTTGCGTGGGCGGGCTGGGGGTGGTGCTGGCGGGAGAAGCGCGAAATCTTTGGATGCCGTTTCTCCACGCCGCGTGCGCTCCCGCGCTCACTCCCCGCTCTCCTCGGCTTCGCCCGCGCGGCCGCTTAGCTCGCTGACGCCATGATGCAAAAACCGCTGGTATTCCGTGCTTTGTTTCTCTCTCCCGCCGTCCGTGGTCTCCTGCCGCCCTCCGCCACTCCGGGACTCCCGGGGCTTGTCCTTTTTCAGGGATGGGGGCTTGGATTTTTGCTCAGATTCTTGGAGATTTTCACTGGAACTGGTTATTTGATGTTGTAGCATCATCAGAACTAACCTCCAGGCAATCAGTGCTTCAATAGCAATTTTGTCTCCCCTCTCTGTTGCTTTCCAGATCTTATATCCAGTTTTCTCCCAGTCCTTTAGAGACATGCTGTCGGAGACAGCTTCCCCTCTGTTTTCAAGCCATTTAGCAAGGGCTTTTGTGGATTTTTTGTCTAAGGGGTGTTATAGATAAATAAACCAAATCAAAATTTAGCAGCAGAATTTATTGTGAGATTTAAATAAAGTGCAGATAAGCAAATCAGCGCGCTGGGTGGCCTGGAGAGACCCCTGCTCCCCACCGGCCCACAAGCCCAATAAAAACAAACAGCAACTTTTATACTTTTTCAACTCCCCCTCCCATAGTCACTTGTTAGCTCTTGATTGGGCTTGGGTTCACGGGCTTCGTTCTGGTTGGTTCTGTTGTAGGCCCATTTTGGTTGCCAGGGACTTTCATCAATACTTTCCATTCAATAGCTTTAATTAGCCCAATGTCCTTGGAGCTGAATATGGGAAGGTGTCCAGATGGTCCTTGGCTCTTCTTTATCATGTCCATCCTTGACCCTCTGATCCTCGTTCTCTTCTTCTTTCCTAATGAGTAACTTAGACAATATTTTTAGAAAAGCAGGATATGGTA